>NW_028296644.1:2387500-2721029 GCF_055471065.1 Atractosteus spatula | reverse complement strand
GGGCACTCAAATGTAACTGCTGGGGCAGGAACAGCACATTTTTCAAAACTTATTTTTCAGCGGAAAGGAACGCGTTTTTGCAAACTTTGAAATCCCAAAGTAACTGCTTAGTTAAGAAGAGCACACTGATTCAGCACTTAGCCCCACAGTGCAGAAGTTGTCAAAAGATGTTTTTCAGCCGAGATAAACGTGTTTTTGAAACATTGAGCACCCCAATTTAACTGCTGGGCTCAGAAGAACAAACTGAGTCAGCTGTTAGCCCAACAGTTCAGAAGTTGTCAAAACGTGTTTTTCAGCCGAGATAAACGCGTATTTGCAACCCTGAGCATCCAATGTAACTCCTTGGCAATGAAGAGGTCACTGAGTCAGCTCTTAGCCTCACATTGTAGAAGTCGTCAAAACGTGTTTTTCAGCCGAGAAGAACGCATTTTTGCAATCTTGAGCACCCCAATGTAACTACTAAGGTCAGAAGAGCAAACTGAGTCAGCTGTTAGCCCCACAGTTCAGAAGTTGTCAAAACGTGTTTTTCAGCCGAGATAAACGCGTTTTTGAAACCTTGAGCACCCCAATGTTACTGCTTAGCTAAGAAGAGCACACTCAGTCGTCTCTTAGTCCCACATTGCAGAAGTTGTCAAAATGTGATTTTCAGCCGAGATAATGCGTTTTTGCAAACTTTTCAATCCCAATGTAACTGCTGGGCTCAGAAGAGCACACTGAGTCAGCTCTTAGCCCCATTGTGCAGAAGTTGTCAAAACGTGTTTTTCAGCCCAAGATAAATGCATTTTTCAATCTGGAGCTTCCCAGTGTAACTGCTGGCCTCAGAAGAGCACACTGAGTCAGTACTTAGCCCCACTGTGCAGAAGATGTCAAAACGTGTTTTTCAGCTCGAGATAAACGCGTTTTTCAGTGTGGAGCATCCCAATGTAACTGCTGGGCTCGGAAGAGCACACTGAGTCAGCTCTTAGCCCCACTGTGCAGAAGATATCAAAACGTGTTTTTCAGCTCGAGATGAACGCGTTTTTTCAGCATTGAGCACCCCAATTTAACTGCTGGGCTCAGAAGAGCACACTGAGTCAGTACTTAGCCCCACTGTGCAGAAGTTGTCAAAATGTGTTTTTCAGCTCAAGATAAACGCGTTTTTCAATATGAAGCTCTCCAATGTAACTGCTGGGCTAAGAAGAGCACACTGAGTCAGTACTTAGTCCCATTGTGCAGAAGTTGTCAAAACCTGTTTTTCAGTTCGAGATAAACTCGTTTTTCAATCTAGAGCATCCCAATGTAACTGCTTGGCTCAGAAGAGCACACTGAGTCAGCTCTTAGCCCCACTATGCAGAAGTTTTCAAAATGTGTTTTTCAGCCTGAGATAAATGCTTTTTTCAATCTGGAGCATCCCAATGTAACTCCTGGGCTCAGACGAACTCACTGAGTCAGCTCTTAGCCCCATTGTGCAGAAGTTGTCAAAATGTGTTTTTCAGCCCAAGATAAATGCATTTTTCAATCTGGAGATTCCCAAAGTAACTGCTGGGCTCAGAAGAGCACACTGAGTCAGTACTTAGCCCCATTGTGCAGAAGTTGTCAAAATGTGTTTTTCAGCTCAAGATAAACGCGTCTTTCCATATGAAGCTCTCCAATGTAACTGGTGGGCTCAGAAGAGCACACTGAGTCAGTACTTAGTCCCATTGTGCAGAAGTTGTCAAAACCTGTTTTTCAGTCTGAGATAAACGCGTTTTTCAATCTAGAGCATCCCAATGTAACTGTTGGGCTCAGAAGAGCACACTGAGTCAGCTCTTAGCCCCATTGTGCAGAAGTTGTCAAAACGTGTTTTTCAGATCGAGATGAACGCCTATTTCAATCTGGAGCATCCCAATGTAACTGCTGGGCTCAGAAGAGCACACTAAGTCAGCTCTTAGCCCCATTGTGCAGAAGTTGTCAAAACGTATTTATCAGATCGAGATGAACGTCTTTTTCAATCTGGAGCATCCCAATGTAACTGCTGGGCTCGGAAGATCACACTGAATCAGCTTTTAGTCCCATTGTGCAGAAGTTGTCAAAAGCAGTTTCTCAGCCTGAGATAAACGCCTTTTTCAACCTGGAGCGTCCCAATGTAACTGCTGGGCTCAGAAGAGCACACTGAGTCAGCTCTTAGCCCCACTGTGCAGAAGTTGTCAAAACGTGTTTTTCAGCCCAAGATAAACGCGTTTTTCAATCTGGAGCTTCCCAATGTAACTGCTGGGTTCAGAAGAGCACACTGAGTCAGTACTTAGCCCCACTGTGCAGAAGTTGTCAAAATGTGTTTTTCAGCCCGAGATAAACGCCTTTTTTCAACCTGGAGCGTCCCAATGTAACTGCTTGGCTCAGAAGAGCACACTGAGTCAGCTCTTAGCCCCACTGTGCAGAAGTTTTCAAAATGTGTTTTTCAGCCTGAGATAAATGCTTTTTTGAATCTGGAGCATCCCAATGTAACTGCTGGGCTCAGAGGAGCTCACTGAGTCAGCTCTTAGCCCCATTGTGCAGAAGTTGTCAAAACGTATTTTTCAGATCGAGATGAACGTCTTTTTCAATCTGGAGCATCCCAATGTAACTGCTGGGCTCGGAAGATCACACTGAATCAGCTTTTAGTCCCATTGTGCAGAAGTTGTCAAAAGCAGTTTCTCAGCCTGAGATAAACGCCTTTTTCAACCTGGAGCATCCCAATGTTACTGCTGGGCTCAGAAGAGCACAGTGAGTCAGCTCTTAGCCCCATTGTGCAGAAGTTGTCAAAACGTGTTTTTCAGCCCGAGATAAACGCGTTTTTCAATATGAAGCTTCCCAATGTAACTGCTGGGCACAGAAGAGCACAGTGAGTCAGCTCTTAGCCCCATTGTGCAGAAGTTGTCAAAACGTGTTTTTCAGCCCGAGATAAACGCGTTTTTCAATCTGGAGCATACCAATGTAACTGCTGGGCTCAGAAGAGCACATTGAGTCAGCTTTAGCCCCTCTGTGCAGAAGTTGTCAAAACGTGTTTTTCAGCCCGAGATAAACGCGTTTTTCAATCTGGAGCAAACCAATGTAACTCCTGGGCTCTGAAGAGCACAATGAATCAGCTTTTAGCCCGACTGTGCAGAAGTTGTCAAAATCAGTTTTTCAGCCCAAGATAAACGCGTTTTTCAATCTGGAGCATCCCAATGTAACTGCTGGGCTCAGAAGAGCACACTGAGTCAGTACTTCTCCCCACTGTGCAGAAGATGTCAAAACGTGTTTTTCAGCTCGAGATAAACGCGTTTTTCAGTGTAGAGCTTCCCAATGTAACTGCTGGGCTCAGAAGAGCAAACTGAGTCAACTGTAAGCCCTACTGTGCAGAAGTTGTCAAAACGTGTTTTTCAGCCGAGATAAAGCGTTTTTGCAACCTTGAGCACCCCAACGTAAATGCTAATGTCAGAAGAGCAAACTGAGTCAGCTGTTAGCCCCACAGTTCAGAAGTTGTCAGAACGTGTTTTTCAGCCGAGATAAACGCGTATTTGCAACCTTGAGCATCCAATGTAACTGCTTGGCAATGAAGAGGTCACTGAATCAGCTCTTAGCCCCACATTGTAGAAGTTGTCAAAACGTGTTTTTCAGCCGAGATGAATGCATTTTTGCAATCTTGAGCACCCCAATGTAACTACTAAGGTCAGAAGAGCAAACTGAGTCCGCTGTTAGCCCCACAGTTCAGAAATTGTCAAAACGTGTTGTTTTCAGTCAAGATAAACGCGTTTTTGAAACCTTGAGCACCCCAATGTTACTGCTTGGCTAAGAAGAGCACACTAAGTCATTTCTTAGCCCCACATTGTAGAAGTTGTCAAAACGTGATTTTCAGCCGAGATAATGCGTTTTTGCAAAGTTTTGAATCCAAATGTAACTGCTGGGCTCAGAAGAGCCCACTGAGTCAGCTCTTAGCCCTGTTGTGCAGAAGTTGTTAAAACATGTTTTTCAGCCCAAGATAAACGCTTTTTTCAATCTGGAGCTTCCCAAAGTAACTGCTGGGCTAGAAGAGCACACTAAGTCAGTACTTAGCCCCACTGTGCAGAAGTTGTCAAAATGTGTTTTTCAGCCCAAGATAAACGCCTTTTTCAATCTGGAACATCACAATGTAACTGCTGGGCTCAGAAGAGCACACTGAATCAGCTCTTAGCCCCACTGTGCAGAAGTTGTCAAAATGTGTTATTCAGCTCAAGATAAATGCATTTTTCAATGTGGAGCATCCCTATGTAACTGGTGGGCTCAGAAGAGCACACTGAGTCAGTACTTAGCCCCACTGTGCAGAAGATGTCAAAATGTGTTTCTCAGCTCGAGATAAACGCGTTTACAGTGTGGAGCATCCCAATGTAACTGCTGGGCTCAGAAGAGCACACTGAGTCAGCTCTTAGTCCCACTGTGCAGAAGTTTTCAAAATGTGTTTTTCAGCCTGAGATAAATGCTTTTTTCAATCTGGAGCATCCCAATGTAACTGCTGGGCTCAGACGAACTCACTGAGTCAGCTCTTAGCCCCATTGTGCAGAAGTTGTCAAAACCTGATTTTCAGATCGAGATAAACGCCTTTTTCAATCTGGAGCTTCCCATTGTAACTGCTGGGCTCAGAAGAGCACACTGAGTCAGCTATTAGCCCCAGTGTGCAGAAGTTGTAAAAACGTGTTTTTCAGCTCGAGATAAACGTGTTTTTCAATATGGAGCATCCCAATGTTACTGCTGGGCTCAGAAGAGCACACTGAGTCAGCTCTTAGCCCCACTGTGCAGAAGATGTCAAATCGTGTTTTTCAGCTCGAGATAAACGCGTTTTTCAATCTGGAGCATCCCAATGTAACTGCTGAGCTCAGAAGAGCACACTGAGTCAGCTCTTAACCCCATTGTGCAGGAGTTGTTAAAACGTGTTTTTCACCCAAGATAAACGCATTTTTCAATCTGGAGCAAACCAATGTAACTCCTGGGCTCAGAAGAGATTAATGAATCTGCTTTTAGCCCCACTGTGCAGAAGTTGTCAAAATGTGTTTTTCAGCCCAAGATCAACGCGTTTTTCAATCTGGAGCATCCCAATGTAACTGTTGGGCTCAGAAGAGCACAATGAATCAGCCTCTAGCCCCACTGTGCAGAAGTTGTCAAAATGTGTTTTTCAGCTCGAGATAAACGCGTTTTTTTTCATTGAGCACCCCAATTTAACTGCTGGACTCAGAAGAGCAAACTGACTCAGCTGTAAGCCCCACTGTGCAGAAGTTGTCAAAACGTGTTTTTCTGCCCGAGATAAACGCTTTTTTCAATGTGGAGCATCCCAATGTAACTGCTGGGCTCAGAAGAGCACACTGAGTCAGCTCTTAGCCCCATTGTGCAGAAGTTGTCAAAACGTGTTTTTCAGCCCAAGATAAATGCGTTTTTCAATCTGGAGCTTCCCAATGTAACTGCTGGGCTCAGAAGAGCCCACTGAGTCAGTACTTAGCCCCACTGTGCAGAATTTGTCAAAATGTGTTTTTCAGCTAAAGATAAACGCGTTTTTCAATATGAAGCTCTCCAATGTAACTGCTGGGCTCAGAAGAGCACACTGAGTCAGCTTTTAGTCCCATTGTGCAGAAGTTGTCAAAACCTGTTTTTCAGCTCGAGATAAACGCGTTTATCAATCTAGAGCATCCCAATGTAACTGTTGGGCTCAGAAGAGCACACTGAGTCAGCTTTTAGTCCCATTGTGCAGAAGTTGTCAAAAGCAGTTTCTCAGCCCAAGATAAACACGTTTTTCAATCTGGAGCTTCCCAATGTAACTGCTGGGCTCAGAAGAGCCCACTGAGTCAGATCTCAGCCCCACTGTGCAGAAGTTGTCAAAACGAGTTTTTCATCCCGAGATAAACGCTTTTTTCAATCTGGAGCATCCCAATGTAACTGCTTGGCTCAGAAGAGCACACTGAGTAAGCTCTCAGCCCCACTGTGCAGAAGTTGTCAAAACGTGTTTTTCAGCCCGAGATAAACGCCTTTTTCAACCTGGAGCGTCCCAATGCAACTGTTTGGCTCAGAAGAGCAGACTGAGTCAGCTCTTAGCCCCACTGTGCAGAAGTTGTTAAAACGTGTCTTTCAGATCGAGATAAATGCTTTTTTCAATCTGGAGCATCCCAATTAACTGCTGGGCTCAGACGAGCTCACTGAGTCAGCTCTTAGCCCCATTGTGCAGAAGTTGTCAAAACGTGTTTTTCAGATCGAGATAAACGCCTTTTTCACCTGGAGCTTCCTATTCTAACTGCTGGGCTCAGAAGAGCACACTGAGTCAGCTATTAGCCCCAGTGTGCAGAAGTTGTAAAAACATGTTTTTCAGCTAGAGATAAACGTCTTTTTCAATCCGGAGCATCCCAATGTAACTGCTGGGCTCGGAAGACCACACTGAGTCAGTACTTAGCCCCACTGTGCAGAAGTTGTCAAAATGTATTTTTCAGCCGAGATAAAGCGTTTTTGCAACCTTGAGCACCCCAACGTAACTACTAATGTCAGAAGAGCAAACTGAGTCAGCTGTTAGCCCCACAGTTCAGAAGTTGTCAGAACGTGTTTTTCAGCCGAGATAAACGCGTATTTGCAACCTTGAGCATCCAATGTAACTGCTTGGCAATGAAGAGGTCACTGAGTCAGCTCTTAGCCCCACATTGTAGAAGTTGTCAAAACGTGTTTTTCAGCCGAGATGAACGCATTTTTGCAATCTTGAGCACCCCAATGTAACTACTAAGGTCAGAAGAGCAAACTGAGTCAGCTGTTAGCCCCACAGTTCAGAATTTGTCAAAACGTGTTGTTTTCAGTCAAGATAAACGCGTATTTTAAACCTTGAGCATCCCAATGTTACTGCTTACTAAGAAGAGCACACTCAGTCATTTCTTAGCCCCACATTGTAGAAGTTGTCAAAACGTGATTTTCAGTTCGAGATAAACGCGTTTTTCAATCTAGAGCATCCCAATTTAACTGCTGGGCTCAGAAGAGCACACTGAGTCAGATCTTAGCCCCACTGTGCAGAAGTTGTCAACGCGTGTTTTTCATCCCGAGATAAATGCCTTTTTCAACCTGGAGCGTCCCAATGTAACTGCTTGGCTCAGAAGAGCACACTGAGTCAGCTCTTAGCCCCACTGTGCAGAAGTTTTCAAAATCTGTTTTTCAGCCTGAGATAAATGCTTTTTTCAATCTGGAGCATCCCAATGTAACTGCTGGGCTCAGACGAACTCACTGAGTCAGCTCTTAGCCCCATTGTGCAGAAGTTGTCAAAACCTGTTTTTCAGATCGAGATAAACGCCTTTTTCAATCTGGAGCTTCCCTTTGTAACTGCTGGGCTCAGAAGAGCACACTGAGTCAGCTATTAGCCCCAGTGTGCAGAAGTTGTAAAAACGTGTTTTTCAGCTCGAGATAAACGTGTTTTTCAATCTGGAGCATCCCAATGTTACTGCTGGGCTCAGAAGAGCACACTGAGTCAGCTCTTAGCCCCACTGTGCAGAAGATGTCAAATCGTGTTTTTCAGCTCGAGATAAACGCGTTTTTCAACCTGGAGCATCCCAATGTAAGTGCTGAGCTCAGAAGACCACACTGAGTCAGCTCTTAACCCCATTGTGCAGGAGTTGTTAAAACGTGTTTTTCACCCAAGATAAACGCATTTTTCAATCTGGAGCAAACCAATGTAACTCCTGGGCTCAGAAGAGAGTAATGAATCTGCTTTTAGCCCCACTGTGCAGAAGTTGTCAAAATGTGTTTTTCAGCCCAAGATCAACGCGTTTTTCAATCTGGAGCATCCCAATGTAACTGCTGGGCTCAGAAGAGCACAATGAATCAGCCTCTAGCCCCACTATGCAGAAGTTGTCAAAATGTGTTTTTCAGCCCAAGATAAACACGTTTTTCAATTTGAAGCTTCCCAATGTAACTGCTGGGCTCAGAAGAGCACACTGAGTCAGTACTTAGCCCCACTGTGCAGAAGCTGTCAAAATGTGTTTTTCAGCCAGAGATAAACGCCTTTTTCAATCTGGAGCGTCCCAATGTAACTGCTGGGCTCAGAAGAGCACACTGAGTCAGCTCTTAGCCCCATTGTGCAGAAGTTGTCAAAACGTGTTTTTCAGCTCGAGATAAACGCGTTTTTTTGCATTGAGCACCCCAATTTAACTGCTGGGCTCAGAAGAGCAAACTGACTCAGCTGTAAGCCCCACTGTGCAGAAGTTGTCAAAACGTGTTTTTCAGCTTGAGATAAACGCGTTTATCAATCTAGAGCATCCCAATGTAACTGTTGGGCTCAGAAGAGCACACTGAGTCAGCTTTTAGTCCCATTGTACAGAAGTTGTCAAAAGCAGTTTCTCAGCCCAAGATAAACGCGTTTTTCAATCTGGAGCTTCCCAATGTAACTGCTGGGCTCAGAAGAGCCCACTGAGTCAGATCTTAGCCCCATTGTGCAGAAGTTGTCAAAACGTGTTTTTCATCCCGAGATAAACGCGTTTTTCAATCTGGAGCTTCCCAATGTAACTGCTGGGCTCAGAAGAGCCCACTGAGTCAGATCTCAGCCCCACTGTGCAGAAGTTGTCAAAACGTGTCTTTCAGACCGAGATAAATGCTTTTCTCCATCTGGAGCATCCCAATGTAACTGCTGGGCTCAGACGAGCTCACTGAGTCAGCTCTTAGCCCCATTGTGCAGAAGTTGTCAAAACGTGTTTTTCAGATCGAGATAAACGCCTTTTTCAATCAGGAGCTTCCCATTGTAACTGCTGGGCTCAGAAGAGCACACTGAGTCAGCTATTAGCCCCAGTGTGCAGAAGTTGTAAAAACGTGTTTTTCAGCTCGAGATAAACGTGTTTTTCAATCTGGAGCATCCCAATGTTACTGCTGGGCTCAGAAGAGCACACTGAGTCAGTACTTAGCCCCACTGTGCAGAAGTTGTCAAAATGTATTTTTCAGCCGAGATAAAGCCTTTTTGCAACCTTGAGCACCCCAACGTAACTGCTAATGTCAGAAGAGCAAACTGAGTCAGCTGTCAGCCCCACAGTTCAGAATTTGTCAGAACGTGTTTTTCAACCGAGATAAACGCGTATTTGCAACCTTGAGCATCCAATGTAACTGCTTGGCAATGAAGAGGTCACTGAGTCAGCTCTTAGCCCCACATTGTAGAAGTTGTCAAAACGTGTTGTTTTCAGTCAAGAGAAACGCGTTTTTGAAACCTTGAGCACCCCAATGTTACTGCTTGGCTAAGAAGAGCACACTCAGTCATCTTTTAGCCCCACATTGTAGAAGTTGTCAAAACGTGATTTTCAGCCGAGATAATGCGTTTTTGCAAACTTTTGAATCCCAATGTAACTGCTGGGCTCAGAAGAGCCCACTGAGTCAGCTCTTAGCCCTGTTGTGCAGAAGTTGTCAAAACGTATTTTTCAGATCGAGATGAACGCCTTTTTCAATGTGAAGCATCCCAATGTAACTGCTGGGCTCAGAAGATCACACTGAATCAGCTTTTAGTCCCATTGTGCAGAAGTTGTCAAAACCAGTTTCTCAGCCCGCGATAAACGCCTTTTTCAACCTGGAGCGTCCCAGTGTAACTGCTGGGCTCAGAAGAGCACACTGAGTCAGCTGTAAGCCCCACTGTGCAGAAGTTGTCAAAACGTGTTTTTCTGCCCAAGATAAACGCTTTTTTCATCTGGAGCATCCCAATGTAACTGCTGGGCTCAGAAGAGCACACTGAGTCAGCTCTTAGCCCCACTGTGCAGAAGTTGTCAAAACGTGTTTTTCAGCCCGAGATAAACGCTTTTTTCAATCTGGAGCATCCCAATGTAACTACTGGGCTCAGAAGAGCACACTGAGTCAGCTGTTAGCCCCACAGTTCAGAAGTTGTCAAAACGTGTTTTTCAGCCGAGATAAACGTGTTTTTGAAACCTTGAGCACCCCAATGTTACTGCTTGGCTAAGAAGAGCACACTCAGTCATCTCTTAGCCCCACAGTGCAGAAATTGTCAAAACGTGTTTTTCAGCTGAGATGAACGCATTTTTGCTATCTTGAGCACCAAAATGTAACTGCTGAGGTCAGAAGAGCAAACTCAGTCAGCTGTTAGCCCCACAGTGCAGAAGTTGACAAAACGTGTTTTTCAGCTGAGAGAAACGCATTTTTGCAAACTTTGGAATCCCAATGTATGTGCTGTGCTCAAAAGAACACACCGAGTCTGCTCTTAGTCGCACTGTGCAGAAGTTGTCAAAATGTGTTTTTCACAAGAAATAAACACGTTTTTGTAACTTTGGGCACTCAAATGTAACTGCTGGGGCAGGAACAGCACATTTTTCAAAACTTATTTTTCAGCGGAAAGGAACGCGTTTTTGCAAACTTTGAAATCCCAAAGTAACTGCTTAGTTAAGAAGAGCACACTGATTCAGCACTTAGCCCCACAGTGCAGAAGTTGTCAAAAGATGTTTTTCAGCCGAGATAAACGTGTTTTTGAAACATTGAGCACCCCAATTTAACTGCTGGGCTCAGAAGAACAAACTGAGTCAGCTGTTAGCCCAACAGTTCAGAAGTTGTCAAAACGTGTTTTTCAGCCGAGATAAACGCGTATTTGCAACCCTGAGCATCCAATGTAACTCCTTGGCAATGAAGAGGTCACTGAGTCAGCTCTTAGCCTCACATTGTAGAAGTCGTCAAAACGTGTTTTTCAGCCGAGAAGAACGCATTTTTGCAATCTTGAGCACCCCAATGTAACTACTAAGGTCAGAAGAGCAAACTGAGTCAGCTGTTAGCCCCACAGTTCAGAAGTTGTCAAAACGTGTTTTTCAGCCGAGATAAACGCGTTTTTGAAACCTTGAGCACCCCAATGTTACTGCTTAGCTAAGAAGAGCACACTCAGTCGTCTCTTAGTCCCACATTGCAGAAGTTGTCAAAATGTGATTTTCAGCCGAGATAATGCGTTTTTGCAAACTTTTCAATCCCAATGTAACTGCTGGGCTCAGAAGAGCACACTGAGTCAGCTCTTAGCCCCATTGTGCAGAAGTTGTCAAAACATGTTTTTCAGCGCAAGATAAACGCCTTTTTCAATCTGGAGCAAACCAATGTAACTCCTGGGCTCAGAAGAGCACACTGAGTCAGCTCTTAGCCCCATTGTGCAGAAGTTGTCAAAACGTGTTTTTCAGCCCAAGATAAATGCATTTTTCAATCTGGAGCTTCCCAGTGTAACTGCTGGCCTCAGAAGAGCACACTGAGTCAGTACTTAGCCCCACTGTGCAGAAGATGTCAAAACGTGTTTTTCAGCTCGAGATAAACGCGTTTTTCAGTGTGGAGCATCCCAATGTAACTGCTGGGCTCGGAAGAGCACACTGAGTCAGCTCTTAGCCCCACTGTGCAGAAGATGTCAAAACGTGTTTTTCAGCTCGAGATGAACGCGTTTTTTCAGCATTGAGCACCCCAATTTAACTGCTGGGCTCAGAAGAGCACACTGAGTCAGTACTTAGCCCCACTGTGCAGAAGTTGTCAAAATGTGTTTTTCAGCTCAAGATAAACGCGTTTTTCAATATGAAGCTCTCCAATGTAACTGCTGGGCTAAGAAGAGCACACTGAGTCAGTACTTAGTCCCATTGTGCAGAAGTTGTCAAAACCTGTTTTTCAGTTCGAGATAAACTCGTTTTTCAATCTAGAGCATCCCAATGTAACTGCTTGGCTCAGAAGAGCACACTGAGTCAGCTCTTAGCCCCACTATGCAGAAGTTTTCAAAATGTGTTTTTCAGCCTGAGATAAATGCTTTTTTCAATCTGGAGCATCCCAATGTAACTCCTGGGCTCAGACGAACTCACTGAGTCAGCTCTTAGCCCCATTGTGCAGAAGTTGTCAAAATGTGTTTTTCAGCCCAAGATAAATGCATTTTTCAATCTGGAGATTCCCAAAGTAACTGCTGGGCTCAGAAGAGCACACTGAGTCAGTACTTAGCCCCATTGTGCAGAAGTTGTCAAAATGTGTTTTTCAGCTCAAGATAAACGCGTCTTTCCATATGAAGCTCTCCAATGTAACTGGTGGGCTCAGAAGAGCACACTGAGTCAGTACTTAGTCCCATTGTGCAGAAGTTGTCAAAACCTGTTTTTCAGTCTGAGATAAACGCGTTTTTCAATCTAGAGCATCCCAATGTAACTGTTGGGCTCAGAAGAGCACACTGAGTCAGCTCTTAGCCCCATTGTGCAGAAGTTGTCAAAACGTGTTTTTCAGATCGAGATGAACGCCTATTTCAATCTGGAGCATCCCAATGTAACTGCTGGGCTCAGAAGAGCACACTAAGTCAGCTCTTAGCCCCATTGTGCAGAAGTTGTCAAAACGTATTTTTCAGATCGAGATGAACGTCTTTTTCAATCTGGAGCATCCCAATGTAACTGCTGGGCTCGGAAGATCACACTGAATCAGCTTTTAGTCCCATTGTGCAGAAGTTGTCAAAAGCAGTTTCTCAGCCTGAGATAAACGCCTTTTTCAACCTGGAGCATCCCAATGTTACTGCTGGGCTCAGAAGAGCACAGTGAGTCAGCTCTTAGCCCCATTGTGCAGAAGTTGTCAAAACGTGTTTTTCAGCCCGAGATAAACGCGTTTTTCAATATGAAGCTTCCCAATGTAACTGCTGGGCACAGAAGAGCACAGTGAGTCAGCTCTTAGCCCCATTGTGCAGAAGTTGTCAAAACGTGTTTTTCAGCCCGAGATAAACGCGTTTTTCAATCTGGAGCATACCAATGTAACTGCTGGGCTCAGAAGAGCACATTGAGTCAGCTTTAGCCCCTCTGTGCAGAAGTTGTCAAAACGTGTTTTTCAGCCCGAGATAAACGCGTTTTTCAATCTGGAGCAAACCAATGTAACTCCTGGGCTCTGAAGAGCACAATGAATCAGCTTTTAGCCCGACTGTGCAGAAGTTGTCAAAATCAGTTTTTCAGCCCAAGATAAACGCGTTTTTCAATCTGGAGCATCCCAATGTAACTGCTGGGTTCAGAAGAGCACACTGAGTCAGTACTTCTCCCCACTGTGCAGAAGATGTCAAAACGTGTTTTTCAGCTCGAGATAAACGCGTTTTTCAGTGTAGAGCTTCCCAATGTAACTGCTGGGCTCAGAAGAGCAAACTGAGTCAACTGTAAGCCCTACTGTGCAGAAGTTGTCAAAACGTGTTTTTCAGCCGAGATAAAGCGTTTTTGCAACCTTGAGCACCCCAACGTAAATGCTAATGTCAGAAGAGCAAACTGAGTCAGCTGTTAGCCCCACAGTTCAGAAGTTGTCAGAACGTGTTTTTCAGCCGAGATAAACGCGTATTTGCAACCTTGAGCATCCAATGTATCTGCTTGGCAATGAAGAGGTCACTGAATCAGCTCTTAGCCCCACATTGTAGAAGTTGTCAAAACGTGTTTTTCAGCCGAGATGAATGCATTTTTGCAATCTTGAGCACCCCAATGTAACTACTAAGGTCAGAAGAGCAAACTGAGTCCGCTGTTAGCCCCACAGTTCAGAAATTGTCAAAACGTGTTGTTTTCAGTCAAGATAAACGCGTTTTTGAAACCTTGAGCACCCCAATGTTACTGCTTGGCTAAGAAGAGCACACTCAGTCATTTCTTAGCCCCACATTGTAGAAGTTGTCAAAACGTGATTTTCAGCCGAGATAATGCGTTTTTGCAAAGTTTTGAATCCAAATGTAACTGCTGGGCTCAGAAGAGCCCACTGAGTCAGCTCTTAGCCCTGTTGTGCAGAAGTTGTTAAAACATGTTTTTCAGCCCAAGATAAACGCTTTTTTCAATCTGGAGCTTCCCAAAGTAACTGCTGGGCTAGAAGAGCACACTAAGTCAGTACTTAGCCCCACTGTGCAGAAGTTGTCAAAATGTGTTTTTCAGCCCAAGATAAACGCCTTTTTCAATCTGGAGCATCACAATGTAACTGGTGGGCTCAGAAGAGCACACTGAGTCAGTACTTAGCCCCACTGTGCAGAAGATGTCAAAATGTGTTTCTCAGCTCGAGATAAACGCGTTTACAGTGTGGAGCATCCCAATGTAACTGCTGGGCTCAGAAGAGCACACTGAGTCAGCTCTTAGTCCCACTGTGCAGAAGTTTTCAAAATGTGTTTTTCAGCCTGAGATAAATGCTTTTTTCAATCTGGAGCATCCCAATGTAACTGCTGGGCTCAGACGAACTCACTGAGTCAGCTCTTAGCCCCATTGTGCAGAAGTTGTCAAAACCTGATTTTCAGATCGAGATAAACGCCTTTTTCAATCTGGAGCTTCCCATTGTAACTGCTGGGCTCAGAAGAGCACACTGAGTCAGCTATTAGCCCCAGTGTGCAGAAGTTGTAAAAACGTGTTTTTCAGCTCGAGATAAACGTGTTTTTCAATATGGAGCATCCCAATGTTACTGCTGGGCTCAGAAGAGCACACTGAGTCAGCTCTTAGCCCCACTGTGCAGAAGATGTCAAATCGTGTTTTTCAGCTCGAGATAAACGCGTTTTTCAATCTGGAGCATCCCAATGTAACTGCTGAGCTCAGAAGAGCACACTGAGTCAGCTTTTAGTCCCATTGTGCAGAAGTTGTCAAAACCTGTTTTTCAGCTCGAGATAAACGCGTTTATCAATCTAGAGCATCCCAATGTAACTGTTGGGCTCAGAAGAGCACACTGAGTCAGCTTTTAGTCCCATTGTGCAGAAGTTGTCAAAAGCAGTTTCTCAGCCCAAGATAAACACGTTTTTCAATCTGGAGCTTCCCAATGTAACTGCTGGGCTCAGAAGAGCCCACTGAGTCAGATCTTAGCCCCATTGTGCAGAAGTTGTCAAAACGCGTTTTTCAATCTGGAGCTTCCCAATGTAACTGCTGGGCTCAGAAGAGCCCACTGAGTCAGATCTCAGCCCCACTGTGCAGAAGTTGTCAAAACGAGTTTTTCATCCCGAGATAAACGCTTTTTTCAATCTGGAGCATCCCAATGTAACTGCTTGGCTCAGAAGAGCACACTGAGTAAGCTCTCAGCCCCACTGTGCAGAAGTTGTCAAAACGTGTTTTTCAGCCCGAGATAAACGCCTTTTTCAACCTGGAGCGTCCCAATGCAACTGTTTGGCTCAGAAGAGCAGACTGAGTCAGCTCTTAGCCCCACTGTGCAGAAGTTGTTAAAACGTGTCTTTCAGATCGAGATAAATGCTTTTTTCAATCTGGAGCATCCCAATTAACTGCTGGGCTCAGACGAGCTCACTGAGTCAGCTCTTAGCCCCATTGTGCAGAAGTTGTCAAAACGTGTTTTTCAGATCGAGATAAACGCCTTTTTCACCTGGAGCTTCCTATTCTAACTGCTGGGCTCAGAAGAGCACACTGAGTCAGCTATTAGCCCCAGTGTGCAGAAGTTGTAAAAACATGTTTTTCAGCTAGAGATAAACGTCTTTTTCAATCCGGAGCATCCCAATGTAACTGCTGGGCTCGGAAGACCACACTGAGTCAGTACTTAGCCCCACTGTGCAGAAGTTGTCAAAATGTATTTTTCAGCCGAGATAAAGCGTTTTTGCAACCTTGAGCACCCCAACGTAACTGCTAATGTCAGAAGAGCAAACTGAGTCAGCTGTTAGCCCCACAGTTCAGAAGTTGTCAGAACGTGTTTTTCAGCCGAGATAAACGCGTATTTGCAACCTTGAGCATCCAATGTAACTGCTTGGCAATGAAGAGGTCACTGAGTCAGCTCTTAGCCCCACATTGTAGAAGTTGTCAAAACGTGTTTTTCAGCCGAGATGAACGCATTTTTGCAATCTTGAGCACCCCAATGTAACTACTAAGGTCAGAAGAGCAAACTGAGTCAGCTGTTAGCCCCACAGTTCAGAATTTGTCAAAACGTGTTGTTTTCAGTCAAGATAAACGCGTTTTTGAAACCTTGAGCATCCCAATGTTACTGCTTGGCTAAGAAGAGCACACTCAGTCATTTCTTAGCCCCACATTGTAGAAGTTGTCAAAACGTGATTTTCAGTTCGAGATAAACGCGTTTTTCAATCTAGAGCATCCCAATTTAACTGCTGGGCTCAGAAGAGCACACTGAGTCAGATCTTAGCCCCACTGTGCAGAAGTTGTCAACGCGTGTTTTTCATCCCGAGATAAATGCCTTTTTCAACCTGGAGCGTCCCAATGTAACTGCTTGGCTCAGAAGAGCACACTGAGTCAGCTCTTAGCCCCACTGTGCAGAAGTTTTCAAAATCTGTTTTTCAGCCTGAGATAAATGCTTTTTTCAATCTGGAGCATCCCAATGTAACTGCTGGGCTCAGACGAACTCACTGAGTCAGCTCTTAGCCCCATTGTGCAGAAGTTGTCAAAACCTGTTTTTCAGATCGAGATAAACGCCTTTTTCAATCTGGAGCTTCCCTTTGTAACTGCTGGGCTCAGAAGAGCACACTGAGTCAGCTATTAGCCCCAGTGTGCAGAAGTTGTAAAAACGTGTTTTTCAGCTCGAGATAAACGTGTTTTTCAATCTGGAGCATCCCAATGTTACTGCTGGGCTCAGAAGAGCACACTGAGTCAGCTCTTAGCCCCACTGTGCAGAAGATGTCAAATCGTGTTTTTCAGCTCGAGATAAACGCGTTTTTCAACCTGGAGCATCCCAATGTAAGTGCTGAGCTCAGAAGACCACACTGAGTCAGCTCTTAACCCCATTGTGCAGGAGTTGTTAAAACGTGTTTTTCACCCAAGATAAACGCATTTTTCAATCTGGAGCAAACCAATGTAACTCCTGGGCTCAGAAGAGAGTAATGAATCTGCTTTTAGCCCCACTGTGCAGAAGTTGTCAAAATGTGTTTTTCAGCCCAAGATCAACGCGTTTTTCAATCTGGAGCATCCCAATGTAACTGCTGGGCTCAGAAGAGCACAATGAATCAGCCTCTAGCCCCACTATGCAGAAGTTGTCAAAATGTGTTTTTCAGCCCAAGATAAACACGTTTTTCAATTTGAAGCTTCCCAATGTAACTGCTGGGCTCAGAAGAGCACACTGAGTCAGTACTTAGCCCCACTGTGCAGAAGCTGTCAAAATGTGTTTTTCAGCCCGAGATAAACGCCTTTTTCAATCTGGAGCGTCCCAATGTAACTGCTGGGCTCAGAAGAGCACACTGAGTCAGCTCTTAGCCCCATTGTGCAGAAGTTGTCAAAACGTGTTTTTCAGCTCGAGATAAACGCGTTTTTTTGCATTGAGCACCCCAATTTAACTGCTGGGCTCAGAAGAGCAAACTGACTCAGCTGTAAGCCCCACTGTGCAGAAGTTGTCAAAACGTGTTTTTCAGCTTGAGATAAACGCGTTTATCAATCTAGAGCATCCCAATGTAACTGTTGGGCTCAGAAGAGCACACTGAGTCAGCTTTTAGTCCCATTGTGCAGAAGTTGTCAAAAGCAGTTTCTCAGCCCAAGATAAACGCGTTTTTCAATCTGGAGCTTCCCAATGTAACTGCTGGGCTCAGAAGAGCCCACTGAGTCAGATCTTAGCCCCATTGTGCAGAAGTTGTCAAAACGTGTTTTTCATCCCGAGATAAACGCGTTTTTCAATCTGGAGCTTCCCAATGTAACTGCTGGGCTCAGAAGAGCCCACTGAGTCAGATCTCAGCCCCACTGTGCAGAAGTTGTCAAAACGTGTCTTTCAGACCGAGATAAATGCTTTTCTCCATCTGGAGCATCCCAATGTAACTGCTGGGCTCAGACGAGCTCACTGAGTCAGCTCTTAGCCCCATTGTGCAGAAGTTGTCAAAACGTGTTTTTCAGATCGAGATAAACGCCTTTTTCAATCAGGAGCTTCCCATTGTAACTGCTGGGCTCAGAAGAGCACACTGAGTCAGCTATTAGCCCCAGTGTGCAGAAGTTGTAAAAACGTGTTTTTCAGCTCGAGATAAACGTGTTTTTCAATCTGGAGCATCCCAATGTTACTGCTGGGCTCAGAAGAGCACACTGAGTCAGTACTTAGCCCCACTGTGCAGAAGTTGTCAAAATGTATTTTTCAGCCGAGATAAAGCCTTTTTGCAACCTTGAGCACCCCAACGTAACTGCTAATGTCAGAAGAGCAAACTGAGTCAGCTGTCAGCCCCACAGTTCAGAATTTGTCAGAACGTGTTTTTCAACCGAGATAAACGCGTATTTGCAACCTTGAGCATCCAATGTAACTGCTTGGCAATGAAGAGGTCACTGAGTCAGCTCTTAGCCCCACATTGTAGAAGTTGTCAAAACGTGTTGTTTTCAGTCAAGAGAAACGCGTTTTTGAAAACTTGAGCACCCCAATGTTACTGCTTGGCTAAGAAGAGCACTCAGTCATCTTTTAGCCCCACATTGTAGAAGTTGTCAAAACGTGATTTTCAGCCGAGATAATGCGTTTTTGCAAACTTTTGAATCCCAATGTAACTGCTGGGCTCAGAAGAGCCCACTGAGTCAGCTCTTAGCCCTGTTGTGCAGAAGTTGTCAAAACGTATTTTTCAGATCGAGATGAACGCCTTTTTCAATGTGAAGCATCCCAATGTAACTGCTGGGCTCAGAAGAGCACACTGAGTCAGCTGTAAGCCCCACTGTGCAGAAGTTGTCAAAACGTGTTTTTCTGCCCGAGATAAACGCTTTTTTCAATCTGGAGCATCCCAATGTAACTGCTGGGCTCAGAAGAGCACACTGAGTCAGCTCTTAACCCCATTGTGCAGAAGTTGTCAAAACGTGTTTTTCAGCCCAAGATAAATGCATTTTTCAATCTGGAGCATCCCAATGTAACTGTTGGGCTCAGAAGAGCACACTGAGTCAGCTCTTAGCCCCATTGTGCAGAAGTTGTCAAAACGTGTTTTTCAGCCCAAGATAAACGCGTTTTTCAATCTGGAGCATCCCAATGTAACTGCTGGGCTCAGAAGGGCACACTGAGTCAGTACTTAGGCCCACTGTGCAGAAGTTGTCAAAATGTGTTTTTCAGCCCGAGATAAACGCCTTTTTCAACCTGGAGCGTCCCAATGTAACTGCTTGGCTCAGAAGAGCACACTGAGTCAGCTCTTAGCCCCACTGTGCAGAAGTTTTCAAAATGTGTTTTTCAGCCTGAGATAAATGTTTTTTTCAATCTGGAGCATCCCAATGTAACTGCTGGGCTCAGACGAACTCACTGAGTCAGCTCTTAGCCCCATTGTGCAGAAGTTGTCAAAACGTGTTTTTCAGATCGAGATAAACGCCTTTTACAATCTGGAGCTTCCCATTGTAACTGCTGGGCTCAGAAGAGCACACTGAGTCAGCTATTAGCCCCAGTGTGCAGAAGTTGTAAAAACGTGGTTTTCAGCTCGAGATAAACGTGTTTTTCAATCTGGAGCATCGCAATGTTACTGCTGGGCTCAGAAGGGCACACTGAGTCAGTACTTAGCCCCACTGTGCAGAAGTTGTCAAAATGTATTTTTTAGCCCAAGATAAACGCGTTTTTCAATAGTAAGCTTCCCAATGTAACTGCTGTGCTCTGAAGAGCACATTGAGTCAGCTTTAGCCCCACTGTGCAGAAGTTGTCAAAACGTGTTTTTCAGCTCGAGATAAACGCGTTTTTCTACTGCAGCATCCCAATGTAACTGCTGGGCTCAGAAGAGCACACTGAATCAGCCTCTAGCCCCACTGTGCAGAAGTTGTCAAAACGTGTTTTTCAGCCCGAGATAAACGCCTTTTACAATCTGGAGCATCACAATGTAACTGCTGGGCTCAGATTAGCACACTGAGTCAGCTCTTAGCCCCATTGTGCAGAAGTTGTCAAAATGTGTTTTTCAGCTCACGATAAACGCGTTTTTCAATATGAAGCTCTCCAATGTAACTGCTGGGCTCAGAAGAGCACACTGAGTCAGCTCTAAGCCCCACTGTGCAGAAGTTGTCAAAACGTGTTTTTCAGCTCGAGATAAACTCATTTTTCAATCTGGAGTATTTCAATGTAACTCTGGGCTCAGAAGAGCACACTTAGTCAGCTCTTGGCCCCATTGTGCAGAAGTTGTCAAAACGTTTTTTTCACCCAAGATAAACGCCTTTTTCAATCTGGAGAAAACCAATGTAACTCCTTGGCTCAGAAGAGCTGAATGAATCAGCTTTTAGCCCCACTGTGCAGAAGTTGTCAAAATGTGTTTTTCAGCCCAAGATCAACATGTTTTTCAATCTGGAGTGTCCCAATGTAACTTCTGGGCTCAGAAGAGCACACTGAGTCAGCTCTCAGCCCCACTGTGCAGAAGTTGTCAAAACGTGTTTTTCAGCCCGAGATAAACGCGTTATTCAATCTGGAGCATCACAATGTAACTTCTGGGCTCAGAAGAGCACACTGAATCAGCCTCTAGCCCCACTTTGCAGAAGTTGTCAAAATGTGTTTTTCAGCCCGAGATAAACGCCTTTTTCAACCTGGAGCATCCCAATGTAACTGCTGGGCTCAGAAGAGCACACTGAGTCAGCTCTCAGCCCCACTGTGCAGAAGTTGTAAAAATGTGTTTTTCAGCCCGAAATAAACGCGTTTTTCAATCTGGAGCTTCCCAATGTAACTGCTGGGCTCAGAAGAGCACACTGAGTCAGTACTTAGCCCCACTGTGCAGAAGTTGTCAAAATGTGTTTTTCAGCTCAAGATAAACGCGTTTTTCAATATGAAGCTCTCCAATGTAACTGCTGGGCTCAGAAGAGCACACTGAGTCAGCTCTTAGCCCCACTGTGCAGAAGTTGTCAAAATGTGTTTTTCACCCGAGATAAACGCCTTTTTCAATCTGGAGCAAACCAATGTAACTCCTGGGCTCAGAAGAGCTTAATGAATCAGCTTTTAGCCCCACTGTGCAGAAGTTGTCAAAATGTGTTTTTCAGCCCAAGATCAACACGTTTTTCAATCTGTAGCATCCCAACGTAACTGCTGTGCTCAGAAGAGCACACTGAGTCAGCTCTTAGCCCCATTGTGCAGAAGTTGTCAAAACGTGTTTTTCAGCCCGAGATAAACGCGTTTTTCAATCTGGAGCATCCCAATGTAACTGCTGGGCTCAGAAGAGCACACTGAGTCAGCTTTAACCCCATTGTGCAGAAGTTGTAAAAACGTGTTTTTCAGCTCGAGATAAATTCTTTTTTCAATCTGGAGCATCCCAATGTAACTGCTGGGCTCAGAAGAGCACACTGAATCATGCTGGGAGAGCGGGAGTCTGAGACCCCTGTGAAACCTCTATTGGGGAAAAGGGAGAATTCAGGTTGAGGCCTTTCATAGATTTTTAATTGTGGTTAGAACAAATGTGTAAAGAATGTGGGGTTGTATGATGATGGGATGTGGGATGGCACATACCGAACTGTATGACAAAGATGATCCCGTGATGTGGACTGCCCTGCCCCTTGGATACTGATCTAGGGGCATACTACACTGGGAAAGTGTGCCAGACTGTAATTGCCTCACTAGGGGTAAGTTGGAAGTCACATTTCCCCCAACACCCACAGTCTGAAAGACCAACTAAGGAAATATCAACTGAAGGAACACCGTGCGTAGATGCTCTACATGCAGTCCTGTGCGGTTTGCGGGCTGGAGCAAACGGAACTGTGAGACTGAGCCCATTTGAGATCATTACGGGCAGCCAAAGAAACTCCCTTGAGGCCAAGTTTGGCTAACGCACTGATGAATTTACTAACTCTCTATTAAAGTGTTGTAGGTTTGTTAACTGAAGCGGTGCACAGGGCTCGTGAACAGGTGCCGGACGCTTGGGGACCTCCAGTAGAGGGGAGACACTACCGGATACCTGGCGAGTGGGTGTAGGTGAAGAAGAGATACCCTGCCAGACGTTGCAATCCTGCTGGGAGGGACCATACAGATGCAGCCATTCAAAGTGTGCGTCACAGACACGTACCGCAGGTGACGTCGCTCAGTATGACGCAAGATGACGCGCGGCACCGCAGTAAGTGATTGGTTGACCGACAGGGGCACTCGTGGTCCGTTGGTCTGTCGTAGAAAGACTTACAGTAAAAACGTCTTTGCTGTGCCCGTTGTAGATATTGAATTTACCAATGAAGGGAAATCTTAGTAGCTGAGCATAAAAAGAATAGGAGCATACTGTAACGCGTGTGAAGGCCATAAACGATATTAATTTTGGAACATAAACATACAGTATATAGCTGGTCTTGGTACTTTAAAGAAAAAAATACACACCAGTATTCCATTTCTCCCTAAACATTTTAAGCTTTGAAGTCTTTAACTAATGTGATACCGGAGTCAACAAGCATACTTTTAGAATTTGATTAAAAGGGAATATAATATGGAATCGCGTATCTAAGGAATTTAATAATGGTATTCGTGTGCTGCGACAGGGCTGTGTAGGGCTGTTTCGCCTGCCTGGTCATGCGAGCTGTGTTGTAGCCGACTGGTCTAGGTGCGTGCCTAGCAACTGGTAGGTTGTGTGTTCAAATCCAGCTGGTACCGGACTTTTCTTTTAACAAACATTTCTTCGAAAAAATAGAATAGCGATATTATGGACAATCAATTGACTTTTATATTTCAAAATATCGCAACATGATCGATATTTGCGATATTTTGAACATATCTTCCCTTCTGACAGCGGTTCCTCCTTCTATTGTGTGTGTGTGTGCAACAGAGTAATTTTTTATAGAGAAATGGAGGCTGGACAGTATGCGTTACAATATAAACATTTATATTGATTTAAATCGTGTTCTGATTTAAATCGCAAACGCGTGTTTAATTATGTGTTTTTTAATCATAATCAGGCTAATGCATTCCTACATTTTCTGTATGAACCAGCTTAGAGGTTCATACAGAAAGACAGCTTGTGTTTAAATTGAGTGTAAGGTAATTTATGCTTCTAAAGTCATGGTCAGCATTTATTATCGTACTGTGCTGTAAACTTTTTCTGTGCCTAGTCACATTATTTTATAGCGTTTTTATTGCGTTATTAAATCTGGTGGCGCTGTGTGTTACAGTAGTTTCGTGACTCCCATGTCACATGGTCTGTGATTGAATCCCATAGAACTATGACTTATTTTTTTAACAAACATTTCTTTGAAAAAATGAAACGTTTCCCTTGGTCAGAGATTAAATAAAACCTCACTCGCACCAAACAAATTTATATTTCTAAATATCACAAAATATGTTCATTGTCTTCCAATCGAGTCGAGTTGACATTGGAAGCCTGCCACACCCGGACTCTTAAACCAACGCATTAGCACGTCAAAGCCCATCGAGGGTATTGAGCCAGTATTGGCTTTAGTATTCCCCCCCTCTCCCCTCAATTCAATTCAATTCAAGGTGTTTTATTTGCATGACAGATGGGTACAAGCAGTGTTGGGTATGTATATTGTAACGCTTACGGCAGACAGGCACTGTGTAAGAGCCGGCGCACCAGAGCAGCGCACCGAGGGAGCGTCTGCATTTCTAACTTAGTTTTTAAAATTAGTCAAGCAATATGAAGCATCCCCTTTTACTTTGTGCCTGAGCATAAAAAGAATAGGAGCATACTGCAACGCGTGTGAAGTCCATAAACGATATTAATTTTGGAACTTAAACATACAGTATATGGCTGGTATCGGTACTTTAAAGAAAACATACACACCAGTATTCCATTTCTCCCTAAACATTTTAAGCATCGAAGTCTTTAACTACCGCGATACCGGAGTCAACAAGCATACTTTTAGAATTTGATTAAAAGGGAATATAATATGGAATCGCGTATCTCAAGAAATTAATAACGATATAATTATATTCATGTTGCAAAAGAACTGCAACGGACATAAAAACTCCCTTGCTTTTAATAGAGCGCTCCATAATTTCTAACTACGAAAATGCCAAGTGAAAGGATTTGTAAACATATTTTGTTAAAGCAAGTCAGTTTTTTCCGCAACACATAAAAGACATTTTTCCAAGAAAGTTTAGCCTTTGTCACTAATGAAACCACTAAATAAAGACATAAATATAGAAATCTTAAGATTTGTTTTATTTAATGTTGGTAGCAGGATGAACTGTCAGAGTGTATATTTTGTCGCAGAGTTGCTGCAAGATGTTAACAGTGAAAAAGGTATTTAGAAATTAGTTATTTCAAGATGAAAATTTTCAGAATAATTGCAAATCTAGCAGGATAGAGAAAGCACAGAAAACTGGCAGTTAGATTGATCAGATTAGTATGAAAAGTCATTTAGCAAAGGGAATTAGAAGAGTGACAAACTAGTATACTTTAGATCTTTTTTTTCTGAACCAGGGACAATCTGATCATGTTTCCCTATAACAATAATAAAAAACTTTATTTGATATATCACCATTAAAGGTGGCATCTCAAAGCAATACAGTAGATGTAAAAACAGATAAAAGGACCACAGATTACAAAGTAAATGCATATAAGAAAGACAAGCAGGTAGAGGTGCTACCAAAATTAGAAAATGAAGCAGATACAGACACTAAGTCTTCTGAAAAGAAAGGTTCTGAGGTTAGATTTAAAGTGGCCCTGGTGTGTGTGTGTTTGTGTCTGTCCTGTGATGGACTGGCGCTATGTCCAGGGTGTATTCTGCCTTGTGTCCGTCGCTTCATTCATGTGCATCCAACACACAGTTCAACGCTAGCAACTACACAAAATCTAAAATATGAGCTCTACTTGCCACTTACAGTACCAACAGTACCAGCTAACTTTAGTAGTGACATTTTCATGGATCTTTTTAACAATAAAATTTACAACATCAGACTTCAGACACAATTAAACAGGCCTCAAAAAAGTCTGGTACAAACATTTTCAGCATGGAATAAACTGTTACTTTAATGGTATAAACCTTAAATGGATTCATATTCTCAATAAGATTTGGTGCTCAGTAACATGACTTAGAAAATGACAGAAGACATGCGTATCATGCTTATCCTTCTATTTTTCATAATCGTAAACTCCTTAAGGCAGTTACATTTTCTCTGTTCTGACCTGGAGTTACAGAGAAATTTAAATTCTAATAAGAGATTTGTAATGAGGAAAGTCATACCAATCACTCATACAGTACCAGGATTTGCAATTACAATACAAATACTTTCTTTCTGTATGTGTTTATTTTGCAGTTTGAGTCTATGGCATTCCTTTGGGGGTCTATACTCCAAGGCATGACTTTTTTATGTATAAACATCAGTATTTACTGCTATTAATTACTGTACGATTTATAGTTGAAATCTGAGCCTAGATATAAAGTTAGATATAAAGTTAAAATCTTGACAAAGCAATGTAGGAAATACAGAGAAAATAAATTCTTTCTGACATCTAAAATCAGTTTCGATCAAGGTCTCTAAAACGAACAAGAAAAAGAAGATTTTCGGAGGGCAATTACGCTGTGTTTATATAGAATAAGTGATTTATGAGCAATCTAATTTCTTGTTCGTTTAAAACAGTGAAATGTCAGCTGTAAAAGATCGCACCAGAAACAGCACTCACTCTGCCTGTCATAGACGTTCAGGAAAGGCTGAATGAAGTCATGTCAAGTACAATAATTCGGAGAACAATAATACCAGTTGTAGGACAGTATATAAGGAGGATAAGGATTTTGAAGTTGACTCGAAATCTGATAGGTAACCAGTGCAAGGACTTGAAAACAGGTGTAATGCATCCCTGATAGGATTCTTGCTGTCATATTCTGAACATATTGAAGATTGCTCAGTGTGGATTTAATTTCCCCAGTGAACAGGATGTGCATTTATTAATTCTAGAAAAAAAGCCTTTCTTGATTTCTCTAGTTCTTAGTTTCTCTAGTTCCCTTTAAAATAAACTATTATTCCACAATGCAGAGTATTACATGGCCAGTATTTACACATGATATTTGTGATTTAAAGAAATTAACACAAGCAGCTTTTGGAGATTTAAGTGTTGGCTGAGTTATTGCAGGATAAAAGACTAGAGATGTTGGCAAGAAGAAGATAGTTTGGGGAAAGCTGAGGAATACACTTATAACAAGAACACTTCCTAATGGGGTTAGGCATACTTTTGATGAAGATGATGAAGTTAACAGACTATATGTTTACATAGATACTGAAATAAGGATTGTATTTTAGATTATGTGTAGTTGCTGGCATTGAACTGTGTGTTGGATGCACATGAATTGAAGGAATGGGCAAACATAGCTGATGCGGATCCACAGAGCCAGCATATTAAGATGTTTATAATTAGAGGCAATTTGTTTAAATAACTAGGTATGGATACTGATGTGCAAGAGAGGTGGAAAGGCTGTTTCCTTAAGCCAGCAGTAAAAAATATTTTATTCTCAGTGAGATGCTGCCATTTCATAGTGGGTTTCTAACACTGTGTATAGTTCCATCCACACAGTGCCTTTACTTCCATTTCTAATCTCTTTATCCAGTACAGAGGATTTGGAGCCTATCCCAGTAAGCAACGGACACAAGGCAGAATACACCCTGGACATAGCGCCAGTCCATCACAGGACAGACAGACACAAACACACACAGACCAGGGCCAGGTTTCCCATAAACTAATTAACTTACCAGTATGTTTTGGAGTGCGAGAGGGAGTCATATCACACATATGGAGAAAAACCATGTAACCCAGAGAGAACATGTAAACCCCACACACACAGGATGGCAGGAATTGAATCTAGGACCCCAGTGCTGCAAGATAGCAATGCTAACCACTTTGCCACCATTATAAATGGATGGATATCTTAGTTATCTTTCTAGTTCACAGGTTTGCATGCATAATTTAATTTTGAAAGCCACTGAGACATCAGGTACTACTGTTGTATTTATGAAAAAGAAACAAAACAAAAAACATACTAACAACTGTGCCATCCTACGCCTTAGCTAATACATTTTATTATTCATAAACAGTTAACATTGTTAGCAAAATATTTTGAATTATATTTAACCCTATTTTTTCTTTAGTTTTGTATTTAACCTATTATATGATAGTCAGACTTAATGTATATTTGAACAATGAAAATATATTTTTACAAGATTTTACATTAAGCACTTAAAATTAATATGGTTAATAATAGTAAACTGTAACATGCTGTAACAAGATCGGTTAAACAGCGAAGAAAATGCTTTCAGAGAAAATGTTTCAGGTGTGAAGAACATAGATCTCCAATGCAATTTCAACCAAACCTGTTCCCACACACCCTGCCCCCACTACCATTAGAATATACACAAAGCACTCAAATCTTTCGAGCTAATGATCAGGTGACCCGAGAGAGAGCGAGAGAAACACCAAGGGGTGCGGAACCAGGGAACTATTTACATGGAAAACGGGCGATCTCCCCAGACTGTCCGCCCGTTTCACTGTTACCTGGATACCTCTTTATTTAGAACTCACTAACACTGATTTTTAGTTTAGAAGGATTCAAGTAGGGTTTTAGATGAAAGGCAGCGACCTTAATCAAGCCCAAATCACAATTGAACCCATTCAGAGCCTACATTACATTTTAGCGTTTCATTCTGAGCAGAAGACCCTCACACCTGAAGAAGGGGGAGGTGTTTTTCGCTGGAAATCTCGCCTGCTTCTACTTTACAACCGGAGTGCTGGCTGTGACGAATTAAACCGGTATTACAGGTTCCAATCACAGACCATGTGACATGGGAGTCAGGAAACTAACACCGCGCCACCGGATTTGATAACGCTATAAAAACGCTATAAAATAATGTGACTTGGCACAGAACAAGTTTACAGCACAGTACAAAAATGCTGACCATGACTTTAGAAGCATAAATTGCCTTACACTCAATTTAAACACAAGCTGTCTTTAGCCCTCTAAGCTGGTTCATACACAAATGTAGAGATCCAGGCTCAGAACACACAGCTTCATTAGCGAATACATATGCAGGACAACTAGAGAAGACGTTTTACAGAGGATGGATTTTTAGAAACATCCCATCAGTGACATCACTGAAGTCAACTCCTAGGTACTGTAACTGTCGTGTGGATAGTTTCACAAGAATCAGACAAAGGTTTAAGCATCGCTTGTTCTAGATAAAACTGCAAAAAAAAAACAACCACCCATAATGTACTTCTTTGCGGCTCTGTTTGCCCAAATCATATATTCACAACGTGAAATCTAGAACATAATATTACGTAACCAAAATCCGCAATATGGAAACAGAACCTGTGTAATTGTTGATAGATGATGTACTCGTAACATTTTTTCAAGACGAACTACAACATTTAAAAAATGACTTGTATGTACTTGATATCTCTAATCAATCCACGGGTCCCAGCACGAAACGAAACTAAAACGCATACCGTTTCGCGCTTCTTATTAGTTGCTCAAAAGTAATTTGACCGTATGAAATGCATAATATAAACCTAGAAACATATACGTGAGTAGTACTTAAGCACTGTAGTATCTGTGTTAAGACATCAGGATGTCTTCTATCTTCTTCAGGATGAATAAAGTGGGCCTATTTATCTATCAATCATATTTAAATAACTAGTGTTCTGTACCGTGGTACCCCTAAAAGTACCACACTTGTACCATACAACAGTAGTACCTGATGTCTCAGTGGCTTTCAAAATTAAATTATGCAATAAATAACCACATGTAAGACTCTGATGCTTAAAATGTTTAGGGAGAAAGTGGAATACTGGTGTGTATTTTTTCTTTAAACTACCAATACCAGCCATATACAGTCTGTAACGTAGGGATTTCTATACGTCTTTATTTAGTGTTTACATTAGTGACAAAGGCTAAACGTTTAGCTTCAGTAACGTGTACATATCTCCCCTTTTTATAAAACGACATGGTTGAAAACTGTTCCAGAGCCACTGTTGTTTCATCAGTGAAAAGTACATCATGAAATGCCTCTCCCTGTTCAATCCACTGGAAAAAAGAAAAGGAGCATAAAGCTTCTGATGGTCATAAACGATATTCATTTAGGAGCAGCATCAGAGGTATGTTTTTAACTGCACTGCATTGGAGAGAATACCATAGTGTGTTTTTTTTTACTCCCTGGCAGAAACTGGCTTCCAGAAGAATCAGTATGGCTCAGAGATTAAATAAAACTTCACTCGCACCAAACAAATGTATATTTCTAAATATCACAACATGATCGAATTTAAGTCATTTTAATAACAATGAATAGTCACCTATGCGTTACAATATAAACATTTATATTGATTTAAATCGCGTTTAAATCACCTTTATTTAAAACCCATAAATAAAGCTGATACTGTTTAGACTTCCAATTATTTAAAACTGTATTAAAGCAGCACGATACACAATGCAACGTAAATCGCTATCTTTGTCTTCTGTGTAATAATGTTCACCTCTCTGTCTAGCAAATTTACAGGTTAAAAACAATACTGTTAGGCTGGGAAAACGATTTTTCTCCCCCCCCCCTCAAAAACCCAGTAAGTACAGTACTTACTAGTTAAAGGCTAGGCTCCCGACTACGGCGAAAGGAACCCTTCTTTCATTAGAATACAATGAACATATTTTAGCCCTGAATGAATAAATAGCAAACATGGTTTACATAAAAGACATTTTTCCAAGAAAGTTTAGCCTTTGTCACTAATGAAACCACTAAATAAAGACATAAATATAAAAATCTTAAGATTTTTAAAATGCATGACTTTGCTAAAATTTATTTGAAAATAAAAACAATTACAACCGCCAGGGGAGAGAGAGAACAGGGGAGGGATGTTGGTTTTGCATAAGGGGCGGGGCTATGGAAATTAGGTCTGTTTGGGAATGTGTAGTTACATGTTCTGGCTGTTTGTGAATTATCGTTGTTGAGTATGGAGTGTTGAGGTATTGATTTTGTGTAATGCTTTATGTTGAAAATTGAGGTGGATTTTGTTTATGATAAACAGGATAAACTGGGATGGGAGGAAGGTTTGGTTTTGCATAAGGGGCGGGATTATGATAATTGGAGGACTTTGCGAGAGTAAAATGGTTTGATATATTTGATTTTGTATTGTGGTTGTTATCTATGTTTTTGGTTGGTATTATGTTTATATGGTTGTTTTTGTTGGTTGGTTGTTATTATGGTTATTAATAATACGATCTATAGTTGAAATCTGAGCCTAAATAAAAAGAAAAAGCAAGTGATTAGGTTTATGAGCAATCTAATTACTTATTCGTTTAAAACGCTATATAAAATAAAGTTTATTATTAATTTGCTGCACAGAGCGGTGAATATTGTTATGCATAAGACAAAGATAACGATCCTGATCAGTTTAGAAATCTGTGTACGCTGTAAGGTTTTTACTTCTTAAACTTTTAAAGTACACGTTTTGAATAGAAAGAAATCCTCTTCCTGTTACAGTATGTATAGCAAACTAGCACGTCTTTTTTCTCCAATCAGAGGGGTGTCAGATGGTGTCAGCCAATCACCATTCTGCGTTGGGTAGCAACGGGTGACTGTTCTCAGGCGGAAGATGTAAACAGCTTAATGTTCGTGTTAAATAATTTTTTAAAATTCAATTAAACGGGCACAATTAAGACATTAAATATACATATACATACTGTATACAGTACAGTTTGCATACGGTAATATGTTACGCGATTAAAAAATAAATAAATAAAACTGGAAGGTTCAGCACCAGCTGGATTCGAGCACACACGCTGCCCGTTGGCAGGCACGCACCTAGACCAGTCGGCTACAGTTAGCTCGCATGAGCAGGCAGGCGAAACAGCCCTACACAGCCCTGCCGCAGTACATGGATATAATCATACCGTTATTAAATTCTTGAGATACGCGATTCCATATTATATTCCCTTTTAATCAAATTCTAAAAGTATGCTTGTTGACTCCGGTATCACGTTAGTTAAAGACTTCGAAGCTTACAATGTTTAGGGAGAAATGGAATACCGGTGTGTATTTTTCCTTGTGATATTTTAAGCTCTAGTTGAATGATAGGTGTCGCATTTTAAATCATTTTCGTAGTTAGAAATTATGAAACGCCCTGTTAAAAGCAAGGAAGTTTTTATGCCCGTTGAAGTAAAACAAAATGCCTGACAAAGTATGGCTTGGACAGATTCCAAGTGCTTGTACAAATGTGCTAAAGAAATTATACTTTGAGTATACAGCTTGTCCAAAGTCATCCATTATTAATACTATTAGTAATATCTCCGGTAAAGGCTTTGATGCATAAATATTTCTGATAAAGGTAGGTTGTGTACTTTTGTCCAACTGAGCAATCTTGCTTTCATAAAATATACCAACATTTTAATGACTGAAGATTAACATGCTGTAATACACTGTTCAAAATTAAAGGCTCAAATGCTGTACATGAGAGGTTAAGCTCCCCCTGGCGGTTTTACAAGGTGACGCCGGATAGTTTCCGGCAGAGCGTCAAATGACGCGCGATTAACACGTCACACTGCGTGACACTGCGAGATGCCGCGCCACGCCCACCGGGGTATGCCGCAAAATAACGCACGCATTTTGAATGGCTGCATCTGTATCAAGTGCCACCAACTACTGACTGTGCCATCTGAGTGACAGGATGAGATCGCTGGATCCGCGCATCGCACTTTCACCGACCCACGGCACCAGAGACTGAGTGAACAGAAAGAAGGATGTTGTTACCGTTTCTGTGTCTGATGCTTCCTAAGACCAACAGTGTGCTTGTTAGGCCTGAGGAGCATTACTGGGGATATGGTATCAATACATTCCAGGTGTTGGCATATCTATTCAGCCAAAAAATTATAATCGGAGTTGGGTCAATATTGCTGTTCCAAGATCCTGACGATAGATCTCCACACGGCTGAGGTCTGCGTTTGGGTCCTGGGGTAGGACTTTATGTATTTGTAGGATTAGGATTGTTTTATGTGTATAATTGTAACTATCACTTGTACAAAAAGATCAATAACATCTTGTTGTAACCGTGGAACGCACAATGTCATGGTAATGCATGCCTGTACATCTAAAAAGGAAAGATCTGCCCTGATATTGTATGTGTAAAAATAGGCAGTCCTGACGTATGCCATATTTTATAAGGGGGGAATGAAGTAAGAGACAAGATGTTAAAAGGGTTAATAACTTAAGTCAGTTCTGCCTGAAAATTAGACTTCTAAGCAACAGGGGTTTATGGCAGGAAAGGGGGTTAACTGATAAGGATTCCAGATGCGAGCAAGGAACCCCCTGGGGGCATAATCTTAAACTGACCATTTGGCCAGGGCCTCTTAACTGGCCAAATACCATGACCCCCCCCCTTACCATAATATCGAATGACGTCTGAAGCAGCAAGCAAGGACTATATAACCTAAAAGTTTGTACCGGCACATCCAACAATACTTCGGTTTTGTTGTTTCTTGCGAGAAACAAGACTTCGGCTTTATTGTTCCTTGCATGCAATAAACTCATCTGTTTTACTTCATCTCGGGAACAAGAACCTTATTCTTTCTGTTACAACAGGGGTAACACTTCAAGGTGCCTTACAGTTGTAGGAAGTGATTAGAGACGATTCGTGGCGTGTGCTTGATCCCATATACTGTACGCCCCGGGTTGCAGTACTAGGATGTAGTACAATACCGCTTCAGCACGTAACAGCGTCATATGCAAGTGCGGGACATGAGGGTTTCATCTTGCAGACTCTACTTCTCTCCTGTAGAAGTAAAGCAGGGCTTGCTGGGTGAGCTTTTGTTCTGGTAAATTAGGTCACGTGTCATGTTCAATTACTTCTTCTAAACACAACATTTGCTGGTGCTAGCTTTCCCCATGAAAAGAGACATTTCCCTTACAGTACATGACATATCATTTTTTTTCTATCAATAAGTATAGAAATAAAACAAAAGAAAAAACGGTGTCGCCAAAGAATGCACAGCTCTGTCGACTTGGGGAGGTGTCAAGGGCATTGAGCTCCTTGGACATGAAAAGTGCCAGATAAAATGCCATTTCTCATCATTTCTCTTGGCGTCAGTTCTGCTATTAAATGGGACGGAGGCAAGGGGCTCAGAGAGCAGGATAAGTGCACACCGAACGCAGATGTGTCCAAGTGTCTGTAAAAGCGCGGTGCTCCGCTGGCGCTGTTCCCTAGTGGCTTAAAGTGCCTGCCTGGTAAGCAGGTGACCCTGGGTCTGAATACCAGTGGTGCCTCTCTCTGTGTCTTGTTGTGCTGAATGTATCATTTCAGACAAACATGTACAGCTTGGTTCAGTTTAATGCAAGAATTCATTTCCTTTCTGGAAGAACTTGTTTTTGAAGAAATCCATACAGCTTGTGAAAGATGAAATCCATTTCTTGGTTGTCAGTGGAAAATATTGCCGGCTGCAAGAAGCGCAAGTGATTGTTTTCCTTGACCATAAACCTGCAAATGTAGTGAGTGTAAAAGGCCCTCAGTTTCTGTGGTGCAATCGGTTAGCGCGTTTGGCTGTTAATCGAACAGTTGTTGGTTCAAGCCCACCCGGGGACGTGTGTCTCAGTTTTTCCAATGTAAACATCATCACCGCTAAAGAAGATGGCGCAGAAGGCTCCACAGCCGAAACGTTGTGCTTCTTTTCTTCTCTTCTCAGCATGGAGTAAACCTTTGCTTGATCCTTTGCAGCCTACGCATGCTGACGCAGCTACCTTTCTCTTAACGCGCCTCAATCATTATTCACCAAAACGATCAGCAGAATATGTCGCCTTTGTGGTGATGTCACTCCTCTGCTTCACAAATGTCCTTAGTGACGGGCCATTTCTTTCGGCCATTTTTCCGGAGCGGTTATTGATTGCTCCATCATTTCCCTCATGCTTTCCATCACTAGATTGAAAAAAAAACAGAAACAGGCTGACAGGACGACAATCAAATTGCAAAAACTCATCAAAGCACTCGATAGAGTATTTGAACCCACAAGTAGCTACGAGCAACTTTGTCCTGGCTTGCATGAAAGTTGGAAAATGTCAAAAAGAAAAAGATGGTGGCTTTTTCATATTCGTTCTTTTATTTTTAGTTCGTTGGCTCTTCTGTCCATTGTCCTCCTGCCTGGCTCTTGACCTGTGACTGTCTGAATGCACACAGTAGACTTTCAGGCGGGGGATTTGTCCTGAGCCTCTGTGAAAGACCCACCCACCCCCATAAATAACTGTTCTTTCTACGACTGACCAATGCACCACGAGTGCCCCTGTCGGTCTACCAATCACGTACCACAGTATTGCGCGTCATCGTGTGTCACAATTTGCAAGGACGTAGCCAATTACCCGCGGTACGTGTCTGTGCCGCGCACTTTGAATGGCTCCATCTGTATGTCATTTTTAAGCCATTTTTTTGACCACGCACGAATATTCTTTTCTCCATATCTTCGCAATGGAAACTCAGAACGCCTTCAAACCAAATGCATTTTAAAGACCATGACTTATGAAAATTTTCACACTCTCTACATCAAACTATCAGTGAGCCAATTATCTTTTTTTAAACCTCCGATTTTTCAATGATGCATAATTACGCACTAACTGGAACCTGGTGGACCACTCTATACACATGTTCACAATGTGAGAAAGACTGCTCAATACGGTTTTGTGCGAAAAACCTCTATATCACCATAGGAAGCAGAACAGTGCAGTCTCCAATTCCCCAGACTGTAAGCATGGGACCAAAGCTTTGTTTGATTTCTGAAACCCTTTCTTTGTATCCTGTTTTCATTCAGGTAAGGGTCAACTATATACACAATACTGCTGACAGCAGGAAAATTAAAAATATTCTTTACTCAGCAGCATATTAAAAACAGCTCCCATGATGTACCAACCGATTTTTTACACAGAAGGCTGACACAGCTTTGCGTTCTGAATCTCTTTTTCTCGTGCTTTTATTTAATGTGGCACTATGCACTGGGATAGGGGAATGCTGTTCAGAAGACAATAGCATTCAAACCACAGCACCCACAATGCTGCAAGTAAGTGTTTTACACACTAAGCAGGTCCTCTGACCTTTCCAAGCCTTGCTTTGGCTTGTGAAAACTTTTTGTTTTATATTGGCACCATGAGACATGAAATACACTGGGATAGTGGGGTCTTCTTCATGACTCAATTTCTTTTTAAGCACAACACCCACTTTGCTGCAGTTAAGTGTTTCACATACTAGGCCGGTCCTCTGACCTTTCCCAGCTTTGTTTTGGGTTGTGAAACTTTTCTTTATTTTTTAATGATTTTTTGAATATAGCACTACAGGTAATATACTGAAATAAGGGGGTCTTCTTTAAAATGCATCTGGTTTGAAGGCGTTCTGTGTTTCCATTGTGTTGATATGGACAAGAGAATATTAGTGAGTTGTCAAAAAAATGTCATAAAAACGACAAAGTGAAGGCTGTGAAAACAGTCACAATGTACTTTATACACAAAGCAAGTGTTCTCGTAACCCTAGGACGTTTCGTGAAAACGCTACTGGCATGCCAAAATCGTTATCGAACTTTACCCTGGTGCATGCCGGGAGGAATTCATGCACTACAGATGAAAGGGGGCAGGCACGTACAGTTCAAATTGAAGCCACAAGTACTCTTCTCGGATGTTGCACAAACAAATCCTAATGTCCTGAAAGCATTGCAGCATGTTTGTGTCTCTCTTCCTGTAGCTGCAGGACGACTGAAACGAATGGACAATCACAATCTGTGGCGTTTAGCGTGACATAGTCTTGCAGGCATCGTGCTGTCTCACTGCAATACTATACCACTCGAGGAAACAGTCCATCTGGCCATGAAACTCATTTGAATGTCTAGCTACAGTTACTAACAATATCATGATTTATTCACAATATGTGGAATCAGCACGTCCCAGAGACAGCTTCCGATATCGTGAGCATTCTCTGATGGTGTGCTGCATGGCTTCTGGGTGTGTACATTGGTGGTATAGTGGTGAGCAAAGCTGCCTTCCAAGCAGTTGACCCAGGTTTGATTCCCAGCCAACACATTGGTGAATATTTTCAAATGCTGTGATGAACCTAGGAATGCAACTAGCAAAGCCCAACCTTTTGAAAGAGCTAAAGCACTGCAAAACTGAATTGGGGAGAATCTTACTGGGGATTCTGAGCAATGACTGTGTAACCAGGTGGTTATGGAGGGGATATTTGAAATCTGACACTGAAATTGGTAGCTGTCTCTTTAAGACATGCACGTATGAGTGACATCAGCATGCCAGTAATTGTGGGAGTGGACATCGTACAGTTGAGCGTGGTCTGTGGCTTTGCATGATGTGAATGCAAAGAGCATGTTAAAATAAGACTGATGTTCTGTGCATCTTGGATTAGGCGAGATCAAAGAGGAAATTGCCACTACCATATTTTTTGCTATGTCTTTGTTATTATAGTATATATAATAACAAAGAGCTATAGTAGCTCTTTGTGCATCCTGGTGTGTGTATATCTCCAGGTATATCTATGTGAAGCTTTTGAGTTAAAGGTTATACTGCATCCAATCTAAGTTCTGTAACAGAAAATAATACAACCCCTCATTTTTATGATTTCATGCAGATCCAGAATTAAAAAATCCCCATTTAAATTCATTGTAGTACGGTGTGTACTAATTTTGGTACCAGAAATGGGGTATTCTGAGCATTTAGATGAAACTTTGGATGCCGTATAAGGTAAAATAAATAAAAAAATACGGTAGTGGTGAAGAGCTGCACTGCGGGTGTCTGGTCTGCCCAGAGAGGTGGGGGAAGGGACGTCCGGAGCAGGGACCCAGGAGAGGATCGCCAGCAGAACCAGCATTCTGGACTGTTCTAGTGCACGTTGGCAGATACTTTAGTGCTATTTATCACTTTCTGTAGTCAGTCACTGAGTTTGAGTTTGTAGGCATCCTCTCGTGAGGCACCAATAAATGTAGGGGTTTTGTGCATTACAGGGACAATTATTAATTGTAGCAGTAAGTCACAAAATGATTCTTTGATGGCTATTAGAAAAACAACCTTGCGGGATAACACACACACACACGGATACTATTACACGACAATACATTTATTAAGGCATAAAATGTGTATATAAGCATAACAGATCTTATAGCGAGGGTTAGCAGAATACAAAAGGTATATATTCGATCACGAAGAGTTACAAACCAAGAGGGACATACATTCAGTATACCATTCATTTATACCATTTCGTTAATGAGCTTTGATTTCAGCTTCTACACTAGATACTCAAAAGCAAGTACATCACTCATAGGAATTAAACTGATATCAACTGGGGTTGAGGTAACAATTGAATTCTCGAGCTGTAACTCAGAATGTTGAATACTCATCCAATCTGTGTGGATTCAGATCTCCCGCGGACACAAAGAAACAGTGGCAGGCTTGTTGCTGTGTCCAATCAGCATTCTCTGGCCTAGTGTCAGGCAGTGCTGGTTTGGCATGAGGGAAGTGGGAGAGATTCCTGCTGCGACGCTCTGGTAGTAGGCTCTCTGAAGACCGGCTAGTTAATTCTGGCTTACTAGTGAGAGTTTGTGCACATGAGAAAAGCGACTGCGGGTCCAAGCAGGTCACACTCTTTAGACAGGAAGAAGACCGGTTCGTTCCTGATGTATTGCTAGTGCTGAATCCATACAAGAACGATTCTATAAAACGCTCACCAGATTACGTTTTAAGAAGGAACTGCAGCTCAGGTTCAGCCAAGATCTAAACTCGGATGGCAGGATTCAGAGTCCAGAGTGCGGACTGATGGCGCACGGAGGGTCCATATAGATCCCTCAGTGATCTTCCGCGTGTTTAAACCGCCAACGTGTGACTACCCTGTCCCCGTGACCTCATTGCTCTGCTCTCGCCTCTGTGCAGCCGAGCCTGACTCATGGTAAAGTGAAAAAAAAAATGCCCTCAACGTGTGATTTTCTCTGGAGCAAGGATAGATGTTACCTTTATATCACTGAACAGAATGTATGAGATGTGGCGGCTAGGTTCAATTTTTTATCCTCTTTAAAAGATTAAGGACTGGGGTGAGCGTGATTCACCACCCTAAGAGCCCGATGTGCGAACCAATTAAGCTGCATAGACTTGGTCATTTAACTATTCTCCATTCGCAGGGTTAAGGTTAATGAGAAAACATTGCTGACTTTTTTTTTGCCAGCCACGAGCGCAGAGTAGCAAGGTTTGTATTTCATCTTTTGCAAGTTGCATCCATTTAAAAAAAAGTCGTTCAAGACAGGAAATTAATACTTGCATTTAATTAAGTCTAGCCGTAGGAGGTTATCCATAATGACCAGTTCTGTACGAGAAGACAGAAAAACAAAAAGGCACCGCTGGGATTCAGACCCAGGATCTCCTGTTTACAAAGCAGGCGCTTTAACCAACTAAGCCACAGCACCCCTGGAGTGCTGTCCTTTTACAACCACTTGGACACACCGCTCTGAGACATCTGCATTCGGTGCGCGCTCCGCCTGCTCGTTGAGCAAGTTGCCACCTTTACATACAAAAGCAACATCGACACCAAGAGAAAGGATGACAAATGGCTTTTTTCTGGAACTTTTCATGTCCAAGGAGCTCAATGTGCTTTCCGTGTACAACAGGGCCACTGAACTCCACACCGGCCACTGAAGCACAGCAGTGGCTTGGTGGCTTGACATCTCCCAAAGAAAATGTTGAAAGCGCATGTGGAACAGAAAAATGACCCTTCGAGTACAAGGGAAAAAAAAAGATCATCTGGAGCACGCCAACACATGTACGGATAGCCCAGTTTTCTCGATGAGGTGGCCAAGTGGTTAAGGCAATGGACTGCTAATCCATTGGGCTTTGCATGCATGGGTTTGAATCCCATCCTTGTCACATTCAGCATCTGACACATGTGCCCATTCAAAGTTGGCCTTGCTTTCTTTTGCTCCGATACTAGAGCAGTACATTTTCTAGCTGTGGCTGAAGATGGTATAGTAGGCTAACATCGGTATCGAGCAGTGACAGTAACAGTTTTTACTGAGAGAGAGAGAGAGGAAGCTCAGAAGATGAGTTTTCTGTAACTGAACAAATAGTCTAGGAATAAGGCAACATCTAACACAAACTAAAGAAAACCAAAGAAGTAAAGAAATAATTTATCATTGAAAAAAAAACAACAAAGCAAACATCTGAAAATCTGAAGACCAACTATAAGACACAGCTACACCTGAAGATAAAGGACCTGAGGAAAAACTTCAAAGAGAAAAATCTTCAAGAAATGAAGAGGAACAAACAGAAAAAAAGGAACAATTAAAACAAGGAAATAGAATAAGAAGACAAGAAAGAAATAAAAAGTACACCAAAGGAAACAAGAAGGAAAGGGAAAATACAAGCAGCATCAAGAGAAGCCAAGAACTCAGCCATAAGCACGAAAAACAACTGGTAAGCCCTGATCTTTCTTCTCCTTATTTGAAGAGGCCTCTAAAATTGAACTGATTTACTAAATAAAAGTAAAAAAAAAGTCTTTAGAAAAAGTTACCTTAAAGTTTAAACTAAACCAAATACCACTTGGGCCCATTAAACTCAAAAGGCCAAAGTTGAAGAACCTGTTCCCAAGCAACAGTGGGGCTGATTGTATTCAAAACGCCCTAGCCAGGCTGTCTTTTTGCTCTTCTCACCTGAGCCGATTGTATTTAAAAGAAGCAAGATGAGTACAGAGCAGAAGACAGCCCCACTGGACCAGCCCTGCCCTCTCAGCACAGTACTCCAATACCCTGAGGACGTGAAAACCGTTAAGACCAGGAAACAGTACAAAGACACATGGATGAAGGAAAATCCAGAGACCCTTATCGCTGACTACTGCCAGGCAGGAGAAAAACACATTAAAACGTGCTCTTCTTTACTGAGCACCCAAATGCCTGGCACACAGCTGTGTGCAAGACATATACAAACACCACGAGAAGGGGCATCAGCAAAGGCAGGCAAATCTCCATAGGGGGTGACAGCGAGCTAGAAGACACTGTCCTGACCGTCAACACTTACCACAATGGTACAGTGATGATAAAGGGCAGTGAGGCTGCTCTGGAGCTATTTGAGGAAAAGTTCACCGACCTGAAATCACAGGCTGACCTGGAGAAACCTCCCCCAGAAACAGGAGAGAGACCCAGTAGCCTGATGCCTACCACACCGGAGAGTTCAGCTCCACCTGACTCTGAGCCCATGAACACAGCCACAGCTACAGAACAGATCAGCGAGAGTGTAGCCCTAGGCAACACTGAATCACACCACCCAGACACACACGGCCCACACCAACCCCCCTATGACCACAGCACAGCGCGCCTCCTGAGAGAGAAACTCTCTGCTCTGGAGCTGGACTTCACTGAGTCCAAGGAACTGATGCTGGGGAGACTCACAGAGGGGCAGACAGCACAACAGCTAAGAGACGAGGTTAACAAACACAGGAACGAATGCAAAACCTCCAACAAACAGCTCAGGGCACAGATGGAAGAGTTGCTTCAGGACAACAGTAAGCTGCAGTCGGAAGTAGCAGAGCTGAGAGAGGAGGTGCAGCTCGCGGAGAGGACAAGCAAGACCCTCAAAGAACAGCTGAGGAAACTCACTACTTCCCACTGCAGCCCCGACTGCAACAGAACAGCCCTGAGGCCCAGAACACACAACACACAACACCCACCCCCAACCCGCAAAGACACACCGACCCCCACACAACCTGACATTCCTACAACCCCCACCACCAACTCCCACTTACCCAGTACCCCCACCGTAGCAAACACCATACCCACTGCACCCCCCGGCATCCCAGATCCACTCACAACATCACTGCCCAAAAGCACATCCACCTTGCCAAACACTCAGGGTGACCCACACACACACCCAGCCCCAGAGACGGCCCCACCCAACACCTCCACCTCACACACTGCACCCCCCATGCAGCCCCCCGCCTGGCAGCACACCAGACACCAGAGGCAGATGCACGGAAGTAGCCCTTCTCATTGACTCCAACGGGAAGTACATCGATGAGCACAGGCTCTTCCCAGGACTACAAACAGCAAAGCTCTGGTGTCCGACGACGGAGAAGGCCCTGCAGCTGCTGTCCAGGTCTGTCCTGGGAGCCCCACGGCACATCATCATCCACACCGGCACCAACGATCTGAGGACCTGGAGGGAGCAGGTGGCCCAGTCCATTAGGAGAGTGGCAGAGAGGGCCATACAGGAGTTCCCTCGCGCCCAATTGTCATCTCCACCCTGCTGTCAAGACAGGACGAGCAGCACCACACCATCCAGAGAATCAAAGCTGAGATCTCACAGTGCTGTGCCCTGCTCCCAAACGTCTACCTGGCCCATCACCCCACCCTTGGATCACAGCATCTACATGACCATAAACACCTCAAAAAACAGACCATCGGACTCTTCACAAAAACTCTGAAAGACACTACACTGGGCAGACACCCAAACAACACCCCAGAGAGAAACAGCAGGACTACCAGAGGAACACCCCAAAACCCACACCCCCACCCCAGACCAGCTCAACCCACAAAGAACAGAACCAGCCCCATCCTACAGCCTTCCAACCCAGACCAACGACCGAACGGGACCAGAACCAGCGCCTCACCCCACGCCCCTCAGCCAGACCAGCAGCTGAACCAGGCCAATCCACAAACCCCCACCCAGCACAACAGCAGAGCTGGACCGAGCCCCTCCTGCACAGCTACGCCGCAGCCCTGGCCAGACCAGCAGTCCCGAGCGGTTTGGAGCTGGGAGAAATCTGGCAGCTCCTGAACCTCATCTGCACCCGGCTTATGAGCTAAACTACCACCACCCACAGCGACAAACAATACTGTTTTTGTTGATGATGTAAATGTCCGACACAAATTTGTTACAGTTCCAGAAAGCAAAAACAAACTGCAAAGATAATTCAAACGATTACAATGAGATCTCTAACGATAAGTATATGGAACATTTAGGGTCTGGGCTCGTCAGCATTTGGGCTGAAGAACACTGATCCTGACTTTATCAAGAATGTAAAGGAGACAGACATCATGATCCTACAGGAGACATGGTGTCGGGGAGACTTGGCTACCCACTTTCCCCCCGGCTACAAGGAGATCATGGTGCCCTTTGTCAAAAAAAATCACCTGGGGCAGAGACTCTGGGGGGATCATTGTGTGGTACAGAGTGGAGCTCAGTCACTCCATACAATTAGTTAAGAGAGAAGAGTCACAAGTTTGGCTTAAAATCAAAAGAAATACCATATGTACAGAAAATGAGGTTTTTCTGTGTGCTGTCTACATCCCACCCTCAGAATCCCCTTACTACAGTGAGGGAATTCTCCCCAGTCTCCACGCGGAGATCGGTCATTTCCAGGGCCAGGGAAACGTGCTGCTCTGTGGTGACCTCAATGCACGAACAGGCACACTGGCAGACTTTACTAACACACAGGGAAACACTCATGTATTCGGACAATCCCCTCTGTACCACACACCAGTCACCTCACACAGGTGCAGCCATGACTCCACGGTCAACAGCACCGGGCGCGAGCTGCTCCAGCTGTCAAGGGCTGTGCCTGTACATCGTCAAAGGCAGCACTAGAGGGGACTCTCTAGGCAGGTTCACCTTCAGCTCAGCTCTGGGCAGCAGTGTGGTGGACTACGCCATCACCGACCTGGACCCCTCCTGTATCAGTGCCTTCACTATCAGGCCACAAACTCCTCTCTCCGACCATAGCCAGATCACACTCTACATGAAGAGAGCACACCAGCACAGAGACACACTGACACAGCCCAGCCAGCTGTACGACCTCAACCAGGCGTACAGATGGGACACAAACAGCCTAGACAGATACCAAACTGTACTGGGCGATGAAGAAATTCACATTCCTAAACACTCCGTATCAAACCAACAAATTAGGCATAAACTTGGCCACACAAAAACTAAATCACCTATTTCACAAACTGGCATCAAAATCTAAACTAAAAACAACTAAATCAAAAAACTACCAAAAAACAAAAGCAAAAGAAAAGTGGTTTGATAGGGAGTGCAAAAACATCAGAAATGCACTACGAAAACTCTCAAATCAAAAACACAGACAACCACACAACACAAAACTACACCTCAGCTACTGTGATACGGTAAAACTTTACAAACACATGCTGAAAAAGAAAAGAAACACATACATAAACAAACAACTTGCAGAAATTGAGAAGTCACTAAATCAGAACTGTTTCTGGGAGAAGTGGAACAATTTAAACAAATCAAAACCAGAAGAATTGGCCATCCAAAATGGAACAATCTGGCAAACATACTTTGAAAATCACTATCAAAGGCTCCCAAATACAAATCAATCAGACCAAAACACCATTTATGAAAAACTCGAAATTTTTGAATTGGCTATCAAAGACAACCAAAACCCCTTAGACTCCCCTATCACTGAGCAGGAGCTACTGGACAAACTCCAGGCCCTCAGACCACGCAAAGCCTGGGGCCAAGATGGAGTCATAAATGAGATGCTGAGACACAGCAGCCCAAAGTTGCAACAAGCCCTGCTCAAACTCCTCAATCTTATCATGACAGCCGGATGTTTCCCCGAGGCCTGGAACCAAGGACTGGTCACGCCCATCTATAAGAGTGGAGATACTCTATCCCAACAACTATCGGGGCATCTGTGTGAACAGTAACCTGGGGAAGGTATTCTGCAGTATCCTAAATACACGAATAGTGGCCTTCCTTACCGAACACAATGTCCTGAGCAAGACTCAGATTGGCTTCTTACCAGATCACCGCACATCTGATCACATTTACACCCTACACACACTGATAGACAAACACGTCCACCAAAAACACAAAGGAAAATTTTTTGCCTGCTTTGTCGATTTCAAAAAAGCATTTGACTCGATTTGGCATAAAAGATTGTTTTATAAACTACTCCAAAGTGGCATAGGAGGCAATGTGTACGACATAATTAAATCAATGTATTCAGAGAGCAAATGTGCAGTGAAAATTGGAAACAAAAGGACCAAATTCTTCACCCAATGCCGTGGGGTGAGACAGGGCTGCAGCCTGAGCCCAACACTGTTCAATATCTATATCAACGAATTAGCAGGAATGTTGGAAAAGTCTGCAGTTCCTGGTCTCACACTACACGACACAGAAACCATGTTCCTGCTCTATGCAGATGACCTGGTCCTGCTGTCGCCCACAGAACAGGGGCTGCAGCAGAACCAGGCACTGCTAGAGCAGTACTGTCAGACCTGGGCACTGACAGTCAATCTGGACAAGACCAGAGTTATGGTTTTCCAGAAGAAAGCCAGACCTCAGGGAAACAGGTACAAATTCACATTTAACAGCAACACATTGGAGCATACATCCAGCTACACATATCTCGGTCTCACCATCAGCTCATCTGGGAGTTTTGACCTGGCAGTGAAGGCACTGAGGGAGAAGGCTCGAACCCGGGACTTCCGCGTCGCTCTGCAGCGACCTAGCCCCGTGAGCTAAAGAGAGATCTCTCCACAGCCCAGTAGCTGTGGTCCTGCTATCACAGGGAAGGGCGGTGACGTCACCTGCTCTGGTACGCCGGCTCTTACACAGTACCTGTCGGCCGTAAGCGTTACAATATTTTATGACATGTCTCTGTTGTAAATGTCTGTTATATGTCTGTAGATTTTATTTTATGTTTTGTTCTATGTTAATTTTATTATTTTATTTGCTTTGGCAACACTGATTGTACCCATCGGTCATGCTAATAAAGCACCTTGAATTGAATTGAATTGAACAGTATTTACGTGCCACTGCTCCCAAGTGGCTCTGGGTTAAGACCGCTCTTTCACTTACTTGCAACGCAAACGGAGAAAGCAATTTTTGACAGTCTCTCGAGAGACTGCGCTAGGTGTTTAGAGATAGACTTTGTCAGTTCCCCCTGGAATGATGGCCTCTCAAATAGTTTGTGATTCCTCTAGACGTTATACAGTACAATCAAAAGCGCAACAAAAGTGTTTTCCGTGGAGCAGGTTTCAGACCCGTAGACCAGTTTTATTTGTACAGCAGGACGCATTCCCAATTGCGAATCTCCTGTTTTAGAAATGCTTTGGGCGGCGTGAAATGAAAATAAGAAATCAATTCCAGATGCACATGGAAGCAATCAAGTGTTTCATCCGAACTGTTTCAAAGACTGCTCAAGAGCTTTCCTTTCATAAACGCGCAACGATTAATGATGGGGGTGCACCCTTCAATGCGCCTTACATCTCTAGGTAGTGATTGAGACGATTCGTAGCGTGTGCTCATTTCCATATATGCCCCGTGTTGCAGTGGTAGGATGACATAAAATACTGCTTCGACACGTAACGGCATTATATTCAACTGCAGGAGCTGAGGTCTTTCGTAAGCACGTAAATCAAAGGCAATTCCCGCGTCTAACACTAATGTAAATGCTTTTCAAAGTGCAGTGTGGTGCAGCTTGTAAAATCCTTGTCCACATTTCTCATTTGTTGATGTTTTTTCTGTCTGCCAAAGTTGCATTTTGACATCCGGACGGGGAGACTTGATCATTCGAACGTGAAGCTGCCCTTAAACCCTCTGAGGCGTATCTGTCTGCCGGCATGTATTTTTTGTCAAAGATTTTTTTTGAACGGAGAGCGACTTTGAAAAGGTTTCCGCAGCCACCTCGCACTCCATGTTAGATTGTAGGAGGAATGCAGCGGCAGCAGAGCTTGCTGTAGTCGTAGCCGAGTGGCTAAGGCGATAGACTAAAAATCTGTTGGGGACTTCCCGCGCAGTTTTGAATCCTGCCGACTACGGCGTCTGCCGTACTTCACCGTATGCCTGCGCGGCAAAGGCAAAGTGCCGCTTCCCCTTTTTCTGGTACTATAAAAACGCTAAATCGCTTGGACCCTCTGCCATGGAAATCAATTCTTCAGATAACAACACGTTTTGTGTTCGCACGACCGGTGTTCTACTTATGCCTTTGAAAACCTAATAAAGCTGAAACAACCGAAACGATAGGTTCTTGTAAAGCACGCCTGTAAAGAACTGTTAACATCAAAGGGTTTCAGTGTATTAACTGAGGAGAAGGCCTGATCGCTAATTGTTGACTTTTTATTTGGTGTGAGAAACACTCTCACTGCGCATGAAGTGCAACAAATGTAGCCGCAGAAATTGCATAACGCTTTCATTTATGCTATTGCAGACACCAACGTTGCCTAGATAGAAAACCGAAATAGCCATGGGTTTGCTTGCTGGTCTGAAGGATCTCTCTTCGAATCTCTATCATTTGTCAATGGAAGTAAAAGGCGCTGCAATCCGATACATGTTCAGATTCAAACCCGCAGCTGTTCTTCGAGTTTATTTTTTGACTAATTACAACTGACTGTCGCATGAGCAGTTACATAAACTTATCTGGCATATTTTAACACAAATGCCGTTCTTAAATTAAAACTAACGGTACATTGGCAGGGACATTCAGTTACATACAAACAAGAGACAGACAAGAGAATATTTCTACCTTTCATGTGGACTACAGTATATTCCCTTTTAATTAAATTCTAAAAGTATGCTTGTTGCCTCCGGTATCACGTTAGTTAAAGTCTTCGATGCTTAAAATGTTTAGGGAGAAATGGAATACTGGTATGTATTTTTTCTTTAAAGTACCGAGACCAGCCATATACAGATGCAGCCATTCAAAGTGCGCGGCACTGACACGTACCGGAGGTAATTGGCTACGGCCTCGTGGATCGTGACGCGCGATGACGCAATATACCGCGGTACGTGATTGGTTGACCGACAGGGGCACCTGTGGTGCGTTGGTCGGTCGTAGAAAGATTTAAATGTCTTTACTGTGCCCGTTTTAGTATTGAATATTTATATGGAATTTTACCACTGAAGGGAAATCTTAGTAGCTGAGCATAAAAAGAATAGGAGCATACTGTAACGCGTGTGAAGGCCATGAACGATATTAATTTTGGAACATAAACATACAGTACAGATGCAGCCATTCAAAACAAGTGTGGTATGCTGCGGTATAACACGGTGGGCGTGTCACAGTAAACCGCATCATACCGTATGCAAATTAGATTATGTTAATAGTATCCGGAATCACCTTGTAAAACCGCCAGGTGGAGCTAATAAAGGTTAACCTCTCCTGTACAGCATTTGAGCTGTCACCAGAAAACGTCAGTTTCGAATCACTGCTGAGGGACAATCTTTATTCAATTAAGAATTTAAGTTGTATACTCTTTAGATTTTTAAATTTAAACAGTGTATTACAGCATGTTAATCATAAACATTAAAAAGGTGGTATATTTTATAAAAGCAAGATTGTTCTTTTGGACAAAAGTACACAACCTACCACCTTTATCGTAAATATTTTAATTATGCAGGAATATTTTATGCATCAAAGTCTTTACCGAAGATATTACTAATAGTATTAATAATGAATGACCTTGGACAAGCTGTAAGCTCAAAATATTACCCTGGTCCACATTCTTTGTAACCATCTTTGTAAACGAAAAGAGTTTATTTTTTCATTGACAAAAAGTAACACCACAGCATTTAGTTGATCCGATCACGCATTCGTTTCCAATCATACAAAGTAATCCTTGAGAATCTCCGATTCACCATGCCTTTCACATGCTCATAAACGATATTAATTTAGGAACATAAACATATTACTGTATGTAAACTGCACTGTATATTGCTGGTCTTGGTAGTTTAAAGAAAAAATACACACCAGTATTCCATTTCTCCCTAAACATTTTAAGCATCAAAGTCTTACATGTTGTTATTTGGGAAACGTTTTTACGTGCTCCTTCTGACCATATTAGGATTATATACTTTGTGAAAAGTGATAGTCTTTTAACCTTTTCTGTGAATTCGCTTGTTATCTAACAAATGCATACTTTTAGAATTTGATTAACATTGAATATAATATGGAATTGCGTATCTAAACAAATTAATAATGATATAATTATATTCATGTACTGTCTGGCGGAATAAACTGAAGAGGTTAGTTAATGTGACACGGAATTATTAAGAATTATCACCTCTTTTTACACTTGAGAACAAATGAGAACATTCCACTCAGTGGGAGGTGCATTGTTATCTCAATCACCTGCTAATTCGTTTTACACCACTGGACTACAGGAGAATGTGACTGTACTGTATCTGTACAGAATGTGTGTTTCAATCAATACAGTAATTGATTACAATCGCAATCACTAGTTTAATTAAATGCCTTTTTTGATTCACAATCTGAAAATGAAAACCGCGGTAAAGTCACCTTGAATTTAAAAAAACGATTTTGGCACGCCTGTAGCATTTTCACGAAACCTCCAAGAGTTGTGAGAACACTTGCTTTGTGTATAAAGTACATTGTGAATGTTTTCACAGCCTTCACTTTGTCGTTTTTATGCCATTTTTTTGACCACGCACGAATATTCCTATGTCCGTAGGGAATCAGTGCGAATTTTAATACTAATTAAATGACCGCGGGCACTTTCCACCCCCTCTACATTCTCAGAGTAGAACAGACTAACCTTCTAATGAAAGACGGTCCACCCCCCCACGGACAGGAAAAGTGCCCACAGGCACTTAAACTTAATATGGTCAGTAACAGTAAACAGTAACATGGTCAGAAGGAGCACGTACAAACGTTTCCGAAATAACCACATGTAAGACTCTGATGCTTAAAATGTTTAGGGAGAAAGTGGAATACTGGTGTGTATTTTTTCTTTAAACTACCAATACCAGCCATATACAGTCTGTAACGTAGGGATTTCTATATGTCTTTATTTAGTGGTTACATTAGTGACAAAGGCTAAACTTTTAGCTTCAGTAACGCGTACGCCGTATGGCATACATGTTTGTTTTGGGTTTTGCTTGTTCACATATCTTCCCTTTTTATAAAAAGACATGGTTGAAAACTGTTCCAGAGCCACTGTTTATTCATCAGTGAAAAGTACATCATGAAATGCCTCTCCCTGTTCAATCCACTGGAAAAAAGAAAAGGAGCATAAAGCGTCTGATGGTCATAAACGATATTCATTTAGGAACAGCATCAGAGATATGTTTTTAACTGTACTGCATCGGAGAGAATACCACAGTGTGTTTTTTTTTTTACTCCCTGGCGGAAACTGGCTTCCATAAGAAATTAAATAAAACTTCACTCGCACCAAACAAATGTATATTTCTAAATATCACAACATGATCGAATTTAAGTCATTTTAATAACAATGAATAGTCACCTATGCGTTACAATATAAACATTTATATTGATTTAAATTGCGTTTAAATCGCCTTTATTTAAAACCCATAAATAAAGCTGATACTGTTTAGACTTTTAATTATTTAAAACTGTATTACAGCAGCACAATGCACAATGCAATGTAAATCGCTATCTTTGTCTTCTGTGTAATAATGTTCACCTCTCTGTCCAGCAAATTAACAATAGTAATAATAATGAACTTTATTGTATATGGCGCCTTTAAAGGTGGCTCCTCAAAGCGCTTTACAGGTTAAAAACAATAACAACAATACTGTTAGGCTGGGCAAACGATTTTTTTTTAAGAAATACAAAATGAGATATAATGATGTGTTCCGGCTTAGACATTAACGAAGAGCATAACACGTGGGCGGCGTAGCGGTCGGCTCTGGCTTTCCCATCTACTGTATACCGATACACTGCAAGTACAACCCCCCTCTCTGCGGGAGTGCTGGCTGTGACGAATTAAACCGGTTTCACAGGTATTTTCAAAGTAGAAGGGGGCGAGATTTCCAGCGAAAGACACCTCCCCCCCTCAAAAACCCAGTAAGTACAGTACTTACTAGTTAAGAAAGCTAGGCTCCTCAATGAAATCGCTTTAACATGCTAATACGTTGGTGTAACAGTCCGGGCATGGCAAGCTTCTAATGTCTCCCAACTACGGCGAAAGGAACATTTCTTTCATTGAAAGACAATGAACATATTCTAGCCCTAAATGAATTAATAGCAAACATGGTTTACATAAAAGACATTTTTCCAAGAAAGTTTAGCCTTTGTCACTAATGAAACCACTAAATAAAGACATAAATATAGAAATCTTAAGATTTTTAAAATACATGACTTTGCTAAAATTTATTTAAAAATAAAAACGATTACAAACGCCAGCGGAGAGAGAGAACAGGGGAGGGATATTGGTTTTGCATAAGGGGCGGGGAAATGAGGTCTATTTGGGAATGTGGAGTTACATGTTCTGGCTGTTTGTGAATTATCGTTGTTGAGTATGGAGTGTTGAGGTATTGATTTTGTGTAATGCTTTATGTTGAAAATTAAGGTGGATTTTGTTTATGATAAAGAGGATAAACTGGGATGGGAGGAGGGTTTGGTTTTGCATAAGGGGCGGGGTTATGATAATTGGAGGAATTTGAGAGAGTTTAATGGTTTGATATATTTGATTTTGTATTGTGGTTGTTATCTATGTTTTTGGTTGGTATTATGTTTATATGGTTGTTTTTGTTGGTTGGTCGTTATTATCGTTATTAATAATACGATCTATAGTTGAAATCTGAGCCTAAATAAAAAGAAAAGGCATTTTCAGAGAGCAATTACGCTGTGTTTATGTAGAATAAGTGATTAGGTTTATGAGCGATCTAAATACTTATTCGTTTAAAACGCTATATAAAATAAAGTTTATTATTAATTTGCTGGACAGAGTGGTGAACATAATTATGCATAAGACAAAGATAACGATTTACGTTAAAAGACATTTAATTAAACACGGGTTTGTGATTTAAATGGGAATAGGGGTGACGGGAACTCTTAATCTAAATAAAATTAAAATAAATAAAACAGGTTTCGATAGTTAATAACCACTTTTTATGGACGAAACACGGGTGATTTTTCTTCCTCCTGATCAGTTTAGAAATCTGTGTACGCTGTAAGGTTTTTACTTCTTAATTAAACTTTTAAAATACACGATTCGAATAGAAAGAAATCCTCTTCCTGGTACAGTATGTATAGCAAACCAGCACGTCTTTTTTCTCCAATCAGAGGGGTGTCAGATGGTGTCAGCCAATCACCATTCTGAAGCCCTACCATAATCTCTGGTATAGGGAGAACCCAGAATTCTGTCCCAAAGTTTAAGTAGATAGATGATAGATAATTTTATTGATCCGGTGAGGGAAATAAAGTAAATCATTTTCATTTTAGGAAATTATTAAACGCTCGGTTAAAAGCAAAGGAGATTGTCTGTTATAGTGGACATAAAAACAAGAGTTTGCTGCGGCGTTATTGGAAACCCAAATTTAACAAAAAATCGCTGGCATTATATCCTAGAAGACACAGACCGGCACCAGACCGGGAGAATGCCCGCAGCGTAAAAGAAAATGCCTGATGAACTAGGGATTGGACAGTTTTCAAGTGCTTGTACAATCGATGGAAATGTTCAAATAAAAGTGCAAAAGAAATAAACAAAATAATCATTTATTTCTTTATCATATTGGCTAGCTAATGTCCTCTCTTTGCTAGTTAGTGGCTGTGTTTCTGCGTTGATTAGCAACGGGTGACTGTTCTCAGGCGGAAGATGTAAACAGCTTAATTTTCGTGTTAAATAATTTTTAAATAATTTTAAATTAAAATTCATTCTATACATCAATAGCATATTTGGGTACCATTTCATAACACTTTCATGCTTAAAATGTTTATGGAGAAATGGAAGACTGGTGTGTATTTTTTCTTTAAACTACCAAGACCAGCCATACACAGTACAGTTTACGTACATATAGTAATGTTTATGTTCCTAAATTAATATCGTTTATGACCTTCAGATGCGTTATGCTCCTCTTCTTTTTATGCTCAGCTACTAAAATTTCCCTTTAGTGGTAAAATTCCATATCAATATTCAATACTAAGCGGATTAAAATGTGCACAGTAAAGAGATTAAATTATTAAATCTTTTCACTACCAACCAAATGCACCACGAGTGCCCCTGTCAGTCATTTTAGCCAGTCAATTACTTACCGCGGTGCCCTGCGGTGGCTTGTGGGTAGTTTACTGTACTGCGGGTTTGTACCGTGCATTTTGAATGGCTGCATCTGTAATATGGAATCGCGTATCTAAAGAAATTAATAACGATATAATTATATTCATGTACCACAACACAAGAATAGTACACGCTGTACAATGTCTGTTGATACTGTTTCTGTAGGGCTTTTTCAAAACTCCTCATGCGACCTTGCCAGTGACGCTGTGGGTTAGGTTCCTGACTTCATCGCACGTTGTGTGTTCAAATCCAGCCGCAGCCATGACTTTTTTTTTAACAAACATTTCTTTGAAAAAATAAAACTTTTCCCTAGGTCAGAGATTAAATAAAACCTCACTCGCACCAAACAAATTACCACACACTGAACACTGAACATGTTAACCCAAATATGTCTCACAATACTTTTATGGTACATTACTTTGCTAAAATGTATTTAAAAATAAAAACGATTACAAATGCCAGCATAGAGAGAGACACACACACAGTTCTTCATTGTCAAAAAGTAATTGTTTTTTACTTTGTCAGCACCCAGACAAACACAAATGCGTTATTAATTAAATGCTTTTATTCATTCTTAATCGAACTCACAAGTTGCCATCTGCTGTTGAAGCTCTGTGAGACTAGACTCACACATGGCTAGACTTGACTATTTAACCATGAGATTATGTTTATGTTTTGTGGCGTCTCCGGGGGAATAGATAAATGTAATAAGTACGAAAGTACTCACACCACAAACTCTTCTTTTATTTTCGCGAGGTTTCTTCCTTTTCTTTCGTTCGTCTGTTTTCCAAACCAGTCCGCAATCCGTTTTCTCTGTCCTTGTTCAGTCCGTGTTCCAAAAGTTCGTAAAATCCAACAAATCCGCGTCGAGTCCAAATCACAAGCCGTATACCGTTATCCTTTATTTATTCCGAAATCCGTTGTCCTTAAATCTTTATTCACTCCAACCAAACTCCCCTATCTTCTCCAACACGCATTCACCTACTGGCTTCCGCGCCAGTTCACTGTTTCCGGGGCATATATATTTTGTCATCATTCCCCTCCCAATCGTATAACCGAGATAATTGGCTTCCTGGGTCCCTAGACAACATTTTTTTGGATTAGCAGTTAATCCTGCTTTCCGCAAAGCTCCGGTTACTGCTCCCAAGTGTAGTAGGTGTTGTTCCCAAGTCGTGCTATGAATTACGACGTCATCTAGGTAGGCAGCCGCAAAATCTCGATGAGGTCTGAGTATGCGGTCCATTAATCGCTGAAACGTAGCAGGAGCGCCGTTTAAACCAAACGGAAGGACCCGATACTGGTATAGCCCCTCCGGGGTGGCAAACGCGGTTTTGGCTTTAGCTTCTTCGGCTAGGGGTACTTGCCAATATCCCTTCGTAAGGTCTAGCGTACTGATATATCGGGCGTTACCTAATCGCTCGATTAGCTCATCTATACGAGGCATAGGGTATGCGTCAAACAACGAAATCTCATTTAATCTTTTGAAGTTATTACAGAACCTAATAGTTCCGTCTGGCTTGGGTATCAGTACTATGGGACTAGCCCACTCGCTATGGGATTCTTCTATTATCCCCATTCTTAACATTTTTTCTACTTCTTCCTTAAATAGTTTCCTTTTTGCTTCAGGTACTCGATAGGGGGCCAACCTTACCCTTTTTCCTGGTTCCGTGATAATCTTATGTTGAATGAGGTGGGTTCAGCCAGGACTTTGGGAAAAAACATCCCAACTCAGGAACTCTTGTAATTCTTGCTTCTGCACCGGAGCCAGGTCCCCCACGGCGACGGCACCCGTTTCTTCTTCCAAAGGATCAGGGGAGAAGTGGGTGAGCAAAACTTCTGCACCATGCCATCTCTTTAGTAAATTCACATGGTAGATTTGATGCTGTCGTCGTTTTTCAGGTTGCTTAACTTTATAAGTGACTGGACCCATTTTTTCCACCACCTCATAAGGCCCCTGCCAGGAGGCCAGGAATTTACATTCCGGGGTCGGGACCAATAGCAATACTTTCTCCCCTGGCTGAAATTCTCGCACTATAGCTCCCCTATCATAAATTTGCTGTTGCTGCGCCTGGGCCTTCTCCAGATTTTCCCTCACAATGGGAACAACAATGTTTATTCTTTCCCTCATTTGTTCCACATGTTCAATGACAGTCTGTAATGGTGAAGGCTGATGCTCCCAGGACTCTTTGACCAGGTCTAATAATCCCCGTGGTCTCCGAGCGTATAATAACTCAAAAGGAGAGAACCCAATTGAGGCTTGCGGTACTTCTCGGATAGCAAACATAAGATAAGGGAGCAATTGATCCCAATTTTTGCCATCCTTTTGCATGGCCTTCCTCAGCATGCTCTTCAGGGTTTTATTGAAGCGCTCCACTTGTCCGTCTGTTTGTGGGTGATAAACAGAGGTTCTGATTTGATGAATACCCAAAAGCTTACTTAGGTCTTGCATGACCTTTGACATAAAAGGAGTCCCTTGATCTGTTAAGATCTCCTTAAGGATTCCCACTCTAGAGAGAACGTGCACTAGCTCTCTAGCTATGTTTTTGGCCGTAGCTGCCCTCAGAGGAATGGCTTCGGGGTATCACCAGTATATACTGATGTCCCTTTGTAGTTTTAATCAGGGGTCCCACTAAGTCCATACCAATCCGCTCAAAAGGAGTATCTATTATTGGGAGGGGAATCAGAGGGTTTTTATAATAAGGTTGTGGGGCAGTTTTCTGACAGGTTGGGCATTCCCGACAATATCTTTCGATGGCCTTGTATATTCCGGGCCAGAAAAATCGAGAAAGTAGCCTTTCAGCCATTTTCTTCACGCCCAGGTGTCCTCCCAGGAGGTGGCTATGGGCCAAGCTGAGGAGTTTCGACTGGTAGGCTCGGGGAATGAGAAGTTGCTCCACTTCTTCTTGTCCTCTCTTCTGGACCTGATAGAGGAGATTGTTTTTTACCATAAAGTAGGGGTAATTCAGGGGACTATTATTATTACATAACTCCCCCTCAATTTTTCTCACATGTCCCCATGCATGTCTTAAATTCCCATCTTCCAGCTGGGCCGTTCCGAACCTACCTCGATGTTCGGGTGGCTCCCAGTCTGGTAAATCCATATTTAAGAACTCATCTCCAAGTTCCGAGCCTTCTCCTGGCTGGTTCGCCTCTCCAGGGGAATCTGTGTTATCATCTGAATCTCCTGGACAGGGGAGTGGTTCATGCCTAGCCAACTGGACAGTATTCAAAATTTGAAGAAAGTGGGGACAGTCACGACCCAACACCACAGGGTAAGGCAATTGTTCAACCACCCCTACAGTCGAACTATACATTCCCATTTCTGTAGTAATGGAACTTTCACAGATGGATACATCTTAGTTTCCCCATGAATGCACGTAATATGTATCCCCATCACTTGCCTGACCTTGGTTCCTTCAGGTAGGGCTGAAGAGGTCACCAGGGTCACCATACTTCCAGAGTCTATCAGGGCCTCGACAGGCTTTTCCCCTATCTTAATTTTAGCGATGTGGGGCGCCTCACAGGACGGAACGCTCGCCGTGAGGTAGTTGCATTTGGCTTCCTCTCTGTTGTCCACTTGCATAGGTTCACCCCAGTTGGGACACTTACTGGCCAAATGTCCCTCTTTATGGCACTTAAAACACCTACGGGACTCTTTCCATGGTCGGGGCCTTTGAACCGATCTTTCCTGAAAAGATGTTGTAAATTGAGGAGGATCTCGATGGTCCCGGTACTTCAGTGACCTCGTTCCATTCCCTGATCTCTCAGGTTTCCTCCTCTCTTCTTCCTTAATCAAGGCTTCTGTGGCATGCTGTTGCTCCACTAAATCAACAGCCTGGTCTAAGGTCTGGGAATCCCCATCACTCACTTTTCTTTTCAAGTGAACAGGCAGACTCCTCACAAAGTGGTCAAATACTACTCTTTCTACCACTTGCCCCGAGTTTAGTTTTTCTGGCTGAAGCCATTTCTTCGCCAGATGAACCAGGTCAAACATCTGAGATCTGGCGGGCTTGTCCATTTGATACTTTCAGTTATGGAACCGGACTGCTCTTATCGCCATGGTTACCCCTAATCTCGCCAAAATCTCCTTTTTTAGAGTTTCATAGTTCTCCGCATCCTCTTCTTTTAAATTGTAATAAGCCTTCTGGACTTCCCCAATTAAATAAGGTCCTACTCTCCCTGCCCATTGCTCTCTGGGCCATGCATTCCTGGCAGCTGTTCTCTCAAAGGTGGTTAAATATGCTTCTACATCATCGAGCTCCGACATCTTTTGAAGCCCAATTTCTTCCATCTTACGGGGTTCTCCCCCTGTTACCGAGGACCGTCTAATTTCTTCTCCTAATCTTTGCAATTCCTCTCTCACCAAATTCTGCTCTTCTATAATTCGTTGATTTGTCTCCGTTTGAATCTTATTAGCCTCCTGCTGTGCCTGTATGGCTTCTTGTTGTGTCTTTAAAGCGTGGAACAAGTACAACCCCCCCCTCCTTCTCTTGAGTGATGGGCAACAGTTGGATATCTGGGAGAATTGTTTGTTCCACTGGCGTCTGTGAATTCCGCAGACTTTTATCGTCATTAATTTTGTTACATTATACATTTTAGAAATGTTTCATCTATACAAACACCACAAAACTATTTTCGATTGTATTTCTGAATGTTATGTTACACTTACAGTAGTTCACTGTTTTAAATACATCTAATTAAGAAAGTTAGGTGTTAGCATAAACTATTAGTAATCAATAATATTGAATTTAGCACTGTAATAAGTTGTTGCACTTTCCCCCGCATCTTGTAAAAATATATTTTCATTGTTCAAATATACATTAAATCTGACTATCATATAATAAGTTAAATACAAAACCAAAGAAAAAACAGGGTAAAATATAATTCAAAATATTTTGCTAACAATGTTAACTGTTTATAAATAATCAATTGTATTAACTAAGGAGTAGGATGGCACAGTTATTAGTATACTTTTTGTTTTGTTTCTTTTTCATAAATACAACAGCAGTACCTGATGTCTCAGTGGCTTTCAAAATTAAATTTTGCATGCAAACCTGTGAACTGGCCTGTGATACTGGCCATGTAATATCCTGCATTGTGGAATAATAGTTTATTTTAAAGGATAGAGAAAGCACAGAAAACAGGCAGTTAGATTGATCAGATTAGTATGAAAAGCCATTTAGCAAAGAGGAAATGCGAAGAGTGACAAACTAGTATACTTTAGATCTTTTTTTCTGAACCAGGGAAAATCTGATCGTGTTTCTCTATAACAATAATAAAAAAAACTTTATTTTACATATCACCTTTAAAAGTGGAATCTCAAAGCAATACAGTAGATGTAAAAACAGTTAAAAGAACCACAGATTACAAAGTAAATACCCAACACTGATTGTACCCATCTGCCATGCTAATAAAGCACCTTGAATTGAATTGAATTGAGAGAGAAAGGGGAGGGCGAGCGAGAGAGCACAGCCAGGACAGGCAAATAAGATACACTCCACAGACATTCACAACAGCGACATATCATTAAACTTTTGCACATATTGTTAAATTATTACTTGTTTTTCAGGAAGTTAAAAAAACACTTGAATTACTTATCCAGGCTCTCGAAATAAAATTATTTTTCAAGCAATGCAACTAACGTCGGGCAACGTGTTTTCTTTAACCCAACATTGACAGCCACATCTTAAATCTTTTCAGTCAGCTCTTTTTTCTCTATTTGAATTGTGGCGATTCAAACAACTTGGGATAACAAGTGGTCTCAAAGTCACCGAGCTCACAGAGCTTCAACAACAGATGACAATTTCCTTAGTCCTTCCTTAGTCTTCCTGAAATTGTCAGATTATGAGTGAATAAAAGCATTTTATTAAAAACACGTTTGCGTTTGTTTGGGAGCTATATTATGTATTTTTCATATGTTAGATATAATGATGTGTTCCTGCTTACACATTGCATGACTTTAAAAGCTAGAAAAACAGGTTTTGATTTACATTATCTCGCCCACCCGCTCTCTCTCTCTCTCTCTCTCTCTCTCTCTCTCGCTTGCCCTAAACAGACAATACACAGGGGGGAGGGCAAGCGAGAGAGAGAGAGAGTTTTTTGCCCTCTGTCAAAAAGTAACTGTACTTACTGGGCTTTGGAGGGGGGGGACATGTCTTTCGCTGTGAATACCTGTGAAACCGGTTTAATTCGTCACAGCCAGCACTCCCGCAGAGAGGGGGGTTGTACTTGTAGTGCATCGGTATAGATGGGAAAGCCAGAGCCGACCGCTACGCCGCTCTCGTGTTTGGGGTGCTTATCATTCTCAGTGCATAACAAGGAAGATTAATAAACATAAATAATCTCATGGTTAAATTGTCAAGTCTAGCCATGTGTGAGTCTAGTCTCACAGAGCTTCAACAGCAGATGGCAACTTGTGAGTTCGATTAAGAATGAATAAAAGCATTTAATTAATAACGCATTTGTGTTTGTCTGGGTGCTGACAAAGTAAAAAACAATTACTTTTTGACAATGAAGAACTGTGTGTGTGTCTCTCTCTATGCTGGCATTTGTAATCGTTTTTATTTTTAAATACATTTTAGCAAAGTAATGTACCATAAAAGTATTGTGAGACATATTTGGGTTAACATGTTCAGTGTTCAGTGTGTGGTAATTTGTTTGGTACGAGTGAAGTTTTATTTAATCTCTGACCCAGGGAAAAGTGTGGTGTGGACGGCTGAGGTGAGAATGTAGGCTCGCGCTGTTTCCGTTATTCTTTTTGTCTTCTTCTGGCTTGGTCGGATAGTTTTTGTTTTTGTTTTATCAATAAAGTTTGATAATCGGCCAGTGAAAGCTCTGTTGTCCTTCACATGAATGCCTGAAACGTTGTGCCGAACCCAAGATTTTACAGTATTTTTTCTTTAAAATACCAATAACAGCAACATACAGTTTACATAATATGTTGATGTTCCAAAATTAATATCGTTTATGACCTTTATGACCTTCGTTATGCTCTTCGTTAATGTCTAAGCCGGAACACATCATTATATCTCATTTTGTATTTCTTTTTAAAAAAAAATAAAAATCGTTTGCCCAGCCTAACAGTATTGTTGTTATTGTTTTTATCCTGTAAAGCGCTTTGAGGAGCCGCCTTAAAGGCGCCATATACAATAAAGTTCATTATTATTACTATTGTTAATTTGCTGGACAGAGAGGTGAACATTATTACGCAGAAGACAAAGATAGCGATTTACGTTGCATTGTGCATTGTGCTGCTGTAATACAGTTTTAAATAATTAAAAGTCTAAACGGTATCAGCTTTATTTATGGGTTGTAATTTAAAAAAAGTCAAAAACCGCACTCAAAATGCAATTTAGAGCTTTCTGGCAAGAGGAAACACCCAAATTAATAATGTAACATGCCACTGTTTGTTCATGAATAAGGTTATACTGCTATTTCCTTAGATATGCGATTCCATGGGTTTTTTTTTTAATCCCCGGCGGAACCGGGCATCCATAAGAATCAAGTAATAGGTTTAATAGGTTGTCCAAGGTCATTCATTATTAATACTATTAGTAATATCTTCGTTAAAGACTTTAATGGCGACAGCTCAAACATGAGAGGTTGAGCTTTATTATCTCCACCTTGCGGAAATTCCTGATACTATTATTTTACTTGCGGTACCACGTGGTATTATGAGGTACTATACGAGATTTTACGGTAACTCGCGGTAGACTGCGTCAAGAGCACCACAAAATAATGCGGTATTGCCTGCTTGTTTTGAATGGCTGCATCTGTACTTGTTGATTTACTGATCGGAATAATTGAAAAGTCCGGGTTCATCGCTGATGCAGTGCGTGCTAATTAGAACGACAGCAACGCTGAGCTCTCAGCACCGTACTGAGCTCAGGTGTTTTTCTAAAGCTGTCAGGTGCAGTTTATTTACATGAAGGAAATCTCTTACTGGATACGATTACAATACAGTAAGTAGAACAGGCTACGTAGTGTGTAGCCTGATGCGTTTAAAAGCAACAGGAGCCAGGCAGGAGTCAAACCTACAACCTCCTAATCCTTAGTCAAACACATTAACCATTGCGCCACTGGCTCTGGTGTTACACTGCTGGACTGTAACACAGTGAGCTCAGCACTGCTACTAGCACAATATTACCCCCGGTCCATTTTTTTCCAAAAGTGAGAAACACCTGTTTTCTACATTTTGTCTGTTTTAAAACCATATATCTTTAAACCAAACCAAGAGTTTGTCCTTTGCACTGATATTCTGATTCATTTTGATTTCAAAGAAAAAAAAATTACCACCCTTTCAGTTAAGAACCCGATGTGCGGACCGATTAAGCTGCATGGACTCAATCGTTTAACTCTTCTCCATTTGCAAGGTTAAGGTTAATGAAAAAACATTGCTGACTTTGTTTGCCAGCCACGAGTGCTGATTAGCAAGATTTGTATTTCATCTTTTGCAAGTTGCATCCATTTTAAGAAAAACAAGTCGCTTAAGACAGGAAATGAATACTTGCATTTAATTAAGGCTAGCCGTAGGCGATTGTCCATAATGACCAGTTCTGCTCGAGAAGACAGAAAAAAACAGCCACTGGTGGGATTTGGACCCAGGAGCTCCTATTTACTAAACAGGCATTTTAACCAACTAAGCCACACTACCCCCTGTGCTTCCCCTTTTTATAGCCACTGCCTTGGGACATCCTTGTTGTGAAAGGCACTATATAGAAATACATTGAATTGAATTGAATTGACAGTGTAAAATGTCGTGTGTGTTGTTTGTTAAATAAGACTGTCTTTATTGATTATTATGCCTCAGATGAAGATCAGATCACATTTTAGGAGCCATTCATGTAGAAATCCAGATCATTCCAAAGGGTTCACAAACGTTTTCTCGCAAGTGTGCAACATTCACTCCACAAAGAAAACGGGTCATGAAAGCCGACAGATTTTTCAAAGATTTCAGTACTGATGTCACTCCATGTAACTTTAATAACAGTGCAATGATCGAGGAACAGAGTGGGATCGCGGTGGTTATCAGACCGGTTGGAGCTAGTGGCACACGTCAGGATGGCTGAGTGGTCCAAGGTGCTGTGTTTAGGTAGCAGTCTCCCCTGCAGATGTGGGTTCAAATCCCACTCCTAACAAAGAGCTCGGTCGGTCCTCTTTTCTTTGAGCTTTTTCGAAAAAAATCAACACTAATCAAACACACTGGCAGGTTTTCGAAAAGCATCGAGGAGTGGACAGGATGCTCCTTTGGAATAGGGCTCAGAAAATGACGGAGAAGGGAAATTCCGTAAGATCCCACACATTGGAATCTGATTGGACAAAAGCTACGTCGTCTCCCGCGTGAAAGGCGGGGATACTCACCACTATACTATTTTTAATGGAGAATGACTTTGAAAAAGGTTTCCGCCGGCGCCTCGCGATCCATGTGAGATTGTAGCAAGAACGCAGCAACAACAGCGCTCGCTATAGTCGTGGCCGAGTGGTTAAGGCAATGGACTTGAAATCCATTGGGGTCTGCCCGCGCAGGTTTGAATCCTGTCGACTACGGTGTCCTCCTCACGTCGTGGTGTGCAGGCGCAAGCAAGGAAAAGTGCCTTTCTGCTTTTCCTGGAGGTTTTAAAACACGAGATCGCTTGTACCCGCTGCCTTGGAAAGAAATGCTTTAGCGTCCGCAAACGGCATTTTGCAGCTGGAAGCAGATGGCGATGCTTTTTGCGGTCGCGTGTCTTGTGCCCCATTTCCGGCCTTTAACATTGAATCAATAAAGCTGTTAGAACCGACACCATAGGTGCTTTTCTTACAACTTTTGATCTGACTCAGTTTCGGAATGCAATTCCTGAACACTGCGAAAGACAACCTAGGCTGCCAAAAGTCTCCGAAACCAAATTTTGATAGCAGAAAATTCTCACTCGTCCAGAAGTTCCCTTGGGACCCAACATCCAGCACAGAGTGGTAAAAAAGCGTCTTTTTTGGAACCCTTTGCAGCGTGCATTGGTGGTTCAGTGGTAGAATTCTCGCCCGCCATGCGGGAGGCCCGGGTTCGATTCCCGGCCAATGCAGTGGCTTTTGCAGCGAGCGGCTCCATCACTTGCATCCCCTTTCAACTCGCAACTGAAAACCCACTGAAGCTTAGAAGCTGTGAGCCAGGTCAGTACCTGGATGAGGGTGACCTACAGGGAAAAGCAAAGTTTACAGCTGTAAATGGTGTTAATGGAGCCAGCGGTGGGGCGCTCCCCCTGAGGTCTGTGCGTGTCCCAAAGCCCCAGTATAGTGACGGAGACGCTGTGTGGTAAAAAGGCGCCGTCTTTTGGATGAGATGTAAAACCGAGTCATAGCTCTCTGTGGTCATTAAAAGTGACCACCAAAACCTTTGACAAAAGCTCTTGGTAATTGATGGTCTTCAATAATGCTTCTCCTTTAGGTACATTTGAAATCAGCTGAAAAATGCTGTGAAATGGGGGGGCACTTCAGGCCAGTGTAGGATTTGGGTTACAAGAACCATTAAACAGCACGAGAAAGCCCGTACACTGAATCGCAGGGCTTTCTATTCAAAGAAGGACAAAAGAAACTTCCCTGAATTCCATTTTTTGCAGCACAGAGAGGACAGTGGGCACGAGGCCTGTTAGCTCAGTTAGTTAGAGCGTGGTGCTAATAATGCCAAGGTCGCGGGATCGCTCCCCGTTGGGGCCAGGCAGTCTCCTCCTCTCTTGCCAAAACCCGTTGCTTTCTTGCTATGGTGAGATTGGTGGTAATGCAAAGACGCCACATACTGCCGACAGACGAGAGTGTTGCGGGAGAAGAGAGAAGTGATGGAAGATTGAAGAGTGTCCTAGGTGGAGCCAAGATGAAGTGTCACAATTGCATAGGGGAGGATTTCAAATGTTTAAGATGGTAAAAATAACCGGAAGTGATCCCCCAGTCCGGCGCAGTCTGACGTACTTCTGTCATATAAAGTGAAACCAGATGTCGAACTGGAGCCTCACCATTTGAATAAGTGAGGCTCCAGTTATACATCTAGTTTCACTTTAAATGACAAAACTGAAGAGACTTAAAAGAGCTGGAGAGGATTTCTTACAACTTTTGAGCAGGCACAGTTTTCGAAAACGTTTTCTTCACGCTGCACTATACAACACAGACAGCCAAGAGTCTCCAAAACAAAACGAATTGACAGATAGGAGAAAAGTCCCACTCGTCCTAAAGTTCCCAAAATCCAGCACTGAGCGTAAACAAAGTGTTCAAGTAGCGTGGGAATGCTACCCCTAATCCTAGCTGGAGTTTGAGCGTCTGGTTCAGAGTTTGCTCAAGAGTTTACCTTTCACAGATGCGCAAAGATGAATGTTGAGGGTGCACGCTTCAAGGCGCCTTACAGTGCAGGGAGTGATTAGAGACGATTCGTGACGTGTGCTCGTTCCCATATACCGTATGCCCCGGGTTGCAGTGCTAGGATGACGTCCAATACCGCTTCGGCACGTAACGGCATTATATTCAAGTGCAGGACGTGAGGATTTTATTTTGTTCGTTTTGTTCTGCTCTGCTTTGCTTTGTTTTGCTTTCCATGGCGTTCGTAAGAGCGTCAATAAAAAGGCGATTCCTGCGTCTAACACGAATGTAAGAGCTATTTCAAGTGCGGCTTCTAAAATGCTTGTAGACATTTGTCTGTTGTTGATTGTTTTTTTGTGTCTAACAAAGTGCCATTTTCCTGTCCGGACGGGGAGACTTTTTCATTCCCACATGAAGCAACCCTTAAGTCCTCTGAGGCGTGTCTGTCTGCAAGGTTTGTATTTTGGAAAGGTTTTTTTTTTTTAACGGAGAAGGACTTTAAAAAAGATTTCCGCCGGCGTCTCGCGATCCATGTGAGATTGTAACAAGAACATGGTGCGGCTTCTTAAATGCTTGTGGACATTTGTCTGTTGTTGATTGTTTCTTTGTGTCTAACAAAGTGCCATTTTCCTGTCCGGACGGGGAGACTTTTTCATTCCCACATGAAGCCACCCTTAAGTCCTCTGGGGCGTGTCTGTCTGCAAGGCTTGTATTTTGGAAAGGTTTTTTTTTTTAATGGAGAACGACTTTGAAAAAGGTTTCCGCCGGCGCCTCGCGATCCATGTGAGATTGTAGCAAGAACGCAGCAACGGCGCTGCTTACTGTAGTCGTGGCCGAGTGGTTAAGGCGATGGACTAGAAATCCATTGGGGTCTCCCTGCGCAGGTTTGAATCCTGCCGACTACGGTGTCCTCCTCACGTTGTCGTGTGCCGGCGCAAGCAAGGAAAAGTGCCTTTCTGCTTTTCCTGGTGGTTTTAAAACGCGAGATCGCTTGTACCCGCTGCCTTGGAAAGAAATGCTTCAGCGTCCACAAACGGCATTTTGCAGCTGGAAGAAGATGGCGACGCTTTTTGCGGTCGCGTGTCTTGTGCCCCATTTCCGGCCTTTAACATTGAATCAATAAAGCTGTTAGAACCGACACCATAGGTGCTTTTCTTACAACTTTTGATCTGACTCAGTTTCGGAATGCAATTCCTGAACACTGCGAGAGACAACCTAGGCTGCCAAAAGTCTCCGAAACCAAATTTTGATAGCAGAAAATTCTCACTCGTCCAGAAGTTCCCTTGGGACCCAACATCCAGCACAGAGTGGTAAAAAAGCATCTTTTTTGAAAACCTTCGCAGCGTGCATTGGTGGTTTAGTGGTAGAATTCTCACCTGCCACGCGAGAGGCCCGGGTTCGATTCCTGGCCAATTCAGTGGCTTTTGCAGCAAGCGGCTCCATCACTTGCATCCCCTTTCAACTCGCAACTGAAAACCCACTGAATCTTAGAAGCTGTGAGCCAGGTCAGTACCCGGATGAGGGTGACCTACAGGGAAAAGCAAAGCTTATAGCTGGAAGCGGTGTTAATGGAGCCAGCGGTGGGGTGCTCACCCTGAGGTCTGTGCGGGTCTCAATGCCCCAGTATAGTGACGGAGACGCTGTGTGGTAAAAAGGCACAGTCTTTTGGATGAGATGTAAAACCGAGGTCATAGCTCTCTGTGATCATTAAAAGTTATGAGAGCTATGTCTCCCCGTCCGGACAGGAAAATGGCACTTTGTTAGACACAAAAAAACAATCAACAACAGACAAATGTCTACAAGCATTTTAGAAGCCGCACTTGAAATAGCTCTTACATTCGTGTTAGACGCAGGAATCGCCTTTTTATTGACGCTCTTACGAACGCCATGGAAAGCAAAACAAAGCAAAGCAGAGCAGAACAAAACGAACAAAATAAAATCCTCACGTCCTGCACTTGAATATAATGCCGTTACGTGCCGAAGCGGTATTGGACGTCATCCTAGCACTGCAACCCGGGGCGTACGGTATATGGGAACGAGCACACGTCACGAATCGTCTCTAATCACTCCCTGCACTGTAAGGCGCCTTGAAGCGTGCACCCTCAACATTCATCTTTGCGCATCTGTGAAAGGTAAACTCTTGAGCAAACTCTGAACCAGACGCTCAAACTCCAGCTAGGATTAGGGGTAGCATTCCCATGCTACTTGAACACTTTGTTTACGCTCAGTGCTGGATTTTGGGAACTTTAGGACGAGTGGGACTTTTCTCCTATCTGTCAATTCGTTTTGTTTTGGAGACTCTTGGCTGTCTGTGTTGTATAGTGCAGCGTGAAGAAAACGTTTTCAAAAACTGTGCCGGCTCAAAAGTTGTAAGAAATCCTCTCCAGCTCTTTTAAGTCTCTTCAGTTTTGTCATTTAAAGTGAAACTAGATGTATAACTGGAGCCTCACTTATGCAAATGGTGAGGCTCCAGTTCGACATCTAGTTTCACTTTATTTGACAGAAGTACGTCAGACTGCACCGGACTGGGGGATCACTTCCGGTTATTTTTACCATCTTAAACATTTGAAATCCTCCCCTTTGCAATTGTGACACTTCATCTTGGTTCCACCTAGGACACTCTTCAATCTTCCATCACTTCTCTCTTCTCCCGCAACACTCTCGTCTGTCGGCAGTATGTGGCGTCTTTGCATTACCACCAATCTCACCACAGCAAGAAAGCAACGGGTTTTGGCAAGAGAGGAGGAGACTGCCTGGCCCGAACCCGCGACCTTGGCGTTATTAGCACCACGCTCTAACCAACTGAGCTAACAAGCCTCGTGCCCGCTGTCCTCTCTGTGCTGCAAAAAAAGGAATTCAGGGAAGTTTCTTTTGTCCTTCTTTGAATAGAAAGCCCTGCGATTCAGTGTACGGGCTTTCTCGTGCTGTTTAATGGTTCTTGTAACCCAAATCCTACACTGGCCTGAAGTGCCCCCCCATTTCACAGCATTTTTCAGCTGATTTCAAATGTACCTAAAGGAGAAGCATTATTGAAGACGATCAATTACCAAGAGCTTTTGTCAAAAAGGCATACTGGGGCATTTTGACCAGCACAGACCTCAGGGTGAGCGCCCCACCACTGGCTCCATTAACACCGCTTCCAGCTGTAAGCTTTGCTTTTCCCTGTAGGTCACCCTCATCCAGGTACTGATCTGGTCACAGCTTCTAAGCTTCAGTGGGTTTTCAGTTGCAAGTTGAAAAGGGATGCAAGTGATGGAGCCGCTTGCTGCAAAAGCCACTGCATTGGCCGGGAATCGAACCCGTCTTAACATATCTTAAGCAGCTCCAACAATTACAGCTACACATCAAAGGACAGGACGAGACAGGACCAACCGGTCATCTCATGCTACATATCAAAGGATAGCTACACATCAAAGGACAGGACTTGAGACAGGACCAACCGGTCAACTAATGCTACATATCAAAGGGCAAGACGAATACACATGAAGCTGAAACAAAACAACTTCCTGAGATCATACTGTATATAAGAGCTGGGAAACCCTTGCAGTTTGTCTGTCCTGCGGGGCAGACCCAACGCGCGTTGATGTCCTTATTGAGCTCAATAAAACAACTGAATCCACAAAGACTGTTTCCTGCTCCTGTGATGAAGGATTTCCCACAACAATTTGGCGTAGTCGGCAAGGATTCTCCAGGTCTCCGGTAATTCCCAGACGGCACACAGGGTGAGTATATTTTATACGTTACCACCCAATTAGGTTACTGTAAGGGAAGGGTTAGGGTTAGGGGGTTAGGGTTAAGGTAGGGGAACAAAGCTCTTTCTCCCAGATTTTCTCTAAGAAGGGACCATCTGGGACAAGGAGTGTTGCACTCTCCTTCCAACGACTGAAACCCTCCCAGTTTATTTTCTGATGTTCAGGCCATGTGGAAAGGTAGTCTGAAGTCTTTTGATCCACTCCGTTTCCTTTTTCTTTCTTTCCATCTCTGTCCAGTTGGGGTTGCTCTCCAGTCCTGTGGCCTCCAGCACTTCCAGCCCGTGCTGTAGGAAGTGTGCCACCAGGTGAGTCCTCCTTTCCCGCTGGTTCCGGATGTTGTACCTGTGTTGTGCCAGTCGGGTTCGGATGGAGTTACCTGTTTCCCCCACATAGGTCACCCCGCACGTTTTGCACTGGATGCCATAGACAGCATTATTGGTGTTTTCTGAGAGCGCCCTTTGCAACTGGAGGATTTCTTTGGTTTTGTTGTTTTGGATGGTTGTTTTTTGTTTGAAGTGTTTGGCTTTTGGTGTATTTGATCTGTTTTGTACCGGTTTTAGTTTGCTTTGGACTAAATAATCCTGTAGGTTTTTGTTTTTTCTATATGCAGATATGATTTTGTGTTCCCTCAGTAGGTTTGTGTTTTCTAATATCGTGGTGAATGTAGACTTTAGTTTTTGGTTGGTTATTATGCTGAGTTGGGAGTATGTTGTGATGAGGGGTATTATTTTGCTGTCATCAGGTGTTTTTCTGTTTAGAAATGTTTGTGCCACATTTTTGAGGAAACTTCGTGTGTATCCTCTCTGGCGTAGAGCTTGGAAGAGTATGTGTTTGGCTTCCTCAAAGTCTTGTTGTTGTGTGCAGATTTTGTGGAAGCGTAGGAGCTGTGATTTTACCAGTCCTTTGAAAGTATGTTTTGGGTGGAAGCTGTCTTTGTGGAGTAAGCCGTGTGTGTCCGTGTCTTTGAAATATACCTTGATGTCCAGTTTGCCTGTGTTGTTGAAGGAGGAACCCTTGTATGTGGTGGTGTCTAGGAAGTCTATGTGGTTTTCATGCTTGGTGTATTTGAGTTTAATGGACCTGTGGTGTGTGTTGAGGGTGTTAATGAATTCTTGAAAGGCCTGTGGGCCGTGCGTCCAGGTTCCCCAGATGTCGTCAAGGTACCTGAAGTAGTGTGTAGGTTTGTGTGTACATTTTGGGAATACTGTGGCTTCCCAATGGGCCATATAGATGTCAGCATACAGATGCAGCCATTCAAAGTGCGCGTTACAGACACGTACCGCAGGTGGCGTCGCGCAGCGTGACGCAAGATGACGTGTGGCACCGCAGTACGTGATTGGTTGACCAACAGGGGCACTCGTGGTCCGTTGGTCTGTCGTAGAAAGACTTACTGTACAGTAAACGTCTTTGCTGTGCCCGTTGTAGATATTGAATTTTACCACTGAAGGGAAATCTTAGTAGCTGAGCATAAAAAGAATAGGAGCATACTGTAACGCGTGTGAAGGCCATAAACTATATTAATTTTGGAACATAAACATACAGTATATACAGTAGCTGGTCTTGGTACTTTAAAGAAAAAAAATACACACCAGTATTCCATTTCTCCCTAAACATTTTAAGCTTCGAAGTCTTTAACTAACGTGATACCGGAGTCAACAAGCATACTTTTAGAATTTGATTAAAAGGGAATATAATATGGAATCGCGTATCTAAAGAATTTAATAACGGTATGATTATATCCGTGTACTGCGACAGGGCTGTGTAGGGCTGTTTCGCCTCTCACTTCATGCAACTGTACCAGGAAGAGGATTTCTTTCTATTCGAAACGTGTATTTTAAAAGTTTAAGAAGTAAAAACCTTACAGCGTACACAGATTTCTAAACTGATCAGGATCGTTATCTTTGTCTTATGCATAATAATGTTCACCGCTCTGTCCAGCAAATTAATAATAAACTTTATTTTATATAGCGTTTTAAACGAATAAGTAATTAGATTGCTCATAAACCTAATCACTTGCTTTTTCTTTTTATTTAGGCTCAGATTTCAACTATAGATCGTATTATTAATAACCATAATAACAACCAACCAACAAAAACAACCATATAAACATAATACCAACCAAAAACATAGATAACGACCACAATACAAAATCAAATATATCAAACCAATATACTCTCGCAATTCCTACAATTATCATAATCCCGCCCCTTATGCAAAACCAAACCCTCCTCCCATCCCAGTTTATCCTCTTTATCATAAACAAAATCCACTTCAATTTTCAACATAAAGCCTTACTGCTTGCTGGGTTTTTGAGGGGGGGTGTCTTTCGCTGGAAATCTCGCCTGCTTCTACTTTACGAGTACAACCCCCTCTCTGCAGGAGTGCTGGCTGTGACGAATTAAACCGGTTTCACAAGTATTGTAGGTACAGTGTTAACTGGTAGCTGGGCACCTCAATTAAGTCGCTTTAACATGCTAATGCATTGGTGTATCACTTCATTTTTTAACAAACGACTTAATTGAGGTGCCCAGCTACCCTTCTGAAGTGGTTCCATAAAATCTGGTATACGGAAAAGAAAGCATTGATAAAAAAGCCTGGATTCTCATGTATCTCATACAAGTATATTTTAATACAGTCTTTGCTGTGCTCTTGAGGATCCTTGTGATATTTTGAGCTCTAGTTGAATGATAAGTGTCGCATTTTAAATCATTTTCATAGTTAGAAATTATGAAACGCCCTGTTAAAAGCAAGGGAGTTTTTATGCCCTTTGAAGTAAAACAAAATGCCTGACAAAGTATGGCTTGGACAGATTCCAAGTGCTTGTACAAATGTGCTAAAGAAATTATACTTTGAGTATACAGCTTGTCCAAAGTCATTCATTATTAATACTATTAGTAATATCTTCGGTAAAGGCTTTGATGCATAAATATTTCTGATAAAGGTAGGTTGTGTACTTTTGTCCAGCTGAGCAATCTTGCTTTCATAAAATATATACGCGATTCAATATTATATTCAATATTATATATTATATATATAAAATGTTTAGGGAGAAATGGAATACTGGTGTGTATTTTTTCTTTAAAGTACCGAGACCAGCCATATACTGTATGTTTATGTTCCAAAATTAATATCGTTTATGGCCTTCACACGCGATGCAGTATGCTCCTATTCTTTTTATGCTCAGGCACTAAGATTTCCCTTCAGTGGTAAAATTCCATATAAATATTCAATACTTAAACGGGCACAGTTAAGACATTTAATATACATATACATACGGTATACAGTACAGTTTGCATACGGTAATATGTTTATGTTCCTAAATCAATCTCTTTTATGAGCATGTGTACGGCATGCTGAATCAATTCTCAAAAATTACTGTACTTTGCATGATTGGAAAAAAATGCGTGATTGCGAAATGCTGTGGTGTTACTTTTACAAAGACGGTCAATGAAAAAAAGAATGTGGACCAGGGCAATACTTTGAGTTTACAGCTTGTCCAAGGTCATTTATTATTAATACTATTAGTAATATCTTCGTTAAAGACTTTGATGGCTACAGCTCAAACATGAGAGGTTGAGCTTTATTAGCTCCACCTTGCGGAAATTCCGGATACTATTATTTTGCTAGCGGTATTTACCGGTAACTTGCGGTAGACTGCGTACAGCATACCGGAAAATAATGCGGTATCGCCCGCGCATTTTGAATGGCTGCATCTGTAGGCCGGAGCAAAGCGTTTCCCCATAGCAGTTCCTTTTATTTGTAAGTAGTATTGCTCTTCAAATTCAAAATCATTTTTGTTGAGGCTACTTTCCAATAGCTTCAGAATTTGTGTTTCTGGTCTGTTGTGGTCAGGGTATTTGAGAAAGCACTCCAGGACTGCTTTCAGTCCCTCCGTAGTTTCAATGTTGGTGTATAAACTGTCAATGTCAATGGTGAACAGAAAGGCTCCCTGTTGTATTGTAGCATTTTTGACTTTGGCTTCAAAGTCATAGGTGTCTTTGATGTAACTTGGGTGGTGTTTAGAAATGGGGTTGAGGAAATGGTCTAGATATTCTGCTATTCTGTAGGATTCACTGTTGCAGTCGGACACTATGGGCCTCCCAGGTGGAATTTCGTAGGGGAGTGGCCATGTTTCTGGGGCTTTATGAATTTTGGGGAGGAGGTAGAAAATCCTCGGTCGTGGTGATTCCTCTCCTCTTAGGTAGAATGCCTGTTTTTTTGTTAGGTGTTTTAGTTCAACCAGAGTTTGTAGGATTTGCCCTATTTCTAGTGCTGTTTGTTTGTACAGCGGTTCTTCCAAAGTAGTATAGTGTTCCTGATTATTTAATTGTCTGTGTGCTTCTGCAAAGTATTGTTCTCTGTCCATGATAACTATTGCACTCCCTTTGTCTGCTGGTTTTATGACTATATGTTTGTTTTCTTTTAAATGTTTTAAGGCTATGGTTTCCTCCTTTGTTATGTTGTGTGAGTCCCTGTATGGTCGGAGTTTTCGTAGAATTCTGTTGTCCTCTTGAATGATTTCCTGGATTTCTGGTGGCAGTTGGTTTTCCCCTGGTTCCCAGCTGGATTTAGGCAGGAAGGGAACCCTTTCTGTGTCGGTGTCTTTATCCTTAAAGAAGGCGGTCAGTTTAAGGCGACGGTGGTATTGTCGGATTTCGCTTTTCAGTCTGGTTTTCTGACCTCTCTTTGTCCCTACTGTGGGGACAAATGATAAGCCCTTATTGAGGAGGTTGATTTGTTCAGTTGTGGGGTGGAAGTTGTTGCTTAGATTTACAATATTTTTGTTGTTCTTGTCCCCCTCTTGTTCTGTGGCTTTGGGGATTACCAGTTTAAATGTTGTGACCAGTGGTCTAGCATTTTTTGAGCTGTTGCGGTGGTCCAGTGAATTCCGTCTCTTTCTGTCTTGAAAAGGGTTTCTTCCAGTTTGGGGAGGTATGGCATGTTTTGCTGTATGTGATTGTTTATTGTGTCCAGATTTTTCCTGAATTCTGGTTCCAGGTCTCTGGAGTAATTAATCAGTGGGATGTATATTTCTGCAGATGGGAAGGATCCCTTAGCTTCCTGTAGCATCTGTTGTAGTTGTTTGATAGCTGTTTCCTTTGCTTTTTGTGCCTTGTTATTGATTCCAAAGGATAGAATGATTTTCTCCACTCCTGTGTTCCGGGGGGTGTGTTGTAGGAGGTTTGCTGCGTTGTAAAATGATGCTCCTGGGTAGCTTTCTTCTGTAGATCTAGATTTTCATAGGGGGGTATTCTTGATAAATTGGAGTCCCCTATGAAGAGCAAGCGTTTGTGGGTTTCCAGCTTCCAGTCCGTTAGCTTTCTTGTGGTCTTGTCATGCCGGTGTGGTCGGTATCTTGGTTGGGCTGGTGGTGGTGTGGGGGGGTAAAGGTCGGGGTCTGAGTCAGGGTTAGGGTGAGGATCAGGGTCGGGGTTAGGATCAGGGTTAATGTCAGGGTTATGATTAGGGTTAGGGTTTGGATCCGGGTCGGGGTTAGGATCAGGGTTAATGTCCGGGTTATGATTAGGGTTAGGATCAGGGTTGGGGTTAGGATCAGGGTTAATGTCAGGGTTAAGATTAGGGTTGGGGATGAGGTTAGGGTTAGGGTTGGGGTCGGGGTTGGATTAAGGTCAGTATAAGCATTAGTGTTAGGGCTGAGGTTAGGGTCAGAGCTAGAGTCCTGGGAGAGGTGTACCCTGGTGGTGCTGTTTGGGATACAGATTCCAGTTAGGGTGTTTCTCATGGTTCCCTCTGGTCTTCTCTGCTTTCTTCGGATCCTTTGTGGCATGGGGATCGGTGGAAATTCATCTGTTTCTGGAGTATATGATCTGGCTCTCATGGGGCCAGATTTCTGAGTTGGATGTCTGCTTTCCCAGTGTCTCTTCACTGGTTCTGGATGGGATTCTGCCTGGGTTACGTATGTCTCTTCTGAGCCTTTTACCTCTTCCCTGGTTAGTGTGTCGAGTATTTGGAATCTGTTTGGAGACATGGGGATAGTGGATTCCTTGTTGCTAAGTGTAGCAGTAACCATAGCTTGTGTATGGTCCAACGTGTCCTTCTGTATTGTCCTCCCATCATTTTTCTTTGCCCAGTTAGAGGCAACCGCGAAAGCTTGTTCCCAGCGGGGAAGCTCCAGGTCCTCCAGTCGTCTGGACAGATGTGTGAGAGTTTCCTCGTAGTGCTCTTCGATGATATGCAATGTGGTGTGGAGCCAGTTTTTGGCATTGCTTACTAGCTTTAAACATGTGAGTTCGGTTGGGTTGGCCGATCTTATGAGGTGCTTGAGTTCCTCTGTCTTCCGTCGTAGGCTGGCGGGTGCCTGGTTCTCCCCTCCGGAAACTGCTGTGTTTTTTAGGTAGGTCTGTCTGGATCATTTTGTAGATGATCCTGGTTCCTAGTTGGAAGGTATCCTGTCTGTTTGATATGTTTGATGTGGTGTGGTTTGGTATGTAGGCGGTGTGGGCGGCGGTGTGGAGAGTGACCATACGGTAGCGTGCGTTGTCAACTCTGGGTTGATGCATACCATAACGATCCATACTTACCAGTAAAATGCCTAAAGCTTCGTTGGCACCGTTAGGTTTCCACTGTTAGGCAATTTTACCTCTGTAGAGTCTGTGGCTCCATGGAAAGGCAATCTTGCTTTTCTCTGTGTCGCGACGTTTCGACCTGCCTGGGTCTTCTTCAGGCGTTGTTATGGGGCACTGTGTCCCTGCTGGCCAGTTTTTATCTTGTTTTCGAAGGGGCGGTGAGTATAGTTCCTCCCAGGGGGGTGGTTTGTATATTTTTGTCTGTATTCCTTTTGTTTCTGTGTTAGTAGGTGCAGTTTCAGTGGGTGAATGGGTTTCTGCTTTCCTGCTGGGGATTATGCATGGGCCGTTAACCTCTCAATGGGCCATTAGGGTCTTTTGTTTTCCTTCCTGGTAGGACTTGTGTGTGGGCTGTGCAAGTTTCAATTGGTTTCAGGTCTTCTTTTGTGTGTTGCCTGACTGCTGGAACAGTGACTGTGAAGAGTTCCAGTCCCTGTAGGATCTGGCTAGTTAGGATAGGGGAACAAAGCTCTTTCTCCCAGATTTTCTCTAAGAAGGGACCATCTGGGACAAGGAGTGTTGCACTCTCCTTCCAATGACTGAAACCCTCCCAGTTTATTTTCTGATGTTCAGGCCTTGTGGAAAGGTTGTATGAAGTCTTTTGATCCACTCCGTTTCCTTTTTCTTTCTTTCCATCTCTGTCCAGTTGGGGTTGCTCTCCAGTCCTGTGGCCTCCAGCGCTTCCAGCCCGTACTGTAGGAAGTGTGCCACCAGGTGAGTCCTCCTTTCCCGCTGGTTCCGGATGTTGTACCTGTGTTGTGCCAGTCGGGTTCGGATGGAGTTACCTGTTTCCCCCACATAGGTCACCCCGCACGTTTTGCACTGGATGCCATAGACAGCGTTATTGGTGTTTTCTGAGAGCGCCCTTTGCAACTGGAGGATTTCTTTGGTTTTGTTGTTTTGGATGGTTGTTTTTTGTTTGAAGTGTTTGGCTTTTGGTGTATTTGATCTGTTTTGTACCGGTTTTAGTTTGCTTTGGACTAATTAAACCTGTGGGTTTTTGTTTTTTCTATATGCAGATATGATTTTGTGTTCCCTCAGTAGGTTTGTGTTTTCTAATATCGTGGTGAATGTAGACTTTAGTTTTTGGTTGGTTATTACGCTGAGTTGGGAGTATGTTGTGATGAGGGGTATTATTTTGCTGTCATCAGGTGTTTTTCTGTTTAGAAATGTTTGTGCCACATTTTTGAGGAAACTTCGTGTGTATCCTCTCTGGCGTAGAGCTTGGAAGAGTACGTGTTTGGCTTCCTCAAAGTCTTGTTGTTGTGTGCAGATTTTGTGGAAGCGTAGGAGTTGTGATTTTACCAGTCCTTTGAAAGTATGTTTTGGGTGGAAGCTGTCTTTGTGCAGTAAGCCGTGTGTGTCCTTGTCTTTGAAATATACCTTGATGTCCAGTTTGCCTGTGTTGTTGAAGGAGGAACCCTTGTATGTGGTGGTGTCTAGGAAGTCTATGTGGTTTTCATGCTTGGTGTATTTGAATTTAATGGACCTGTGGTGTGTGTTGAGGGTGTTAATGAATTCTTGAAAGGCCTGTGGGCCGTGCGTCCCGGTTCCCCAGATGTCGTCAAGGTACCTGAAGTAGTGTGTAGGTTTGTGTGTACATTTTGGGAATACTGTGGCTTCCCAATGGGCGATATAGATGTCAGCATAGGCCGGAGCAAAGAGTTTCCCCATAGCAGTTCCTTTTATTTGTAAGTAGTATTGCTCTTCAAATTCAAAATCATTTTTGTTGAGGCTAATTTCCAATAGCTTCAGAATTTGTGTTTCTGGACTGTTGCGGTCAGGGTATTTGAGAAAGCACTCCCGGACTGCTTTCAGTCCCTCCGTAGTTTCAATGTTGGTGTATAAACTGTCAATGTCAATGGTGAACAGAAAGGCTCCCTGTTGTATTGTAGCAGTTTTGACTTTGGCTACAAAGTCATAGGTGTCTTTGATGTAACTTGGGTGGTGTTTAGAAATGGGGTTGAGGAAATGGTCTAGATATTCTGCTATTCTGTAGGATTCACTGTTGCAGTCGGACACTATGGGCCTCCCAGGTGGAATTTCGTAGGGGAGTGGCCATGTTTCTGGGGCTTTATGAATTTTGGGGAGGAGGTAGAAAATCCTCGGTCGTGGTGATTCCTCTCCTCTTAGGTAGAATGCCTGTTATTTTGTTAGGTGTTTTAGTTCAACCAGAGTTTGTAGGATTTGCCCTATTTCTAGTGCTGTTTGTTTGTACAGCGGTTCTTCCAAAGTAGTATAGTGTTCCTGATTATTTAATTGTCTGTGTGCTTCTGCAATGTATTGTTCTCTGTCCATGATAACTATTGCACTCCCTTTGTCTGCTGGTTTTATGACTATATGTTTGTTTTCCTTTAAATGTTTTAAGGCTATGGTTTCCTCCTTTGTTATGTTGTGTGAGTCCCTGTATGGTCGGAGTTTTCATAGAATTCTGTTGTCCTCTTGAAAGATTTCCTGGATTTCTGGTGGCAGTTGGTTTTCCCCTGGTTCCCAGCTGGATTTAGGCAGGAAGGGAACCCTTTCTGTGTCGGTGTCTTTATCCTTAAAGAAGGCGGTCAGTTTAAGGCGACGGTGGTATTGTCGGATTTTTTCTTTTCAGTCTGGTTTTCTGACCTCTCTTTGTCCCTACTGTGGGGACAAATGATAAGCCCTTATTGAGGAGGTTGATTTGTTCAGTTATGGGTTGGAAGTTGTTGCTTAGATTTACAAGATTTTTGTTGTTCTTGTCCCCCTCTTGTTCTGTGGTTTTGGGGCTTACCAGTTTAAATGTTGTGACCAGTGGTCTAGCATTTTTTGAGCTGTTGCGGTGGTCCAGTGAATTCCATCTCTTTCTGTCTTGAAAAGGGCTTCTTCCAGTTTGGGGAGGTATGGCATGTTTTGCTGTATGTGATTGTTTATTGTGTTCAGATTTTTCCTGAATTCTGGTTCCAGGTCTCTGGAGTAATTAATCAGTGGGATGTATATTTCTGCAGATGGGAAAGTTCCCTTAGCTTCCCGTCGCATCTGTTGTAGTTGTTTGATAGCTGTTTCCTTTGCTTTTTGTGCCTTGTTATTGATTCCAAAGGATAGAATGATTTTCTCCACTCCTGTGTTCCGGGGGGTGTATTGTAGGAGGTTTGCTGCATTGTAAAATGATGCTCCTGGGTAGCTTTCTATCTGTAGATCTGGATTTTCATAGGGGGGTATTCTTGATAAATTGGAGTCCCCTATGAAGAGCCAGCGTTTGTGGGTTTCCAGCTTCCAGTCCGTTAGCTTTCTTGTGGTCTTGTCATGCCGGTGTGGTCGGTATCTTGGTTGGGCTGGTGGTGGTGTGGGGGGGTAAAGCTCGGGGTTGGAGTCCGGGTTAGGGTTAGGATCAGGATCGGGGTTAGGATCAGGGTTCATGTCAGGGTTAAGATTAGTGTTAGGGTTAGGAAGAGACACTGGGAAAGCAGACATCCAACCCAGAAATCTGGCCCCATGAGATCCAGATCATATACTCCAGAAATAGATGACTTTCCTCCGATCCCCATGCCACAAAGGATCCGATGAAAGCAGAGAAGACCAGAGGGAACCATGAGAAACACCCTAACTGGAATATGTATCCCAAACAGCACCACCAGGGTACACCTTTCCCAGGACTCTAGCTCTGACCCTAACCTCAGCCCTAACACTAACGCTTATACTGACCTTAACACCAACCCCGACACCAACCCTAACCCTAACCTTATCCCCAACCCTAATCCTAACCCTGACATTAACCCTGATCCTAACCCCGACCCTGATCCTAACCCTAACCCAAATACTAACCCTGACATTAACCCTGATCCTAACCCCAACCCTGATCCTAACCCTAACCCTGACTCAGACCCCGACCTTTACCCCCCCACACCACCACCAGCCCAACCAAGATACCGACCACACCGGCATGACAAGACCACAAGAAAGCTAACGGACTGGAAGCTGGAAACCCACAAACGCTGGCTCTTCATAGGGGACTCCAATTTATCAAGAATACCCCCCTATGAAAATCCAGATTTACAGATAGAAAGCTACCCAGGAGCATCATTTTACAACGCAGCAAACCTCCTACAACACACTCCCCAGAACACAGGAGTGGAGAAAATCATTCTATCCTTTGGAATCAATAACAAGGCACAAAAAGCAAAGGAAACAGCTATCAAACAACTACAACAGATGCTACGGGAAGCTAAGGGATCCTTCCCATCTGCAGAAATATACATCCCACTGATTAATTACTCTAGAGACCTGTGAAGTGGAAATCTAATATATAATCTAATATATCTAATAGACAGCAAATCAATATATGCTGTCTGGGTCGTTAGAATTAACCGAAAGTAACTGATTAGCTTTGAATAACAAATCTAGTGCTTCTTCTCTCGCTCTATGATGTAATTTGTTTTGTCTTAGGGAAAGGGGAAGTTTTAGAAGGGATAAAGCGCTGAGCTTTTTTACAGCGCAACGTCTTATAAAAACCCTGTACTGCTTGTAACAAATTGAGTCTCTGATTGCACTTTGCGAAGTGGCAGCAGGGCTCCCAATATTGCAATATTGAAATAAAGACCTTACTCAGGTGAGAACTCTCTCTTGTGGCTTCCTTGATAGTTATATTTCCATGACAATTTGGGGGCTCGTCCGGGATCACAAACCTGAACGCGAACGGCTGCTGAAACTCCATCCGGACCCGGACAATTTTAGCAAAAATGGACGAACCTCGGAGGATAAACTGTTTATCCTTCCAGAGACGCGTCTGGAGAATTGGCAGCTGTCTGACGTCAGTAAGTGATCCTTTAAAATTAATAGTTTGAGAAGCGAGCCACAGGGGTGTTCTCACGCGGGTTTGATGAGTCTGGGACTCATATAAAGAACTTATCTTAACACAGACGTGTGGTTTTTGCTCTGCGGAGTAGTTAATGTGATAAGGTTCTAAGTAAGGCACCGTTCGGTAAAATTGGGAAATTAAAATTCAAAGACGAAAATGGGACCGAGCAGTCCAGCAAAAGTACATGTACGACAAATTCAGAGAAACAATTATAGCCTGGGTTAGAGTAGAAACATTTTTTATGTTCATGAACTGTAAAGCTAGGGTAATAGGTGTAAGGGAACTTGCACATAATTTATATATGATAATTAGGGGCCCATAACTATGAAGGATCTTTGTAAGTGAATCAGAATGAACAGAGGAAAGTTGAATTAGAAAAAAGAAGTTTCCTGAAGAAGGGGAAACTTAGAAGAGAAAGAGAAGAAAGGAAAGAAATTGAATTGGAAAACTTATGTAATGGAAAGAGGAATCACAGAAATAATGGGAAGCTTCAAAAAAGACTAGTCTTGAAACTAAAGAACAGCAAGCTGCAGCTAAAGTCATGGCCATGCGTACTAAAAAGAAAAAGTCTCCACCGAAATTAGAAAGCGGTCCGGAGCCAAAGCCTTTTCACTTGTTCGTGAAATGCCAATGTGCACTTTTCCAGGTCCAGAAGGAACTCCAGCATATGTACATTGACATTGGTCTCCTAGTGAATTATTTGCATTAGTTAAGTATTTTCCTAAATTGCCTGATGATCGTAAAGAATTTAGAAGAAAGGCAAGCCTTGTTCTTGATTGTCTTAAGCCTAATTACAGTGACATAACCTTGTTGCTAGATCATATTGTTCCTAAAGGTTTACAACGTCCTCTAAAAAGGAGGAGGCAGATTGGCGGATACGTGACCCAAATGATGAAGAAGTATCCATCTAAATTAAACCACACGGACATGGAGAGGAAAAGTTAGGCGGCCGCTTCTAAAAAGAGGTAAGGACTCCTCTTTTCTAAAAAGTCCCTTGTCCTCTCCATGTTGCTGTGGTGGGTTCAGGGTTTTCCTGAAGCTGAAGCGAGTACAACAGAAAAATAAGTTAATGGTGTATGTGTTTTTAGATGCCTGTTTTGTGAAGGTGGGGTAGAAAAAGAGGGATTGCTGAAGGAATAGCGTCTCGCCCTGCCCGTGCGAAAAAATCCAGGTGTTGCATCCTGGTACACGACTGTAGTACGGCTGAAGGTAGTAACTAGAACTGTACTCGCAGAAGAGCCGAAAATGGTAACTTGATTCAACTGTGTGTTTAAAGCCAGGATTTGGAACCTGGTCCGTGTTCCCGAATTGTGATAGTTCGTCAGTTTGTCTCGACTGGGGGATTCCGCGGGGCGCGTGGGAGACGTGAAAATGGTTTGGTGTGAAGAAAAAAAAAAAGTTTGATTCATCCAAAGTGAAACTTAAAAGAAATATTGACTGTCAGACGGAATTTAGGCTGAACAGGAATGTAGAAAAGTGTATGAACATTTGGATAAAAATAAACAATAGTTAGAGGAATATTTGAGAATTCAACAGAATATCATAGATGAGACGCAAAAATCCCTGATGGAAAAGCTAAAAGCAATGGCTGAACGAAACGAAGTTGTATATGTAGAAAAAGAAAAAGCAAACGAAGAAATAGAACGCCTTGAGAGAGAATCTGGGAGAAGGGTGGGAATTAGTGTGGAGATTTTTGAAAGAGCATTACCCACCGAAAACTGATTAGAGAAAAGTAACAGCATGTCAGCAGAAGGAAGTGAGGATGTTTCAGATTTTACAGAAAGGTTTATAGCTTTATGGATAGTATACTCGGGGTTAGCCGATGAAAAGGAAGTGAATGAAGATACTTCCACAGTAATAAAACAAATTTACTTGAGTGGGTTAAAACCTGATGTTGCCAAGAATGTACAACTATGCTTTCCTGATATTACGGACAGCGGAGACAGATTTGATTTAATAACTCGCGAAGCATGCATGCAGAAGTGCGAGTGCTGCAAATGGGAGGTAAAAAGACTCCCAAGGAGGAGAAAAGGGAGCCGCCAGTTTGTCGAAATTATTGTGCGACTTTAATGTTATACGGAGATATAAAACCCCAAAGACAAAACTACTAATAAGCTGGTGTGCAGTTACTAAAAAAAAAGGTGTTTTTTGGAGAAATTGTAAGAAAGAGGCTTGATTTCACAATTAAAGAACATGTCAGAAGCTGAAACGAGAGCCGTGTGTGAACTAACAGTTTTAATCTAGTAAACCCCTCTGTAGCCTTCCTAAATTTATCTCAGGATTTAAATAAAAGTGAAATAATCTTACAGTGTGCAGTAACTGGGGGACACAGGAGCACAGCTGTCCTGTTTTTAGACTAAAACAGCATAAAGATGTGATATAACGTTTTCTAACGGGTAACAGGAGGCTACAGGAGAAGGGGTGCAAGGGTTGTGTTTAAAGCAAATATAAGCTGTCACAGTCTGCTTGGGAAAAGATGTACAGTTTCAACTACTGATGTGGGTGGGGGACACCCCAGACCTATTTTAGGCCCAGACTGCAGCATTTTATAAGGAATTACTGCATGAAATAGCATTTATGTAAACTAACTCAATAGAGTTATGTGATATTGTGATTGTTTTACCTAATGAGGGAATCCATAAGGCCGGGCTACTCCAAGTATTGGATCTTGAGAGGAAAAAAAGGAGTATAAAACCAACTACATGATAAAGCCAGGGTGAATGCCTTCTCAGAACGAGCTTGTCTAGTGACATATTGGTTTAAGGGGGGTAGTGCAGTCTAAAGACAAAATTGCCTTGACCCCTGCAGCAGTTTTTGATGTTTTGAAACAAGCTTTCTTGCAGACACTGGCCCTGGACTGGATTCCCTCAGACGGATCATCTGTATGTAAGTGAAAGAAATGGGTTGTGAGCCGTTGTGCTGGTGCAGGAGCATGGAGATAGGAATCGTCTGGTGGGTTATTATTATTCAGGACCCCTTGATGCGGTGGCCAAGGGGCCGTGTTTATGTGTTGTGCAGGCTACCTGCCTGGCTGTATAAACTGTGAATAATCTGGTGTAGAACTAGCAGACCGAATGAAAAGATTTAATTGAAACTTGTAAATATGCTAAATGGAAAATTGTAGCAATTTATATAGACTGTATATATACATTTGGTGTATGCCACAATTTTGGATGGCAGTGAAGGAATAGGGATTTCCCCAACATGGCAGGGACTCCAGTTAAGAATGCTGGGTTTGTCTCTGAACTGTTAGAAGCTTTGCAGCTGCTGACTGAAGTAGCTGTGGTAAAGTGTAAATCACATAATAAAGAAATGTTTCCAGTAACTCGAGGGAACAACTTTGCAGATGTAGCTGTCAGGTGAGCAGTACTTGTAGAACAGGAGTCTGAGACCCCTGTGAAACCTCTGTTGGTGAAAAGGGGACAGCTACAGGATATTCAGGCTGAGGCCTCTAAAGCAGAGAAAAGGACATGGTTAGAAAAGAGTGTGGTGCTGCCAGCACACTGGACGCTTTGCATGCACTCACAGCCTAATGCCCTTTGTAGCTCGACAAATGCACTCTGTCGGACACCTGGGTGTGAGTCAAATGGTGTGCCGGTTACCCAAACCTGGGTGGGGACCGTGTTTGAAGCAGTAGCCACTTATGTGGTATCTCAATTTGATGCTTATCAAAGGAACTCAACTACAGTTCAGGTGCAGGTGCTACAGCTCAAAAGGCCTGCTCCTGAGAAACCTTTCATGCAGAAGCAAATGTTTACAATTTACAATTGTAAAGGGAAACCTTGGCTCTTATAATCTGTTTTCCCAGTGGGTTGCTGTCACTGCCTCTGTGTCTACCAAACACTTGATGATGGAGATAAGCCCTCGGTGGGCACTGCCCTACCGCTTGTATCATGATCAAGGGACAGGCTGTGGCTGCATTATTCGGGGTGAGATGGACTGAGATCACCTTGAGTCTGCTGGAACAGTGGAATGAAGGAACAGAAGTCTAAAAGATCGACTAGACATCAGACTGAAGGAACGCCATGGGATGCGGGCTGGATCAAACAGAACTATGTAATAGAGCCTGTTTGATATCATGAGATCGCTGGATCTACGCATTGCGCCGACACCGAACCACTGCACCAGAGACTGAGTGAACATTAATTATTATATTGTCACTGTTTCTGTGTTTGTTGAGCTTCCTGAGGGGGGGCGACAGTGTACCTGTTAAGTGTAAGGAGTTTTACTTTGATAAATGGGGATATGGAATCAATACTTTATCAGTCAGCCACAAATAATAATCAGAGCTCATGTTGGGATTGTATTGCTATAAAAGATGCTCATGGGAGTAATCCCCTTTGATAGAGGTGATTATTTAGGTTTATTGGCATGGGTAAATAGCCCTGCTTTTAGTCTGAGTGTAACTCAGATGTATTAGAATGGAAATAACTGTATGCTCCTCGGTATAATCACAGTTTTAGGCCATTCTCTATTAGGGTGATAGACAGCTGTTTAGGTGAGCAAAGACTAAACAGTACTTGTATTCTAGACAATTATTAGCAAATGAATGACTTAGCAAAGCACATCTATGATGAAGAAAAATATATATCATAATTATAATACAGATAATTGGGGCATTGGTGCATGGCTACAGTCTGTGCTAGGAACCTGGAGAGGGTCTCTGGTTCAATACATATTTGTGTGTCTGGTATTATTCGTTATGATCATACTGTTAATATCCTGCTTGAAAAACATGTGGACTAAAGCTGCTGCTTCTGTGCTAATTCTACACCCTGAAGGGATCATGAAGGTCAAAAAATGATTTCATGGGAAAGGTTCTCTTATCTAGTGGCAGAACCTGATGGGTAGAACAATATAGTTTTAAGGGGGGTTACCCTTGGGAGTGATTCCCCTAGATGCTAATTATTATTATGGTTTGTTTGTTCATAATAAGATGTTTTGCAGGAACGGACCAAAGAGAAATTTTACAACTTCAGCTAGAATTGTTCTGCAAATCGGCACAGCTGAGGCAGTGGAACAATGTGTAGATTTTTCCCAGAGTTATTACCCAGCTGTTGACCAATCTTGTAAAAAAAAACCCTAAGAAAAATGCTGGTCTCCAGCCCACAGGGAGTAACCTGTGCTGTAAGAACTAATGTGTGAATAAGGAGACTGGATTCTGGTGAAAGACAGGAAAAAGAGGTGGTGTTCGCTCAGGTGGAGGGGGCCGTGCCAGGTGCCCTGAATTCATGCTTCCCACTGTAAAAAGGTCACAAACGAACTGAGCAAAGAGCAGGAGTGATGTCTCCACAAGGACAGATGGGGATCACATGCTTGGGACTGATGTGCACAGCCTTTTTCCTTTTTATGTGGAAGCCTGTCACCACCCAGAAAGAGGAAGAATCTAAACGCGAAGCCTCTTTGTATACAAACTGGCTGAATGAAACTGATAATGAGGGGGATATGAGTAATTTGTGGTACAAATTTATAAATCATACTGTAAAGTTAAAGAAATTGAATGCATCTTGTTATGTATGTGCTTTAATGCCTCATTCTACAGCCTCACCCATTTCTCTCCTGGTTAGAATCACTGTTTGGGCTAGGGGGAATGTTTTTCTTTAAGTTACTAACACCGATTATAGTAGCTGTGATACATGTCTTTCTGATTTTGTGTTGCCGTACAAAATATATTATTCCAATGCTTTGAAATATGGTAATGAATATGTTTGCGCATCAGTATGTTCTGGTAAGAACGCAAGAATCCGAAGTATGGGAGCCTCCTGGGAGTCCATATGAAGAATCTAACTTTTAATCATTTTCAAGAATAAAAAGGAGGGAATTGAAGTGGAAATCTAATAAGTAAATTGATTCTTAAAATGTAGAGAGCTTTGCAAAAAATATATTGGTGCTTTTAGATAATATATTTCAAGGATGTAATTGCTGTGCTACAGTACGTGCAGACTTTTAGAAAACAGTGCGTCAACAAAGTACACTGTTTAGGTTACTTTAGAAGACAATGTTCCAAAACAATATATGCTGTCTGGGACGTTAGAATTAACCGAAAGTAACTGATTAGCTTTGAATAACAAATCTAGTGCTTCTTCTCTCGCTCTATGATGTAATCTGTTTTGTCTTAGGGAAAGGGGAAGTTTTAGAAGGGACAAAGCGCTGAGCTTTTTTACAGTGCAACGTCTTATAAAAACCCTGTACTGCTTGTAACAAATTGAGTCTCTGATTGCACTTTGCGAAGTGGCAGCAGGGCTCCCAATATTGCAATATTGAAATAAAGACCTTACTCAGGTGAGAACTCTCTCTTGTGGCTTCCTTGATAGTTATATTTCCATGACACCTGCAACCAGAATTCAGGAAAAATCTGGACACAATAAACAATCACATACAGCAAAACATGCCATACCTCCCCAAACTGGAAGAAGCCCTTTTCAAGACAGAAAGAGATGGAATTCACTGGACCACCGCAACAGCTCAAAAATTGCTAGACCACTGGTCACAACATTTAAACTGGTAAGCCCCAAAGCTACAGAACAAGAGGGGGACAAGAACAACAAAAATATTGTAAATCTAAGCAACAACTTCCACCCCACAACTGAACAAATCAATTTCCTCAATAAGGGCTTATCATTTTTCCCACAGTAGGGACAAAGAGAGGTCAGAAAACCAGACTGAAAAGCGAAATCCGACAATACCACCGTCGCCTTAAACTGACCGCCTTCTTTGAGGATAAAGACACCGACACAGAAAGGGTTCCCTTCCTGCCTAAATCCAGCTGGGAACCAGGGGAAAACCAACTGCCACCAGAAATCCAGGAAATCATTCAAGAGGACAACAGAATTCTATGAAAACTCCGACCATACAGGGACTCACACAAGATAACAAAGGAGGAAACCATAGCCTTAAAACATTTAAAGGAAAACAAACATATAGTCATAAAACCAGCAGACAAAGGGAGTGCAATAGTTATCATGGATAGAGAACAATACATTGCAGAAGCACACAGACAATTAAATAATCAGGAACACTATACTACTTTGGAAGAACCGCTGTACAAACAAACAGCACTAGAAATAGGGCAAATCCTACAAACTCTGGTTGAACTAAAACACCTAACAAAAAAACAGGCATTCTACCTAAGAGGAGAGGAATCACCACGACCGAGGATTTTCTACCTCCTCCCCAAAATTCATAAAGCCCCAGAAACATGGCCACTCCCCTACGAAATTCCACCTGGGAGGCCCATAGTGTCCGACTGCAACAGTGAATCCTACAGAATAGCAGAATATCTAGACCATTTCCTCAACCCCATTTCTAAACACCACCCAAGTTACATCAAAGACACCTATGACTTTGTAGCCAAAGTCAAAAATGCTACAATACAACAGGGAGCCTTTCTGTTCACCATTGACATTGATAGTTTATACACCAACATTGAAACTACGGAGGGACTGAAAGCAGTCCGGGAGTGCTTTCTCAAATACCCTGACTGCAACAGACCAGAAACACAAATTCTGAAGCTATTGGAAATTAGCCTCAACAAAAATGATTTTGAATTTGAAGAGCAATACTACTTACAAATAAAAGGAACCGCTATGGGGAAACGCTTTGCTCCAGCCTATGCTGACATCTATATGGCCCATTGGGAAGCCACAGTATTCCCAAAATGTACACACAAACCTACACACTACTTCAGGTACCTTGACGACATCTGGGGAACCTGGACGCACGGCCCACAGGCCTTTCAAGAATTCATTAACACCCTCAACACACACCACAGGTCCATTAAACTCAAATACACCAAGCATGAAAACCACATTGACTTCCTAGACACCACCACATACAAGGGTTCCTCCTTCAACAACACAGGCAAACTGGACATCAAGGTATATTTCAAAGACAAGGACACACACGGCTTACTGCACAAAGACAGCTTCCACCCAAAACATACTTTCAAAGGACTGGTAAAATCACAACTCCTACGCTTCCACAAAATCTGCACACAACAACAAGACTTTGAGGAAGCCAAACACATACTCTTCCAAGCTCAACGCCAGAGAGGATACACACGAAGTTTCCTCAAAAATGTGGCACAAACATTTCTAAACAGAAAAACATCTGATGACAGCAAAATAATACCCCTCATCACAACATACTCCCAGCTCAGCGTAATAACCAACCAAAAACTAAAGTCTACATTCACCATGATATTAGAAAACACAAACCTACTGAGGGAACACAAAATCATATCTGCATATAGAAAAAACAAAAACCTACAGGATTACTTAGTCCAAAGCAAACTAAAACCGGTACAAAACAGATCAAATACACCAAAAGCCAAACACTTCAAACAAAAAACAACCATCCAAAACAACAAAACCAAAGAAATCTTCCAGTTGCAAAGGGTGCTCTCAGAAAACACCAATAACGCTGTCTATGGCATCCAGTGCAAAACGTGCGGGGTGACCTATGTGGGGGAAACAGGTAACTCCATCCGAACCCAACTGGCACAACACAGGTACAACATCCGGAACCAGCGGGAAAGGAGGACTCACCTGGTGGCACACTTCCTACAGCACGGGCTGGAAGCGCTGGAGGCCACAGGACTGGAGAGCAACCCCAACTGGACAGAGATGGAAAGAAAGAAAAAGGAAACGGAGTGGATCAAAAGACTTCATACTACCTTTCCACATGGCCTGAACATCAGAAAATAAACTGGGAGGGTTTCAGTCGTTGGAAGGAGAGTGCAACACTCCTTGTCCCAGATGGTCCCTTCTTAGAGAAAATCTGGGAGAAAGAGCTTTGTTCCCCTACCCTAACCCTAACCCTTCCCTTACGGTAACCTAATTGGGTGGTAACGTATAAAATATACTCACCCTGTGTGCCGTCTGGGAATTACCGGAGACCTGGAGAATCCTTGCCGACTATGCCAAATTGTTGTGGGAAATCCTTCATCACAGGAGCAGGACACAGTCTTTGTGGATTCAGTTGTTTTATTGAGCTCAATAAGGACATCAACGCGCGTTGGGTCTGCCCCGCAGGACAGACAAACTGCAAGGGTTTCCCAGCTCTTATATACAGTATGATCTCAGGAAGTTGTTTTGTTTCAGCTTCATGTGTATTCGTCTTGCCCTTTGATATGTAGCATTAGTTGACCGGTTGGTCCTGTCTCAAGTCCTGTCCTTTGATGTGTAGCTATCCTTTGATATGTAGCATGAGATGACCGGTTGGTCCTGTCTCAAGTCCTGTCCTTTGATGTGTAGCTGTAATTGTTGGAGCTGCTTAAGATATGTTAAGACGGGTTCGATTCCCGGCCAATGCAGTGGCTTTTGCAGCAAGCGGCTCCATCACTTGCATCCCCTTTCAACTTGCAACTGAAAACCCACTGAAGCTTAGAAGCTGTGACCAGATCAGTACCTGGATGAGGGTGACCTACAGGGAAAAGCAAAGCTTACAGCTGGAAGCGGTGTTAATGGAGCCAGTGGTGGGGCGCTCACCCTGAGGTCTGTGCTGGTCAAAATGCCCCAGTATGCCTTTTTGACAAAAGCTCTTGGTAATTGATGGTCTTCAATAATGCTTCTCCTTTAGGTACATTTGAAATCAGCTGAAAAATGCTGTGAAATGGGGGGGCACTTCAGGCCAGTGTAGGATTTGGGTTACAAGAACCATTAAACAGCACGAGAAAGCCCGTACACTGAATCGCAGGGCTTTCTATTCAAAGAAGGGCAAAAGAAACTTCCCTGAATTCCTTTTTTTGCAGCACAGAGAGGACAGGGGGCACGAGGCTTGTTAGCTCAGTTGGTTAGAGCGTGGTGCTAATAACGCCAAGGTCGCAGGTTCGGGCCAGGCAGTCTCCTCCTCTCTTGCCAAAACCCGTCGCTTTCTTGCTGTGGTGAGATTGGTGGTAATGCAAAGACGCCACATACTGCCGACAGACGAGAGTGTTGCGGGAGAAGAGAGAAGTGATGGAAGATTGAAGAGTGTCCTAGGTGGAGCCAAGATGAAGTGTCACAATTGCATAGGGGAGGATTTCAAATGTTTAAGATGGTAAAAATAACCGGAAGTGATCCCCCAGTCCGGCGCAGTCTGACGTACTTCTGTCAAATAAAGTGAAACTAGATGTCGAACTGGAGCCTCACCATTTGCATAAGTGAGGCTCCAGTTATACATCTAGTTTCACTTTAAATGACAAAACTGAAGAGACTTAAAAGAGCTGGAGAGGATTTCTTACAACTTTTGAGCCGGCACAGTTTTCGAAAACGTTTTCTTCACGCTGCACTATACAACACAGACAGCCAAGAGTCTCCAAAACAAAACGAATTGACAGATAGGAGAAAAGTCCCACTCGTCCTAAAGTTCCCAAAATCCAGCACTGAGCGTAAACAAAGTGTTCAAGTAGCATGGGAATGCTACCCCTAATCCTAGCTGGAGTTTGAGCGTCTGGTTCAGAGTTTGCTCAAGAGTTTACCTTTCACAGATGCGCAAAGATGAATGTTGAGGGTGCACGCTTCAAGGCGCCTTACAGTGCAGGGAGTGATTAGAGACGATTCGTGACTTGTGCTCGTTCCCATATACCGTACGCCCCGGGTTGCAGTGCTAGGATGACGTCCAATACCGCTTCGGCACGTAACGGCATTATATTCAAGTGCAGGACGTGAGGATTTTATTTTGTTCGTTTTGTTCTGCTCTGCTTTGCTTTGTTTTGCTTTCCATGGCGTTCGTAAGAGCGTCAATAAAAAGGCGATTCCTGCGTCTAACACGAATGTAAGAGCTATTTCAAGTGCGGCTTCTAAAATGCTTGTAGACATTTGTCTGTTGTTGATTGTTTTTTTGTGTCTAACAAAGTGCCATTTTCCTGTCCGGACGGGGAGACTTTTTCATTCCCACATGAAGCAACCCTTAAGTCCTCTGAGGCGTGTCTGTCTGCAAGGTTTGTATTTTGGAAAGGTTTTTTTTTTTAACGGAGAATGACTTTGAAAAAGATTTCCGCCGGCGTCTCGCGATCCATGTGAGATTGTAGCAAGAATATGGTGCGGCTTCTTAAATGCTTGTGGACATTTGTCTGTTGTTGATTGTTTCTTTGTGTCTAACAAAGTGCCATTTTCCTGTCCGGACGGGGAGACTTTATCATTCCCACATGAAGCCACCCTTAAGTCCTCTGAGGCGTGTCTGTCTGCAAGGCTTGTATTTTGGAAAGGTTTTTTTTTTTAATGGAGAACGACTTTGAAAAAGGTTTCCGCCGGCGCCTCGCGATCCATGTGAGATTGTAGCAAGAAGGCAGCAACAGTGGCACTTGCTGTAGTCGTGGCCGAGTGGTTAAGGCGATGGACTAGAAATCCATTGGGGTCTCCCTGCGCAGATTCGAATCCTGTTGACTACGGTGTCCTCCTCACGTCGTCGTGTGCCGGCGCAAGCAAGGAAAAGTGCCTTTCTGCTTTTCCTGGTGGTTTTAAAACGCGAGATCGCTTGTACCCGCTGCCTTGGAAAGAAATGCTTCAGCGTCCGCAAACGGCATTTTGCAACTGGAAGCAGATGGCGACGCTTTTTGCGGTCGCGTGTCTTGTGCCCCATTTCTGGCCTTTAACATTGAATCAATAAAGCTGTTAGAACCGACACCATAGGTGCTTTTCTTACAACTTTTGATCTGACTCAGTTTCGGAATGCAATTCCTGAACACTGCGAGAGACAACCTAGGCTGCCAAAAGTCTCCGAAACCAAATTTTGATAGCAGAAAATTCTCACTCGTCCAGAAGTTCCCTTGGGACCCAACATCCAGCACAGAGTGGTAAAAAAGCATCTTTTTTGGAAACCTTTGCAGTGTGCATTGGTGGTTCAGTGGTAGAATTCTCACCTGCCACGCGGGAGGCCCGGGTTCGATTCCCGGCCAATGCAGTGGCTTTTGCAGCGAGCGGCTCCATCACTTGCATCCCCTTTCAACTCGCAACTGAAAACCCACTGAATCTTAGAAGCTGTGAGCCAGGTCAGTACCCGGATGAGGGTGCCCTACAGGGAAAAGCAAAGTTTACAGCTGGAAGCGGTGTTAATGGAGCCAGCGGTGGGGCGCTCACCCTGAGGTCTGTGCGGGTCTCAATGCCCCAGTATAGTGACGGAGACGCTGTGTGGTAAAAAGGCACCGTCTTTTGGATGAGATGTAAAACCGAGGTCATAGCTCTCTGTGGTCATTAAAAGTTATGAAAGCTATGTCTCCCCGTTCGGACAGGAAAATGGCACTTTGTTAGACACAAAAAAACAATCAACAACAGACAAATGTCTACAAGCATTTTAGAAGCCGCACTTGAAATAGCTCTTACATTCGTGTTAGACGCAGGAATCGCCTTTTTATTGACGCTCTTACGAACGCCATGGAAAGCAAAACAAAGCAAAGCAGAGCAGAACAAAACGAACAAAATAAAACCCTCACGTCCTGCACTTGAATATAATGCTGTTACGTGCCGAAGCGGTATTGGACGTCATCCTAGCACTGCAACCCGGGGCGTACGGTATATGGGAACGAGCACAAGTCACGAATCGTCTCTAATCACTCCCTGCACTGTAAGGCGCCTTGAAGCGTGCACCCTCAACATTCATCTTTGCGCATCTGTGAAAGGTAAACTCTTGAGCAAACTCTGAACCAGACGCTCAAACTCCAGCTAGGATTAGGGGTAGCATTCCCACGCTACTTGAACACTTTGTTTACGCTCAGTGCTGGATTTTGGGAACTTTAGAACGAGTGGGACTTTTCTCCTATCTGTCAATTCGTTTTGTTTTGGAGACTCTTGGCTGTCTGTGTTGTATAGTGCAGCGTGAAGAAAACGTTTTCGAAAACTGTGCCGGCTCAAAAGTTGTAAGAAATCCTCTCCAGCTCTTTTAAGTCTCTTCAGTTTTGTCATTTAAAGTGAAACTAGATGTATAACTGGAGCCTCACTTATGCAAATGGTGAGGCTCCAGTTCGACATCTGGTTTCACTTTATATGACAGAAGTACGTCAGACTGCGCCGGACTGGGGGATCACTTCCGGTTATTTTTACCATCTTAAACATTTGAAATCCTCCCCTATGCAATTGTGACACTTCATCTTGGCTCCACCTAGGACACTCTTCAATCTTCCATCACTTCTCTCTTCTCCCGCAACACTCTCGTCTGTCGGCAGTATGTGGCGTCTTTGCATTACCACCAATCTCACCACAGCAAGAAAGCGACGGGTTTTGGCAAGAGAGGAGGAGACTGCCTGGCCCCAACGGGGAGCGATCCCGCTACCTTGGCGTTATTAGCACCACGCTCTAACTAACTGAGCTAACAGGCCTCGTGCCCACTGTCCTCTCTGTGCTGCAAAAAATGGAATTCAGGGAAGTTTCTTTTGTCCTTCTTTGAATAGAAAGCCCTGCGATTCAGTGTACGGGCTTTCTCGTGCTGTTTAATGGTTCTTGTAACCCACACTGGCCTGAAGTGCCCCCCCATTTCACAGCATTTTTCAGCTGATTTCAAATGTACCTAAAGGAGAAGCATTATTGAAGACCATCAATTACCAAGAGCTTTTGTCAAAGGTTTTGGTGGTCACTTTTAATGACCACAGAGAGCTATGACTCGGTTTTACATCTCATCCAAAAGACGGCGCCTTTTTACCACACAGCGTCTCCGTCACTATACTGGGGCATTGGGACCCGCACAGACCTCAGGGGGAGCGCCCCACCGCTGGCTCCATTAACACCATTTACAGCTGTAAGCTTTGCTTTTCCCTGTAGGTCACCCTCATCCAGGTACTGACCTGGCTCACAGCTTCTAAGCTTCAGTGGGTTTTCAGTTGCGAGTTGAAAGGGGATGCAAGTGATGGAGCCGCTCGCTGCAAAAGCCACTGCATTGGCCGGGAATCGAACCCGGGCCTCCCGCATGGCAGGCGAGAATTCTACCACTGAACCACCAATGCACCCTGCAAAGGGTTCCAAAAAAGACGCTTTTTTACCACTCTGTGCTGGATGTTGGGTCCCAAGGGAACTTCTGGACGAGTGAGAATTTTCTGCTATCAAAATTTGGTTTCGGAGACTTTTGGCAGCCTAGGTTGTCTTTCGCAGTGTTCAGGAGTTGCATTCCGAAACTGAGTCAGATCAAAAGTTGTAAGAAAAGCACCTATGGTGTCGGTTCTAACAGCTTTATTGATTCAATGTTAAAGGCCGGAAATGGGGCACAAGACACGCGACCGCAAAAAGAGTCGCCATCTGCTTCCAGCTGCAAAATGCCATTTGCGGACGCTGAAGCATTTCTTTCCAAGGCAGCGGGTACAAGCGATCTCGCGTTTTAAAACCACCAGGAAAAGCAGAAAGGCACTTTTCCTTGCTTGCGCCAGCACATCACAACATGAGGAGGACACCGTAGTCAACAGGATTCGAACCTGTGCGGGGAAACCCCAATGGATTTCAAGTCCATTGCCTTAACCACTCGGCCACGACTACAGCAAGCGCTGCTGTTGCTGCGTTCTTGCTACAATCTCACATGGATCGTGAGGCGCCGGCGGAAACCTTTTTCAAAGTCATTCTCCATTAAAAATAGTATAGTGGTGAGTATCCCCGCCTTTCACGCGGGAGACGACGTACCTTTTGTCCAATCAGATTCCAAAGTGTGGGATCTTACGTAATTTCCCTTCTTCGTCATTTTCTGAGCCCTATTCCAAAGGGGCATCCTGTCCACTCCTCAATGCTTTTCGAAAACATTCCTGTGTGTTTGATTAGTGTTGATTTGTTTCAAAAAAGCTCAGAAAAAGGAAGACCAACTAGCTCGTTATCAGGAGTGGGATTTGAACCCACATCTGCAGGGGAGACTGCTATCTAAACACAGCACCTTGGACCACTCAGCCATCCTGACGTGTGCCACTAGCCCCAACCGGTCTGATAAACCACCGCGATCCCACTCTGTTCCTCGATCATTGCACTGTTATTAAAGTTACATGGAGTGACATCAGTACTGAAATCTTTGAAAAATCTGTCGGCTTTCATGACCCGTTTTCTTTGTGGAGTGAATGTTGCACACTTGCGAGAAAACGTTTGTGAACCCTTTGGAATGATCTGGATTTCTACATGAATGGCTCCTAAAATGTGATCTGATCTTCATCTGAGGCATAATAATCAATAAAGACAGTCTTATTTAACAAACAACACACACGACATTTTACACTGTCAATTCAATTCAATTCAATGTATTTCTATATAGTGCCTTTCACAACAAGGATGTCCCAAGGCAGTGGCTATAAAAAGGGGAAGCACAGGGGGTAGTGTGGCTTAGTTGGTTAAAATGCCTGTTTAGTAAATAGGAGCTCCTGGGTCCAAATCCCACCAGTGGCTGTTTTTTTCTGTCTTCTCGAGCAGAACTGGTCATTATGGACAATCGCCTACGGCTAGCCTTAATTAAATGCAAGTATTCATTTCCTGTCTTAAGCGACTTGTTTTTCTTAAAATAGATGCAACTTGCAAAAGATGAAATACAAATCTTGCTAATCAGCACTCGTGGCTGGCAAACAAAGTCAGCAATGTTTTTTCATTAACCTTAACCTTGCAAATGGAGAAGAGTTAAACGATTGAGTCCATGCAGCTTAATCGGTCCGCACATCGGGTTCTTAACTGAAAGGGTGGTAATTTTTTTTTCTTTGAAATCAAAATGAATCAGAATATCAGTGCAAAGGACAAAGTCTTGGTTTGGTTTAAAGATATATGGTTTTAAAACAGACAAAATGTAGAAAACAGGTGTTTCTCACTTTTGGAAAAAAATGGACCGGGGGTAATATTGTGCTAGTAGCAGTGCTGAGCTCACTGTGTTACAGTCCAGCAGTGTAACACCAGAGCCAGTGGCGCAATGGTTAATGTGTTTGACTATGGATTAGGAGGTTATAGGTTTGACTCCTGCCTGGCTCCTGTTGCTTTTAAACGCATCAGGCTACACACTACGTAGCCTGTTCTACTTACTGTATTGTAATCGTATCCAGTAAGAGATTTCCTTCATGTAAATAAACTGCACCTGACAGCTTTAGAAAAACACCTGAGCTCAGTACGGTGCTGAGAGCTCAGCGTTGCTGTCGTTCTAATTAGCACGCACTGCATCAGCTATGAACCCGAACTTTTCAATTATTCCGATCAGTAAATCAACAAGTACAGATGCAGCCATTCAAAACAAGCAGGCAATACCGCATTATTTTGTGGTGCTCTTGACGCAGTCTACCGCGAGTTACCGTAAAATCTCGTATAGTACCTCATAATACCATGTGGTACCGCAAGTAAAATAATAGTATCAGGAATTTCCGCAAGGTGGAGATAATAAAGCTCAACCTCTCATGTTTGAGCTGTCGCCATTAAAGTCTTTAACGAAGATATTACTAATAGTATTAATAATGAATGACCTTGGACAACCTATTAAACCTATTACTTGATTCTTATGGATGCCCGGTTCCGCCGGGGATTAAAAAAAAAACCCATGGAATCGCATATCTAAGGAAATAGCAGTATAACCTTATTCATGAACAAACAGTGGCATGTTACATTATTAATTTGGGTGTTTCCTCTTGCCAGAAAGCTCTAAATTGCATTTTGAGTGCGGTTTTTGACTTTTTTTAAATTACAACCCATAAATAAAGCTGATACCGTTTAGACTTTTAATTATTTAAAACTGTATTACAGCAGCACAATGCACAATGCAACGTAAATCGCTATCTTTGTCTTCTGCGTAATAATGTTCACCTCTCTGTCCAGCAAATTAACAATAGTAATAATAATGAACTTTATTGTATATGGCGCCTTTAAGGCGGCTCCTCAAAGCGCTTTACAGGATAAAAACAATAACAACAATACTGTTAGGCTGGGCAAACGATTTTTATTTTTTTTTAAAAAGAAATACAAAATGAGATATAATGATGTGTTCCGGCTTAGACATTAACGAAGAGCATAACGAAGGTCATAAAGGTCATAAACGATATTAATTTTGGAACATCAACATATTATGTAAACTGTATGTTGCTGTTATTGGTATTTTAAAGAAAAAATACTGTAAAATCTTGGGTTCGGCACAACGTTTCAGGCATTCATGTGAAGGACAACAGAGCTTTCACTGGCCGATTATCAAACTTTATTGATAAAACAAAAACAAAAACTATCCGACCAAGCCAGAAGAAGACAAAAAGAATAACGGAAACAGCGCGAGCCTACATTCTCACCTCAGCCGTCCACACCACACTTTTCCCTGGGTCAGAGATTAAATAAAACTTCACTCGTACCAAACAAATTACCACACACTGAACACTGAACATGTTAACCCAAATATGTCTCACAATACTTTTATGGTACATTACTTTGCTAAAATGTATTTAAAAATAAAAACGATTACAAACGCCAGCATAGAGAGAGACACACACACAGTTCTTCATTGTCAAAAAGTAATTGTTTTTTACTTTGTCAGCACCCAGACAAACACAAATGCGTTATTAATTAAATGCTTTTATTCATTCTTAATCGAACTCACAAGTTGCCATCTGCTGTTGAAGCTCTGTGAGACTAGACTCAGACATGGCTAGACTTGACTATTTAACCATGAGATTATTTATGTTTATTAATCTTCCTTGTTATGCACTGAGAATGATAAGCACCCCAAACACGAGAGCGGCGTAGCGGTCGGCTCTGGCTTTCTATACCGATGCACTGCAAGTACAACCCCCCTCTCTGCGGGAGTGCTGGCTGTGACGAATTAAACCGGTTTCACAGGTATTCACAGCGAAAGACATGTCCCCCCCCTCCAAAGCCCAGTAAGTACAGTTACTTTTTGACAGAGGGCAAAAAACTCTCTCTCTCTCTCGCTTGCCCTCCCCCCTGTGTATTGTCTGTTTAGGGCAAGCGAGAGAGAGAGAGAGAGAGAGAGAGAGAGAGCGGGTGGGCGAGATAATGTAAATCAAAACCTGTTTTTCTAGCTTTTAAAGTCATGCAATGTGTAAGCAGGAACACATCATTATATCTAACATATGAAAAATACATAATATAGCTCCCAAACAAACGCAAACGTGTTTTTAATAAAATGCTTTTATTCACTCATAATCTGACAATTTCAGGAAGACTAAGGAAGGACTAAGGAAATTGTCATCTGTTGTTGAAGCTCTGTGAGCTCGGTGACTTTGAGACCACTTGTTATCCCAAGTTGTTTGAATCGCCACAATTCAAATAGAGAAAAAAGAGCTGACTGAAAAGATTTAAGATGTGGCTGTCAATGTTGGGTTAAAGAAAACACGTTGCCCGACGTTAGTTGCATTGCTTGAAAAATAATTTTATTTCGAGAGCCTGGATAAGTAATTCAAGTGTTTTTTTAACTTCCTGAAAAACAAGTAATAATTTAACAATATGTGCAAAAGTTTAATGATATGTCGCTGTTGTGAATGTCTGTGGAGTGTATCTTATTTGCCTGTCCTGGCTGTGCTCTCTCGCTCGCCCTCCCCTTTCTCTCTCAATTCAATTCAATTCAAGGTGCTTTATTAGCATGGCAGATGGGTACAATCAGTGTTGGGTATTTACTTTGTAATCTGTGGTTCTTTTAACTGTTTTTACATCTACTGTATTGCTTTGAGATTCCACTTTTAAAGGTGATATGTAAAATAAAGTTTTTTTTATTATTGTTATAGAGAAACACGATCAGATTTTCCCTGGTTCAGAAAAAAAGATCTAAAGTATACTAGTTTGTCACTCTTCGCATTTCCTCTTTGCTAAATGGCTTTTCATACTAATCTGATCAATCTAACTGCCTGTTTTCTGTGCTTTCTCTATCCTTTAAAATAAACTATTATTCCACAATGCAGGATATTACATGGCCAGTATCACAGGCCAGTTCACAGGTTTGCATGCAAAATTTAATTTTGAAAGCCACTGAGACATCAGGTACTGCTGTTGTATTTATGAAAAAGAAACAAAACAAAAAGTATACTAATAACTGTGCCATCCTACTCCTTAGTTAATACAATTGATTATTTATAAACAGTTAACATTGTTAGCAAAATATTTTGAATTATATTTTACCCTGTTTTTTCTTTGGTTTTGTATTTAACTTATTATATGATAGTCAGATTTAATGTATATTTGAACAATGAAAATATATTTTTACAAGATGCGGGGGAAAGTGCAACAACTTATTACAGTGCTAAATTCAATATTATTGATTACTAATAGTTTATGCTAACACCTAACTTTCTTAATTAGATGTATTTAAAACAGTGAACTACTGTAAGTGTAACATAACATTCAGAAATACAATCGAAAATAGTTTTGTGGTGTTTGTATAGATGAAACATTTCTAAAATGTATAATGTAACAAAATTAATGACGATAAAAGTCTGCGGAATTCACAGACGCCAGTGGAACAAACAATTCTCCCAGATATCCAACTGTTGCCCATCACTCAAGAGAAGGAGGGGGGGGTTGTACTTGTTCCACGCTTTAAAGACACAACAAGAAGCCATACAGGCACAGCAGGAGGCTAATAAGATTCAAACGGAGACAAATCAACGAATTATAGAAGAGCAGAATTTGGTGAGAGAGGAATTGCAAAGATTAGGAGAAGAAATTAGACGGTCCTCGGTAACAGGGGGAGAACCCCGTAAGATGGAAGAAATTGGGCTTCAAAAGATGTCGGAGCTCGATGATGTAGAAGCATATTTAACCACCTTTGAGAGAACAGCTGCCAGGAATGCATGGCCCAGAGAGCAATGGGCAGGGAGAGTAGGACCTTATTTAATTGGGGAAGTCCAGAAGGCTTATTACAATTTAAAAGAAGAGGATGCGGAGAACTATGAAACTCTAAAAAAGGAGATTTTGGCGAGATTAGGGGTAACCATGGCGATAAGAGCAGTCCGGTTCCATAACTGAAAGTATCAAATGGACAAGCCCGCCAGATCTCAGATGTTTGACCTGGTTCATCTGGCGAAGAAATGGCTTCAGCCAGAAAAACTAAACTCGGGGCAAGTGGTAGAAAGAGTAGTATTTGACCACTTTGTGAGGAGTCTGCCTGTTCACTTGAAAAGAAAAGTGAGTGATGGGGATTCCCAGACCTTAGACCAGGCTGTTGATTTAGTGGAGCAACAGCATGCCACAGAAGCCTTGATTAAGGAAGAAGAGAGGAGGAAACCTGAGAGATCAGGGAATGGAACGAGGTCACTGAAGTACCGGGACCATCGAGATCCTCCTCAATTTACAACATCTTTTCAGGAAAGATCGGTTCAAAGGCCCCGACCATGGAAAGAGTCCCGTAGGTGTTTTAAGTGCCATAAAGAGGGACATTTGGCCAGTAAGTGTCCCAACTGGGGTGAACCTATGCAAGTGGACAACAGAGAGGAAGCCAAATGCAACTACCTCACGGCGAGCGTTCCGTCCTGTGAGGCGCCCCACATCGCTAAAATTAAGATAGGGGAAAAGCCTGTCGAGGCCCTGATAGACTCTGGAAGTATGGTGACCCTGGTGACCTCTTCAGCCCTACCTGAAGGAACCAAGGTCAGGCAAGTGATGGGGATACATATTACGTGCATTCATGGGGAAACTAAGATGTATCCATCTGTGAAAGTTCCATTACTACAGAAATGGGAATGTATAGTTCGACTGTAGGGGTGGTTGAACAATTGCCTTACCCTGTGGTGTTGGGTCGTGACTGTCCCCACTTTCTTCAAATTTTGAATACTGTCCAGTTGGCTAGGCATGAACCACTCCCCTGTCCAGGAGATTCAGATGATAACACAGATTCCCCTGGAGAGGCGAACCAGCCAGGAGAAGGCTCGGAACTTGGAGATGAGTTCTTAAATATGGATTTACCAGACTGGGAGCCACCCGAACATCGAGGTAGGTTCGGAACGGCCCAGCTGGAAGATGGGAATTTAAGACATGCATGGGGACATGTGAGAAAAATTGAGGGGGAGTTATGTAATAATAATAGTCCCCTGAATTACCCCTACTTTATGGTAAAAAACAATCTCCTCTATCAGGTCCAGAAGAGAGGACAAGAAGAAGTGGAGCAACTTCTCATTCCCCGAGCCTACCAGTCGAAACTCCTCAGCTTGGCCCATAGCCACCTCCTGGGAGGACACCTGGGCGTGAAGAAAATGGCTGAAAGGCTACTTTCTCGATTTTTCTGGCCCGGAATATACAAGGCCATCGAAAGATATTGTCGGGAATGCCCAACCTGTCAGAAAACTGCCCCACAACCTTATTATAAAAACCCTCTGATTCCCCTCCCAATAATAGATACTCCTTTTGAGCGGATTGGTATGGACTTAGTGGGACCCCTGATTAAAACTACAAAGGGACATCAGTATATACTGGTGATACCCCGAAGCCATTCCTCTGAGGGCAGCTACGGCCAAAAACATAGCTAGAGAGCTAGTGCACGTTCTCTCTAGAGTGGGAATCCTTAAGGAGATCTTAACAGATCAAGGGACTCCTTTTATGTCAAAGGTCATGCAAGACCTAAGTAAGCTTTTGGGTATTCATCAAATCAGAACCTCTGTTTATCACCCACAAACAGACGGACAAGTGGAGCGCTTCAATAAAACCCTGAAGAGCATGCTGAGGAAGGCCATGCAAAAGGATGGCAAAAATTGGGATCAATTGCTCCCTTATCTTATGTTTGCTATCCGAGAAGTACCGCAAGCCTCAATTGGGTTCTCTCCTTTTGAGTTATTATACGCTCGGAGACCACGGGGATTATTAGACCTGGTCAAAGAGTCCTGGGAGCATCAGCCTTCACCATTACAGACTGTCATTGAACATGTGGAACAAATGAGGGAAAGAATAAACATTGTTGTTCCCATTGTGAGGGAAAATCTGGAGAAGGCCCAGGCGCAGCAACAGCAAATTTATGATAGGGGAGCTATAGTGCGAGAATTTCAGCCAGGGGAGAAAGTATTGCTATTGGTCCCGACCCCGGAATGTAAATTCCTGGCCTCCTGGCAGGGGCCTTATGAGGTGGTGGAAAAAATGGGTCCAGTCACTTATAAAGTTAAGCAACCTGAAAAACGACGACAGCATCAAATCTACCATGTGAATTTACTAAAGAGATGGCATGGTGCAGAAGTTTTGCTCACCCACTTCTCCCCTGATCCTTTGGAAGAAGAAACGGGTGCCGTCGCCGTGGGGGACCTGGCTCCGGTGCAGAAGCAAGAATTACAAGAGTTCCTGAGTTGGGATGTTTTTTCCCAAAGTCCTGGCTGAACCCACCTCATTCAACATAAGATTATCACGGAACCAGGAAAAAGGGTAAGGTTGGCCCCCTATCGAGTACCTGAAGCAAAAAGGAAACTATTTAAGGAAGAAGTAGAAAAAATGTTAAGAATGGGGATAATAGAAGAATCCCATAGCGAGTGGGCTAGTCCCATAGTACTGATACCCAAGCCAGACGGAACTATTAGGTTCTGTAATAACTTCAAAAGATTAAATGAGATTTCGTTGTTTGACGCATACCCTATGCCTCGTATAGATGAGCTAATCGAGCGATTAGGTAACGCCCGATATATCAGTACGCTAGACCTTACGAAGGGATATTGGCAAGTACCCCTAGCCGAAGAAGCTAAAGCCAAAACCGCGTTTGCCACCCCGGAGGGGCTATACCAGTATCGGGTCCTTCCGTTTGGTTTAAACGGCGCTCCTGCTACGTTTCAGCGATTAATGGACCGCATACTCAGACCTCATCGAGATTTTGCGGCTGCCTACCTAGATGACGTCGTAATTCATAGCACGACTTGGGAACAACACCTACTACACTTGGGAGCAGTAACCGGAGCTTTGCGGAAAGCAGGATTAACTGCTAATCCAAAAAAATGTTGTCTAGGGACCCAGGAAGCCAATTATCTCGGTTATACGATTGGGAGGGGAATGATGACAAAATATATATGCCCCGGAAACAGTGAACTGGCGCGGAAGCCAGTAGGTGAATGCGTGTTGGAGAAGATAGGGGAGTTTGGTTGGAGTGAATAAAGATTTAAGGACAACGGATTTCGGAATAAATAAAGGATAACGGTATACGGCTTGTGATTTGGACTCGACGCGGATTTGTTGGATTTTACGAACTTTTGGAACACGGACTGAACAAGGACAGAGAAAACGGATTGCGGACTGGTTTGGAAAACAGACGAACGAAAGAAAAGGAAGAAACCTCGCGAAAATAAAAGAAGAGTTTGTGGTGTGAGTACTTTTGTACTTATTACATTTATCTATTCCCCCGGAGACGCCACAAAACATAAACATAATCTCATGGTTAAATAGTCAAGTCTAGCCATGTGTGAGTCTAGTCTCACAGAGCTTCAACAGCAGATGGCAACTTGTGAGTTCGATTAAGAATGAATAAAAGCATTTAATTAATAACGCATTTGTGTTTGTCTGGGTGCTGACAAAGTAAAAAACAATTACTTTTTGACAATGAAGAACTGTGTGTGTGTCTCTCTCTATGCTGGCATTTGTAATCGTTTTTATTTTTAAATACATTTTAGCAAAGTAATGTACCATAAAAGTATTGTGAGACATATTTGGGTTAACATGTTCAGTGTTCAGTGTGTGGTAATTTGTTTGGTGCGAGTGAGGTTTTATTTAATCTCTGACCTAGGGAAAAGTTTTATTTTTTCAAAGAAATGTTTGTTAAAAAAAAAGTCATGGCTGCGGCTGGATTTGAACACACAACGTGCGATGAAGTCAGGAACCTAACCCACAGCGTCACTGGCAAGGTCGCATGAGGAGTTTTGAAAAAGCCCTACAGAAACAGTATCAACAGACATTGTACAGCGTGTACTATTCTTGTGTTGTGGTACATGAATATAATTATATCGTTATTAATTTCTTTAGATACGCGATTCCATATTACAGATGCAGCCATTCAAAATGCACGGTACAAACCCGCAGTACAGTAAACTACCCACAAGCCACCGCAGGGCACCGCGGTAAGTAATTGACTGGCTAAAATGACTGACAGGGGCACTCGTGGTGCATTTGGTTGGTAGTGAAAAGATTTAATAATTTAATCTCTTTACTGTGCACATTGTAATCCGCTTAGTATTGAATATTGATATGGAATTTTACCACTAAAGGGAAATTTTAGTAGCTGAGCATAAAAAGAAGAGGAGCATAACGCATCTGAAGGTCATAAACGATATTAATTTAGGAACATAAACATTACTATATGTACGTAAACTGTACTGTGTATGGCTGGTCTTGGTAGTTTAAAGAAAAAATACACACCAGTCTTCCATTTCTCCATAAACATTTTAAGCATGAAAGTGTTATGAAATGGTACCCAAATATGCTATTGATGTATAGAATGAATTTTAATTTAAAATTATTTAAAAATTATTTAACACGAAAATTAAGCTGTTTACATCTTCCGCCTGAGAACAGTCACCCGTTGCTAATCAACGCAGAAACACAGCCACTAACTAGCAAAGAGAGGACATTAGCTAGCCAATATGATAAAGAAATAAATGATTATTTTGTTTATTTCTTTTGCACTTTTATTTGAACATTTCCATCGATTGTACAAGCACTTGAAAACTGTCCAATCCCTAGTTCATCAGGCATTTTCTTTTACGCTGCGGGCATTCTCCCGGTCTGGTGCCGGTCTGTGTCTTCTAGGATATAATGCCAGCGATTTTTTGTTAAATTTGGGTTTCCAATAACGCCGCAGCAAACTCTTGTTTTTATGTCCACTATAACAGACAATCTCCTTTGCTTTTAACCGAGCGTTTAATAATTTCCTAAAATGAAAATGATTTACTTTATTTCCCTCACCGGATCAATAAAATTATCTATCATCTATCTACTTAAACTTTGGGACAGAATTCTGGGTTCTCCCTATACCAGAGATTATGGTAGGGCTTCAGAATGGTGATTGGCTGACACCATCTGACACCCCTCTGATTGGAGAAAAAAGACGTGCTGGTTTGCTATACATACTGTACCAGGAAGAGGATTTCTTTCTATTCGAATCGTGTATTTTAAAAGTTTAATTAAGAAGTAAAAACCTTACAGCGTACACAGATTTCTAAACTGATCAGGAGGAAGAAAAATCACCCGTGTTTCGTCCATAAAAAGTGGTTATTAACTATCGAAACCTGTTTTATTTATTTTAATTTTATTTAGATTAAGAGTTCCCGTCACCCCTATTCCCATTTAAATCACAAACCCGTGTTTAATTAAATGTCTTTTAACGTAAATCGTTATCTTTGTCTTATGCATAATTATGTTCACCACTCTGTCCAGCAAATTAATAATAAACTTTATTTTATATAGCGTTTTAAACGAATAAGTATTTAGATCGCTCATAAACCTAATCACTTATTCTACATAAACACAGCGTAATTGCTCTCTGAAAATGCCTTTTCTTTTTATTTAGGCTCAGATTTCAACTATAGATCGTATTATTAATAACGATAATAACGACCAACCAACAAAAACAACCATATAAACATAATACCAACCAAAAACATAGATAACAACCACAATACAAAATCAAATATATCAAACCATTAAACTCTCTCAAATTCCTCCAATTATCATAACCCCGCCCCTTATGCAAAACCAAACCCTCCTCCCATCCCAGTTTATCCTCTTTATCATAAACAAAATCCACCTTAATTTTCAACATAAAGCATTACACAAAATCAATACCTCAACACTCCATACTCAACAACGATAATTCACAAACAGCCAGAACATGTAACTCCACATTCCCAAATAGACCTCATTTCCCCGCCCCTTATGCAAAACCAATATCCCTCCCCTGTTCTCTCTCTCCGCTGGCGTTTGTAATCGTTTTTATTTTTAAATAAATTTTAGCAAAGTCATGTATTTTAAAAATCTTAAGATTTCTATATTTATGTCTTTATTTAGTGGTTTCATTAGTGACAAAGGCTAAACTTTCTTGGAAAAATGTCTTTTATGTAAACCATGTTTGCTATTAATTCATTTAGGGCTAGAATATGTTCATTGTCTTTCAATGAAAGAAATGTTCCTTTCGCCGTAGTTGGGAGACATTAGAAGCTTGCCATGCCCGGACTGTTACACCAACGTATTAGCATGTTAAAGCGATTTCATTGAGGAGCCTAGCTTTCTTAACTAGTAAGTACTGTACTTACTGGGTTTTTGAGGGGGGGAGGTGTCTTTCGCTGGAAATCTCGCCCCCTTCTACTTTGAAAATACCTGTGAAACCGGTTTAATTCGTCACAGCCAGCACTCCCGCAGAGAGGGGGGTTGTACTTGCAGTGTATCGGTATACAGTAGATGGGAAAGCCAGAGCCGACCGCTACGCCGCCCACGTGTTATGCTCTTCGTTAATGTCTAAGCCGGAACACATCATTATATCTCATTTTGTATTTCTTAAAAAAAAATCGTTTGCCCAGCCTAACAGTATTGTTGTTATTGTTTTTAACCTGTAAAGCGCTTTGAGGAGCCACCTTTAAAGGCGCCATATACAATAAAGTTCATTATTATTACTATTGTTAATTTGCTGGACAGAGAGGTGAACATTATTACACAGAAGACAAAGATAGCGATTTACATTGCATTGTGCATTGTGCTGCTGTAATACAGTTTTAAATAATTAAAAGTCTAAACAGTATCAGCTTTATTTATGGGTTTTAAATAAAGGCGATTTAAACGCAATTTAAATCAATATAAATGTTTATATTGTAACGCATAGGTGACTATTCATTGTTATTAAAATGACTTAAATTCGATCATGTTGTGATATTTAGAAATATACATTTGTTTGGTGCGAGTGAAGTTTTATTTAATTTCTTATGGAAGCCAGTTTCCGCCAGGGAGTAAAAAAAAAAACACACTGTGGTATTCTCTCCGATGCAGTACAGTTAAAAACATATCTCTGATGCTGTTCCTAAATGAATATCGTTTATGACCATCAGACGCTTTATGCTCCTTTTCTTTTTTCCAGTGGATTGAACAGGGAGAGGCATTTCATGATGTACTTTTCACTGATGAATAAACAGTGGCTCTGGAACAGTTTTCAACCATGTCTTTTTATAAAAAGGGAAGATATGTGAACAAGCAAAACCCAAAACAAACATGTATGCCATACGGCGTACGCGTTACTGAAGCTAAAAGTTTAGCCTTTGTCACTAATGTAACCACTAAATAAAGACATATAGAAATCCCTACGTTACAGACTGTATATGGCTGGTATTGGTAGTTTAAAGAAAAAATACACACCAGTATTCCACTTTCTCCCTAAACATTTTAAGCATCAGAGTCTTACATGTGGTTATTTCGGAAACGTTTGTACGTGCTCCTTCTGACCATGTTACTGTTTACTGTTACTGACCATATTAAGTTTAAGTGCCTGTGGGCACTTTTCCTGTCCGTGGGGGGGTGGACCGTCTTTCATTAGAAGGTTAGTCTGTTCTACTCTGAGAATGTAGAGGGGGTGGAAAGTGCCCGCGGTCATTTAATTAGTATTAAAATTCGCACTGATTCCCTACGGACATAGGAATATTCGTGCGTGGTCAAAAAAATGGCATAAAAACGACAAAGTGAAGGCTGTGAAAACATTCACAATGTACTTTATACACAAAGCAAGTGTTCTCACAACTCTTGGAGGTTTCGTGAAAATGCTACAGGCGTGCCAAAATCGTTTTTTTAAATTCAAGGTGACTTTACCGCGGTTTTCATTTTCAGATTGTGAATCAAAAAAGGCATTTAATTAAACTAGTGATTGCGATTGTAATCAATTACTGTATTGATTGAAACACACATTCTGTACAGATACAGTACAGTCACATTCTCCTGTAGTCCAGTGGTGTAAAACGAATTAGCAGGTGATTGAGATAACAATGCACCTCCCACTGAGTGGAATGTTCTCATTTGTTCTCAAGTGTAAAAAGAGGTGATAATTCTTAATAATTCCGTGTCACATTAACTAACCTCTTCAGTTTATTCCGCCAGACAGTACATGAATATAATTATATCATTATTAATTTGTTTAGATACGCAATTCCATATTATATTCAATGTTAATCAAATTCTAAAAGTATGCATTTGTTAGATAACAAGCGAATTCACAGAAAAGGTTAAAAGACTATCACTTTTCACAAAGTATATAATCCTAATATGGTCAGAAGGAGCACGTAAAAACGTTTCCCAAATAACAACATGTAAGACTTTGATGCTTAAAATGTTTAGGGAGAAATGGAATACTGGTGTGTATTTTTTCTTTAAACTACCAAGACCAGCAATATACAGTGCAGTTTACATACAGTAATATGTTTATGTTCCTAAATTAATATCGTTTATGAGCATGTGAAAGGCATGGTGAATCGGAGATTCTCAAGGATTACTTTGTATGATTGGAAACGAATGCGTGATCGGATCAACTAAATGCTGTGGTGTTACTTTTTGTCAATGAAAAAATAAACTCTTTTCGTTTACAAAGATGGTTACAAAGAATGTGGACCAGGGTAATATTTTGAGCTTACAGCTTGTCCAAGGTCATTCATTATTAATACTATTAGTAATATCTTCGGTAAAGACTTTGATGCATAAAATATTCCTGCATAATTAAAATATTTACGATAAAGGTGGTAGGTTGTGTACTTTTGTCCAAAAGAACAATCTTGCTTTTATAAAATATACCACCTTTTTAATGTTTATGATTAACATGCTGTAATACACTGTTTAAATTTAAAAATCTAAAGAGTATACAACTTAAATTCTTAATTGAATAAAGATTGTCCCTCAGCAGTGATTCGAAACTGACGTTTTCTGGTGACAGCTCAAATGCTGTACAGGAGAGGTTAACCTTTATTAGCTCCACCTGGCGGTTTTACAAGGTGATTCCGGATACTATTAACATAATCTAATTTGCATACGGTATGATGCGGTTTACTGTGACACGCCCACCGTGTTATACCGCAGCATACCCCACTTGTTTTGAATGGCTGCATCTGTACTGTATGTTTATGTTCCAAAATTAATATCGTTCATGGCCTTCACACGCGTTACAGTATGCTCCTATTCTTTTTATGCTCAGCTACTAAGATTTCCCTTCAGTGGTAAAATTCCATATAAATATTCAATACTAAAACGGGCACAGTAAAGACATTTAAATCTTTCTACGACCGACCAATGCACCACAGGTGCCCCTGTCGGTCAACCAATCACGTACCGCGGTATATTGCGTCATCGTGCGTCACGATCCACGAGGCCGTAGCCAATTACCTCCGGTACGTGTCAGTGCCGCGCACTTTGAATGGCTGCATCTGTATATGGCTGGTCTCGGTACTTTAAAGAAAAAATACATACCAGTATTCCATTTCTCCCTAAACATTTTAAGCATCGAAGACTTTAACTAACGTGATACCGGAGGCAACAAGCATACTTTTAGAATTTAATTAAAAGGGAATATACTGTAGTCCACATGAAAGGTAGAAATATTCTCTTGTCTGTCTCTTGTTTGTATGTAACTGAATGTCCCTGCCAATGTACCGTTAGTTTTAATTTAAGAACGGCATTTGTGTTAAAATATGCCAGATAAGTTTATGTAACTGCTCATGCGACAGTCAGTTGTAATTAGTCAAAAAATAAACTCGAAGAACAGCTGCGGGTTTGAATCTGAACATGTATCGGATTGCAGCGCCTTTTACTTCCATTGACAAATGATAGAGATTCGAAGAGAGATCCTTCAGACCAGCAAGCAAACCCATGGCTATTTCGGTTTTCTATCTAGGCAACGTTGGTGTCTGCAATAGCATAAATGAAAGCGTTATGCAATTTCTGCGGCTACATTTGTTGCACTTCATGCGCAGTGAGAGTGTTTCTCACACCAAATAAAAAGTCAACAATTAGCGATCAGGCCTTCTCCTCAGTTAATACACTGAAACCCTTTGATGTTAACAGTTCTTTACAGGCGTGCTTTACAAGAACCTATCGTTTCGGTTGTTTCAGCTTTATTAGGTTTTCAAAGGCATAAGTAGAACACCGGTCGTGCGAACACAAAACGTGTTGTTATCTGAAGAATTGATTTCCATGGCAGAGGGTCCAAGCGATTTAGCGTTTTTATAGTACCAGAAAAAGGGGAAGCGGCACTTTGCCTTTGCCGCGCAGGCATACGGTGAAGTACGGCAGACGCCGTAGTCGGCAGGATTCAAAACTGCGCGGGAAGTCCCCAACAGATTTTTAGTCTATCGCCTTAGCCACTCGGCTACGACTACAGCAAGCTCTGCTGCCGCTGCATTCCTCCTACAATCTAACATGGAGTGCGAGGTGGCTGCGGAAACCTTTTCAAAGTCGCTCTCCGTTCAAAAAAAAATCTTTGACAAAAAATACATGCCGGCAGACAGATACGCCTCAGAGGGTTTAAGGGCAGCTTCACGTTCGAATGATCAAGTCTCCCCGTCCGGATGTCAAAATGCAACTTTGGCAGACAGAAAAAACATCAACAAATGAGAAATGTGGACAAGGATTTTACAAGCTGCACCACACTGCACTTTGAAAAGCATTTACATTAGTGTTAGACGCGGGAATTGCCTTTGATTTACGTGCTTACGAAAGACCTCAGCTCCTGCAGTTGAATATAATGCCGTTACGTGTCGAAGCAGTATTTTATGTCATCCTACCACTGCAACACGGGGCATATATGGAAATGAGCACACGCTACGAATCGTCTCAATCACTACCTAGAGATGTAAGGCGCATTGAAGGGTGCACCCCCATCATTAATCGTTGCGCGTTTATGAAAGGAAAGCTCTTGAGCAGTCTTTGAAACAGTTCGGATGAAACACTTGATTGCTTCCATGTGCATCTGGAATTGATTTCTTATTTTCATTTCACGCCGCCCAAAGCATTTCTAAAACAGGAGATTCGCAATTGGGAATGCGTCCTGCTGTACAAATAAAACTGGTCTACGGGTCTGAAACCTGCTCCACGGAAAACACTTTTGTTGCGCTTTTGATTGTACTGTATAACGTCTAGAGGAATCACAAACTATTTGAGAGGCCATCATTCCAGGGGGAACTGACAAAGTCTATCTCTAAACACCTAGCGCAGTCTCTCGAGAGACTGTCAAAAATTGCTTTCTCCGTTTGCGTTGCAAGTAAGTGAAAGAGCGGTCTTAACCCAGAGCCACTTGGGAGCAGTGGCACGTAAATACTGTTCAATTCAATTCAATTCAAGGTGCTTTATTAGCATGACCGATGGGTACAATCAGTGTTGCCAAAGCAAATAAAATAATAAAATTAACATAGAACAAAACATAAAATAAAATCTACAGACATATAACAGACATTTACAACAGAGACATGTCATAAAATATTGTAACGCTTACGGCCGACAGGTACTGTGTAAGAGCCGGCGTACCAGAGCAGGTGACGTCACCGCCCTTCCCTGTGATAGCAGGACCACAGCTACTGGGCTGTGGAGAGATCTCTCTTTAGCTCACGGGGCTAGGTCGCTGCAGAGCGACGCGGAAGTCCCGGGTTCGAGCCTTCTCCCTCAGTGCCTTCACTGCCAGGTCAAAACTCCCAGATGAGCTGATGGTGAGACCGAGATATGTGTAGCTGGATGTATGCTCCAATGTGTTGCTGTTAAATGTGAATTTGTACCTGTTTCCCTGAGGTCTGGCTTTCTTCTGGAAAACCGTAACTCTGGTCTTGTCCAGATTGACTGTCAGTGCCCAGGTCTGACAGTACTGCTCTAGCAGTGCCTGGTTCTGCTGCAGCCCCTGTTCTGTGGGCGACAGCAGGACCAGGTCATCTGCATAGAGCAGGAACATGGTTTCTGTGTCGTGTAGTGTGAGACCAGGAACTGCAGACTTTTCCAACATTCCTGCTAATTCGTTGATATAGATATTGAACAGTGTTGGGCTCAGGCTGCAGCCCTGTCTCACCCCACGGCATTGGGTGAAGAATTTGGTCCTTTTGTTTCCAATTTTCACTGCACATTTGCTCTCTGAATACATTGATTTAATTATGTCGTACACATTGCCTCCTATGCCACTTTGGAGTAGTTTATAAAACAATCTTTTATGCCAAATCGAGTCAAATGCTTTTTTGAAATCGACAAAGCAGGCAAAAAATTTTCCTTTGTGTTTTTGGTGGACGTGTTTGTCTATCAGTGTGTGTAGGGTGTAAATGTGATCAGATGTGCGGTGATCTGGTAAGAAGCCAATCTGAGTCTTGCTCAGGACATTGTGTTCGGTAAGGAAGGCCACTATTCGTGTATTTAGGATACTGCAGAATACCTTCCCCAGGTTACTGTTCACACAGATGCCCCGATAGTTGTTGGGATAGAGTATCTCCACTCTTATAGATGGGCGTGACCAGTCCTTGGTTCCAGGCCTCGGGGAAACATCCGGCTGTCATGATAAGATTGAGGAGTTTGAGCAGGGCTTGTTGCAACTTTGGGCTGCTGTGTCTCAGCATCTCATTTATGACTCCATCTTGGCCCCAGGCTTTGCGTGGTCTGAGGGCCTGGAGTTTGTCCAGTAGCTCCTGCTCAGTGATAGGGGAGTCTAAGGGGTTTTGGTTGTCTTTGATAGCCAATTCAAAAATTTCGAGTTTTTCATAAATGGTGTTTTGGTCTGATTGATTTGTATTTGGGAGCCTTTGATAGTGATTTTCAAAGTATGTTTGCCAGATTGTTCCATTTTGGATGGCCAATTCTTCTGGTTTTGATTTGTTTAAATTGTTCCACTTCTCCCAGAAACAGTTCTGATTTAGTGACTTCTCAATTTCTGCAAGTTGTTTGTTTATGTATGTGTTTCTTTTCTTTTTCAGCATGTGTTTGTAAAGTTTTACCGTATCACAGTAGCTGAGGTGTAGTTTTGTGTTGTGTGGTTGTCTGTGTTTTTGATTTGAGAGTTTTCGTAGTGCATTTCTGATGTTTTTGCACTCCCTATCAAACCACTTTTCTTTTGCTTTTGTTTTTTGGTAGTTTTTTGATTTAGTTGTTTTTAGTTTAGATTTTGATGCCAGTTTGTGAAATAGGTGATTTAGTTTTTGTGTGGCCAAGTTTATGCCTAATTTGTTGGTTTGATACGGAGTGTTTAGGAATGTGAATTTCTTCATCGCCCAGTACAGTTTGGTATCTGTCTAGGCTGTTTGTGTCCCATCTGTACGCCTGGTTGAGGTCGTACAGCTGGCTGGGCTGTGTCAGTGTGTCTCTGTGCTGGTGTGCTCTCTTCATGTAGAGTGTGATCTGGCTATGGTCGGAGAGAGGAGTTTGTGGCCTGATAGTGAAGGCACTGATACAGGAGGGGTCCAGGTCGGTGATGGCGTAGTCCACCACACTGCTGCCCAGAGCTGAGCTGAAGGTGAACCTGCCTAGAGAGTCCCCTCTAGTGCTGCCTTTGACGATGTACAGGCACAGCCCTTGACAGCTGGAGCAGCTCGCGCCCGGTGCTGTTGACCGTGGAGTCATGGCTGCACCTGTGTGAGGTGACTGGTGTGTGGTACAGAGGGGATTGTCCGAATACATGAGTGTTTCCCTGTGTGTTAGTAAAGTCTGCCAGTGTGCCTGTTCGTGCATTGAGGTCACCACAGAGCAGCACGTTTCCCTGGCCCTGGAAATGACCGATCTCCGCGTGGAGACTGGGGAGAATTCCCTCACTGTAGTAAGGGGATTCTGAGGGTGGGATGTAGACAGCACACAGAAAAACCTCATTTTCTGTACATATGGTATTTCTTTTGATTTTAAGCCAAACTTGTGACTCTTCTCTCTTAACTAATTGTATGGAGTGACTGAGCTCCACTCTGTACCACACAATGATCCCCCCAGAGTCTCTGCCCCATGTGATTTTTTTTGACAAAGGGCACCATGATCTCCTTGTAGCCGGGGGGACAGTGGGTAGCCAAGTCTCCCCGACACCATGTCTCCTGTAGGATCATGATGTCTGTCTCCTTTACATTCTTGATAAAGTCAGGATCAGTGTTCTTCAGCCCAAATGCTGACGAGCCCAGACCCTAAATGTTCCATATACTTATCGTTAGAGATCTCATTGTTATCGTTTGAATTATCTTTGCAGTTTGTTTTTGCTTTCTGGAACTGTAACAAATTTGTGTCGGACATTTACATCATCAACAAAAACAGTATTGTTTGTCGCTGTGGGTGGTGGTAGTTTAGCTCATAAGCCGGGTGCAGATGAGGTTCAGGAGCTGCCAGATTTCTCCCAGCTCCAAACCGCTCGGGACTGCTGGTCTGGCCAGGGCTGCGGCGTAGCTGTGCAGGAGGGGCTCGGTCCAGCTCTGCTGTTGTGCTGGGTGGGGGTTTGTGGATTGGCCTGGTTCAGCTGCTGGTCTGGCTGAGGGGCGTGGGGTGAGGCGCTGGTTCTGGTCCCGTTCGGTCGTTGGTCTGGGTTGGAAGGCTGTAGGATGGGGCTGGTTCTGTTCTTTGTGGGTTGAGCTGGTCTGGGGTGGGGGTGTGGGTTTTGGGGTGTTCCTCTGGTAGTCCTGCTGTTTCTCTCTGGGGTGTTGTTTGGGTGTCTGCCCAGTGTAGTGTCTTTCAGAGTTTTTGTGAAGAGTCCGATGGTCTGTTTTTTGAGGTGTTTATGGTCATGTAGATGCTGTGATCCAAGGGTGGGGTGATGGGCCAGGTAGACGTTTGGGAGCAGGGCACAGCACTGTGAGATCTCAGCTTTGATTCTCTGGATGGTGTGGTGCTGCTCATCCTGTCTTGACAGCAGGGTGGAGATGACAATTGGGCGCGAGGGAACTCCTGTATGGCCCTCTCTGCCACTCTCCTAATGGACTGGGCCACCTGCTCCCTCCAGGTCCTCAGATCGTTGGTGCCGGTGTGGATGATGATGTGCCGTGGGGCTCCCAGGACAGACCTGGACAGCAGCTGCAGGGCCTTCTCCGTCGTCGGACACCAGAGCTTTGCTGTTTGTAGTCCTGGGAAGAGCCTGTGCTCATCGATGTACTTCCCGTTGGAGTCAATGAGAAGGGCTACTTCCGTGCATCTGCCTCTGGTGTCTGGTGTGCTGCCAGGCGGGGGGCTGCATGGGGGGTGCAGTGTGTGAGGTGGAGGTGTTGGGTGGGGCCGTCTCTGGGGCTGGGTGTGTGTGTGGGTCACCCTGAGTGTTTGGCAAGGTGGATGTGCTTTTGGGCAGTGATGTTGTGAGTGGATCTGGGATGCCGGGGGGTGCAGTGGGTATGGTGTTTGCTACGGTGGGGGTACTGGGTAAGTGGGAGTTGGTGGTGGGGGTTGTAGGGATGTCAGGTTGTGTGGGGGTCGGTGTGTCTTTGCGGGTTGGGGGTGGGTGTTGTGTGTTGTGTGTTCTGGGCCTCAGGGCTGTTCTGTTGCAGTCGGGGCTGCAGTGGGAAGTAGTGAGTTTCCTCAGCTGTTCTTTGAGGGTCTTGCTTGTCCTCTCCGCGAGCTGCACCTCCTCTCTCAGCTCTGCTACTTCCGACTGCAGCTTACTGTTGTCCTGAAGCAACTCTTCCATCTGTGCCCTGAGCTGTTTGTTGGAGGTTTTGCATTCGTTCCTGTGTTTGTTAACCTCGTCTCTTAGCTGTTGTGCTGTCTGCCCCTCTGTGAGTCTCCCCAGCATCAGTTCCTTGGACTCAGTGAAGTCCAGCTCCAGAGCAGAGAGTTTCTCTCTCAGGAGGCGCGCTGTGCTGTGGTCATAGGGGGGTTGGTGTGGGCCGTGTGTGTCTGGGTGGTGTGATTCAGTGTTGCCTAGGGCTACACTCTCGCTGATCTGTTCTGTAGCTGTGGTTGTGTTCATGGGCTCAGAGTCAGGTGGAGCTGAACTCTCCGGTGTGGTAGGCATCAGGCTACTGGGTCTCTCTCCTGTTTCTGGGGGAGGTTTCTCCAGGTCAGCCTGTGATTTCAGGTCGGTGAACTTTTCCTCAAATAGCTCCAGAGCAGCCTCACTGCCCTTTATCATCACTGTACCATTGTGGTAAGTGTTGACGGTCAGGACAGTGTCTTCTAGCTCGCTGTCACCCCCTATGGAGATTTGCCTGCCTTTGCTGATGCCCCTTCTCGTGGTGTTTGTATATGTCTTGCACACAGCTGTGTGCCAGGCATTTGGGTGCTCAGTAAAGAAGAGCACGTTTTAATGTGTTTTTCTCCTGCCTGGCAGTAGTCAGCGATAAGGGTCTCTGGATTTTCCTTCATCCATGTGTCTTTGTACTGTTTCCTGGTCTTAACGGTTTTCACGTCCTCAGGGTATTGGAGTACTGTGCTGAGAGGGCAGGGCTGGTCCAGTGGGGCTGTCTTCTGCTCTGTACTCATCTTGCTTCTTTTAAATACAATCGGCTCAGGTGAGAAGAGCAAAAAGACAGCCTGGCTAGGGCGTTTTGAATACAATCAGCCCCACTGTTGCTTGGGAACAGGTTCTTCAACTTTGGCCTTTTGAGTTTAATGGGCCCAAGTGGTATTTGGTTTAGTTTAAACTTTAAGGTAACTTTTTCTAAAGACTTTTTTTTTACTTTTATTTAGTAAATCAGTTCAATTTTAGAGGCCTCTTCAAATAAGGAGAAGAAAGATCAGGGCTTACCAGTTGTTTTTCGTGCTTATGGCTGAGTTCTTGGCTTCTCTTGATGCTGCTTGTATTTTCCCTTTCCTTCTTGTTTCCTTTGGTGTACTTTTTATTTCTTTCTTGTCTTCTTATTCTATTTCCTTGTTTTAATTGTTCCTTTTTTTCTGTTTGTTCCTCTTCATTTCTTGAAGATTTTTCTCTTTGAAGTTTTTCCTCAGGTCCTTTATCTTCAGGTGTAGCTGTGTCTTATAGTTGGTCTTCAGATTTTCAGATGTTTGCTTTGTTGTTTTTTTTTCAATGATAAATTATTTCTTTACTTCTTTGGTTTTCTTTAGTTTGTGTTAGATGTTGCCTTATTCCTAGACTATTTGTTCAGTTACAGAAAACTCATCTTCTGAGCTTCCTCTCTCTCTCTCAGTAAAAACTGTTACTGTCACTGCTCGATACCGATGTTAGCCTACTATACCATCTTCAGCCACAGCTAGAAAATGTACTGCTCTAGTACCGGAGCAAAAGAAAGCAAGGCCAACTTTGAATGGGCACATGTGTCAGATGCTGAATGTGACAAGGATGGGATTCAAACCCATGCATGCAAAGCTCAATGGATTAGCAGTCCATTGCCTTAACCACTTGGCCACCTCGTTGAGAAAACTGGGCTATCCGTACATGTGTTGGCGTGCTCCAGATGATCTTTTTTTTTCCCTTGTACTCGAAGGGTCATTTTTCTGTTCCACATGCGCTTTCAACATTTTCTTTGGGAGATGTCAAGCCACCAAGCCACTGCTGTGCTTCAGTGGCCGGTGTGGAGTTCAGTGGCCCTGTTGTACACGGAAAGCACATTGAGCTCCTTGGACATGAAAAGTTCCAGAAAAAAGCCATTTGTCATCCTTTCTCTTGGTGTCGATGTTGCTTTTGTATGTAAAGGTGGCAACTTGCTCAACGAGCAGGCGGAGCGCGCATCGAATGCAGATGTCTCAGAGCGGTGTGTCCAAGTGGTTGTAAAAGGACAGCACTCCAGGGGTGCTGTGGCTTAGTTGGTTAAAGCGCCTGCTTCGTAAACAGGAGATCCTGGGTCTGAATCCCAGCGGTGCCTTTTTGTTTTTCTGTCTTCTCGTACAGAACTGGTCATTATGGATAACCTCCTACGGCTAGACTTAATTAAATGCAAGTATTAATTTCCTGTCTTGAACGACTTTTTTTTAAATGGATGCAACTTGCAAAAGATGAAATACAAACCTTGCTACTCTGCGCTCGTGGCTGGCAAAAAAAAGTCAGCAATGTTTTCTCATTAACCTTAACCCTGTGAATGGAGAATAGTTAAATGACCAAGTCTATGCAGCTTAATTGGTTCGCACATCGGGCTCTTAGGGTGGTGAATCATGCTCACCCCAGTCCTTAATCTTTTAAAGAGGATACAAAATTGAACCTAGCCGCCACATCTCATACATTCTCTTCAGTGATATAAAGGTAACATCTATCCTCGCTCCAGAGAAAATCACACGTTGAGGGCATTTTTTTTTTCACTTTACCATGAGTTGGGCTCGGCTGCACAGAGGCGAGAGCAGAGCAATGAGGTCACGGGGACAGGGTAGTCACACGTTGGCGGTTTAAACACGCGGAAGATCACTGAGGGATCTATATGGACCCTCCGTGCGCCATCAGTCCGCACTCTGGACTCTGAATCCTGCCATCCGAGTTTAGATCTTGGCTGAACCTGAGCTGCAGTTCCTTCTTAAAACGTAATCTGGTGAGCGTTTTATAGAATCGTTCTTGTATGGATTCAGAACTAGCAATACATCAGGAACGAACCGGTCTTCTTCCTGTCTAAAGAGTGTGACCTGCTTGGACCCGCAGTCGCTTTTCTCATGTGCACAAACTCTCACTAGTAAGCCAGAACTAACTAGCCGGTCTTCAGAGAGCCTACTACCAGAGCGTCGCAGCAGGAATCTCTCCCACTTCCCTCATGCCAAACCAGCACTGCCTGACACTAGGCCAGAGAATGCTGATTGGACACAGCAACAAGCCTGCCACTGTTTCTTTGTGTCCGCGGGAGATCTGAATCCACACAGATTGGATGAGTATTCAACATTCTGAGTTACAGCTCGAGAATTCAATTGTTACCTCAACCCCAGTTGATATCAGTTTAATTCCTATGAGTGATGTACTTGCTTTTGAGTATCTAGTGTAGAAGCTGAAATCAAAGCTCATTAACGAAATGGTATAAATGAATGGTATACTGAATGTATGTCCCTTGGTTTGTAACTCTTCGTGATCGAATATATACCTTTTGTATTCTGCTAACCCTCGCTATAAGATCTGTTATGTTTATATACACATTTTATGCCTTAATAAATGTATTGTCGTGTAATAGTATCCGTGTGTGTGTGTGTGTTATCCCGCAAGGTTGTTTTTCTAATAGCCATCAAAGAATCATTTTGTGACTTACTGCTACAATTAATAATTGTCCCAGTAATGCACAAAACCCCTACATTTATTGGTGCCTCACAAGAGGATGCCTACAAACTCAAACTCAGTGACTGACTACAGAAAGTGATAAATAGCACTAAAGTATCTGCCAACGTGCACTAGAACAGTCCAGAATGCTGGTTCTGCTGGCGATCCTCTCCTGGGTCCCTGCTCCGGACGTCCCTTCCCCCACCTCTCTGGGCAGACCAGACACCCGCAGTGCAGCTCTTCACCACTACCTTTTTTATTTATTTATTTTACCTTATACGGCATCCAAAGTTTCATCTAAATGCTCAGAATACCCCATTTCTGGTACCAAAATTAGTACACACCGTACTACAATGAATTTAAATGGGGATTTTTTAATTCTGGATCTGCATGAAATCATAAAAATGAGGGGTTGTATTATTTTCTGTTACAGAACTTAGATTGGATGCAGTATAACCTTTAACTCAAAAGCTTCACATAGATATACCTGGAGATATACACAAACCAGGATGCACAAAGAGCTACTATAGCTCTTTGTTATTATATATACTATAATAACAAAGACAAAGCAAAAAATATGGTAGTGGCAATTTCCTCTTTGATCTCGCCTAATCCAAGATGCACAGAACATCAGTCTTATTTTAACATGCTCTTTACATTCACATCATGCGTAGCCACAGACCACGCTCAACTGTACGATGTCCACTCCCACAATTACTGGCATGCTGATGTCACTCATACGTGCATGTCTTAAAGAGACAGCTACCAATTTCAGTGTCAGATTTCAAATATCCCCTCCATAACCACCTGGTTACACAGTCATTGCTCAGAATCCCCAGTAAGATTCTCCCCAATTCAGTTTTGCAGTGCTTTAGCTCTTTCAAAAGGTTGGGCTTTGCTAGTTGCATTCCTAGGTTCATCACAGCATTTGAAAATATTCACCAATGTGTTGGCTGGGAATCAAACCTGGGTCAACTGCTTGGAAGGCAGCTTTGCTCACCACTATACCACCAATGTACACACCCAGAAGCCATGCAGCACACCATCAGAGAATGCTCACGATATCGGAAGCTGTCTCTGGGACGTGCTGATTCCACATATTGTGAATAAATCATGATATTGTTAGTAACTGTAGCTAGACGTTCAAATGAGTTTCATGGCCAGATGGACTGTTTCCTCGAGTGGTATAGTATTGCAGTGAGACAGCACGATGCCTGCAAGACTATGTCACGCTAAACGCCACAGATTGTGATTGTCCATTCGTTTCAGTCGTCCTGCAGCTACAGGAAGAGAGACACAAACATGCTGCAATGCTTTCAGGACATTAGGATTTGTTTGTGCAACATCCGAGAAGAGTACTTGTGGCTTCAATGTGAACTGTACGTGCCTGCCCCCTTTCATCTGTAGTGCATGAATTCCTCCCGGCATGCACCAGGGTAAAGTTCGATAACGATTTTGGCATGCCAGTAGCGTTTTCACGAAACCTCCTAGGGTTACGAGAACACTTGCTTTGTGTATAAAGTACATTGTGACTGTTTTCACAGCCTTCACTTTGTCGTTTTTATGACATTTTTTTGACAACTCACTAATATTCTCTTGTCCATATCAACACAATGGAAACACAGAACGCCTTCAAACCAGATGCATTTTAAAGAAGACCCCCTTATTTCAGTATATTACCTGTAGTGCTATATTCAAAAAATCATTAAAAAATAAAGAAAAGTTTCACAACCCAAAACAAAGCTGGGAAAGGTCAGAGGACCGGCCTAGTATGTGAAACACTTAACTGCAGCAAAGTGGGTGTTGTGCTTAAAAAGAAATTGAGTCATGAAGAAGACCCCACTATCCCAGTGTATTTCATGTCTCATGGTGCCAATATAAAACAAAAAGTTTTCACAAGCCAAAGCAAGGCTTGGAAAGGTCAGAGGACCTGCTTAGTGTGTAAAACACTTACTTGCAGCATTGTGGGTGCTGTGGTTTGAATGCTATTGTCTTCTGAACAGCATTCCCCTATCCCAGTGCATAGTGCCACATTAAATAAAAGCACGAGAAAAAGAGATTCAGAACGCAAAGCTGTGTCAGCCTTCTGTGTAAAAAATCGGTTGGTACATCATGGGAGCTGTTTTTAATATGCTGCTGAGTAAAGAATATTTTTAATTTTCCTGCTGTCAGCAGTATTGTGTATATAGTTGACCCTTACCTGAATGAAAACAGGATACAAAGAAAGGGTTTCAGAAATCAAACAAAGCTTTGGTCCCATGCTTACAGTCTGGGGAATTGGAGACTGCACTGTTCTGCTTCCTATGGTGATATAGAGGTTTTTCGCACAAAACCGTATTGAGCAGTCTTTCTCACATTGTGAACATGTGTATAGAGTGGTCCACCAGGTTCCAGTTAGTGCGTAATTATGCATCATTGAAAAATCGGAGGTTTAAAAAAAGATAATTGGCTCACTGATAGTTTGATGTAGAGAGTGTGAAAATTTTCATAAGTCATGGTCTTTAAAATGCATTTGGTTTGAAGGCGTTCTGAGTTTCCATTGCGAAGATATGGAGAAAAGAATATTCGTGCGTGGTCAAAAAAATGGCTTAAAAATGACATACAGATGGAGCCATTCAAAGTGCGCGGCACAGACACGTACCGCGGGTAATTGGCTACGTCCTTGCAAATTGTGACACACGATGACGCGCAATACTGTGGTACGTGATTGGTAGACCGACAGGGGCACTCGTGGTGCATTGGTCAGTCGTAGAAAGAACAGTTATTTATGGGGGTGGGTGGGTCTTTCACAGAGGCTCAGGACAAATCCCCCGCCTGAAAGTCTACTGTGTGCATTCAGACAGTCACAGGTCAAGAGCCAGGCAGGAGGACAATGGACAGAAGAGCCAACGAACTAAAAATAAAAGAACGAATATGAAAAAGCCACCATCTTTTTCTTTTTGACATTTTCCGACTTTCATGCAAGCCAGGACAAAGTTGCTCGTAGCTACTTGTGGATTCAAATACTCTATCGAGTGCTTTGATGAGTTTTTGCAATTTGATTGTCGTCCTGTCAGCCTGTTTCTGTTTTTTTTTTCAATCTAGTGATGGAAAGCATGAGGGAAATGATGGAGCAATCAATAACCGCTCCGGAAAAATGGCCGAAAGAAATGGCCCGTCACTAAGGACATTTGTGAAGCAGAGGAGTGACATCACCACAAAGGCGACATATTCTGCTGATCGTTTTGGTGAATAATGATTGAGGCGCGTTAAGAGAAAGGTAGCTGCGTCAGCATGCGTAGGCTGCAAAGGATCAAGCAAAGGTTTACTCCATGCTGAGAAGAGAAGAAAAGAAGCACAACGTTTCGGCTGTGGAGCCTTCTGCGCCATCTTCTTTAGCGGTGATGATGTTTACATTGGAAAAACTGAGACACACGTCCCCGGGTGGGCTTGAACCACCAACTGTTCGATTAACAGCCAAACGTGCTAACCGATTGCACCACAGAAACTGAGGGCCTTTTACACTCACTACATTTGCAGGTTTATGGTCAAGGAAAACAATCACTTGCGCTTCTTGCAGCCGGCAATATTTTCCACTGACAACCAAGAAATGGATTTCATCTTTCACAAGCTGTATGGATTTCTTCAAAAACAAGTTCTTCCAGAAAGGAAATGAATTCTTGCATTAAACTGAACCAAGCTGTACATGTTTGTCTGAAATGATACATTCAGCACAACAAGACACGGAGAGAGGCACTGCTGGTATTCAGACCCAGGGTCACCTGCTTACCAGGCAGGCACTTTAAGCCACTAGGGAACAGCGCCAGCGGAGCACCGCGCTTTTACAGACACTTGGACACATCTGCGTTCGGTGTGCACTTATCCTGCTCTCTGAGCCCCTTGCCTCCGTCCCATTTAATAGCAGAACTGACGCCAAGAGAAATGATGAGAAATGGCATTTTATCTGGCACTTTTCATGTCCAAGGAGCTCAATGCCCTTGACACCTCCCCAAGTCGACAGAGCTGTGCATTCTTTGGCGACACCGTTTTTTCTTTTGTTTTATTTCTATACTTATTGATAGAAAAAAAATGATATGTCATGTACAGTAAGGGAAATGTCTCTTTTCATGGGGAAAGCTAGCACCAGCAAATGTTGTGTTTAGAAGAAGTAATTGAACAAGACACGTGACCTAATTTACCGGAACAAAAGCTCACCCAGCAAGCCCTGCTTTACTTCTACAGGAGAGAAGTAGAGTCTGCAAGATGAAACCCTCACGTCCCGCACTTGCATATGACGCTGTTACGTGCTGAAGCGGTATTGTACTACATCCTAGCACTGCAACCCGGGGCGTACAGTATATGGGATCAAGCACACGCCACGAATCGTCTCTAATCACTTCCTACAACTGTAAGGCACCTTGAAGTGTTACCCCTGTTGTAACAGAAAGAATAAGGTTCTTGTTCCCGAGATGAAGTAAAACAGATGAGTTTATTGCATGCAAGGAACAATAAAGCCGAAGTCTTGTTTCCCGCAAGAAACAACAAAACCGAAGTATTGTTGGATGTGCCGGTACAAACTTTTAGGTTATATAGTCCTTGCTTGCTGCTTCAGACGTCATTCAATATTATGGTAAGGGGGGGGGGTCATGGTATTTGGCCAGTTAAGAGGCCCTGGCCAAATGGTCAGTTTAAGATTATGCCCCCAGGGGGTTCCTTGCTCGCATCTGGAATCCTTATCAGTTAACCCCCTTTCCTGCCATAAACCCCTGTTGCTTAGAAGTCTAATTTTCAGGCAGAACTGACTTAAGTTATTAACCCTTTTAACATCTTGTCTCTTACTTCATTCCCCCCTTATAAAATATGGCATACGTCAGGACTGCCTATTTTTACACATACAATATCAGGGCAGATCTTTCCTTTTTAGATGTACAGGCATGCATTACCATGACATTGTGCGTTCCACGGTTAAAACAAGATGTTATTGATCTTTTTGTACAAGTGATAGTTACAATTATACACATAAAACAATCCTAATCCTACAAATACATAAAGTCCTACCCCAGGACCCAAACGCAGACCTCAGCCGTGTGGAGATCTATCGTCAGGGTCTTGGAACAGCAATATTGACCCAACTCCGATTATAATTTTTTGGCTGAATAGATATGCCAACACCTGGAATGTATTGATACCATATCCCCAGTAATACTCCTTAGGCCTAACAAGCACACTGTTGGTCTTAGGAAGCATCAGACACAGAAACGGTAACAACATCCTTCTTTCTGTTCACTCAGTCTCTGGTGCCGTGGGTCGGTGAAAGTGCGATGCGCGGATCCAGCGATCTCATCCTGTCACTCAGATGGCACAGTCAGTAGTTGGTGGCACTTGATATGGTCCCTCCCAGCAGGATTGCAACGTCTGGCAGGGTATCTCTTCTTCACCTACACCCACTCGCCAGGTATCCGGTAGTGTCTCCCCTCTACTGGAGGTCCCCAAGCGTCCGGCACCTGTTCACGAGCCCTGTGCACCGCTTCAGTTAACAAACCTACAACACTTTAATAGAGAGTTAGTAAATTCATCAGTGCGTTAGCCAAACTTGGCCTCAAGGGAGTTTCTTTGGCTGCCCGTGATGATCTCAAATGGGCTCAGTCTCACAGTTCCGTTTGCTCCAGCCCGCAAACCGCACAGGACTGCATGTAGAGCATCTACCCACGGTGTTCCTTCAGTTGATATTTCCTTAGTTGGTCTTTCAGAATGTGGGTGATGGGGGCAATGTGACTTCCAACTTACCCCCAGTGAGGCAATTACAGCCTGGCACACTTTCCCAGTGTAGTATGCCCCTAGATCAGTATCCAAGGGGCAGGGCAGTCCACATCACGGGATCATCTTTGTCATACAGTTCGGTATGTGCCAGCCCACATCCCATCATCATACAACCCCAAATTCTTTACACATTTGTTCTAACCACTATTAAAAATCTATGAAAGGCCTCAACCTGAATTCTCCCTTTTCCCCAATAGAGGTTTCACAGGGGTCTCAGACTCCCGCTCTCCCAGCATGATTCAGTGTGCTATTCTGAGCCAGGCAGTTACATTGGGATGTTCCAGATTGAAAAACGCGTTTATGTCGGGCTGAAAAACACGTTTTGACAACTTCTGCACAGTGGGGTTAAAGCTGACTCAGTGTGCTCTTCTGAGCCCAGCAGTTACATTGGGATGCTCCAGATTGAAAAACGCGTTTATCTCGGACTGAAAAACACGTTTTGACAACTTCTGCACAATGGGGCTAAGAGCTGACTCAGTGAGCTCTTCTGAGCCCAGCAGTTACGTTGGGATGCTCCAGTTTGAAAAATGCGTTTATCTCGGGGTGAAAAACACGTTTTGACAACTTCTGCACAATGGGGCTAAGAGCTGACTCAGTGTGCTCTTCTGAGCCCAGAAGTTACATTGGGACACTCCAGATTGAAAAACGTGTTGATCTTGGGCTGAAAAACACATTTTGACAACTTCTGCACAGTGGGGCTAAAAGCTGATTCATTAAGCTCTTCTGAGCCCAGGAGTTACATTGGTTTGCTTCAGATTGAAAAAGGCGTTTATCTCGGGTGAAAAACACGTTTTGACAACTTCTGCACAATGGGGCTAAGAGCTGACTCAGTGTGCTCTTCTGAGCCCAGCAGTTACATTGGGATGCTCCAGATTGAAAAACGCATTTATCTCGAGCTGCAAAACACGTTTTGACAACTTCTGCACAGTGGGGCTAAGAGCTGACTCAGTGTGCTCTTCTGAGCCCAGCAGTTACATTGGAGAGCTTCATATTGAAAAACGCGTTTATCTTGAGCTGAAAAACACATTTTGACAACTTCTGCACAGTGGGGCTAAGTACTGACTCAGTGTGCTCTTCTGAGCCCAGCAGTTACATTGGGAAGCTCCAGATTGAAAAAAGCGTTTATCTTGGGCTGAAAAACATGTTTTGACAACTTCTGCACAATGGGGCTAAGAGCTGACTCAGTGTGCTCTTCTGAGCCCAGCAGTTACATTGGAACGCTCCAGGTTGAAAAAGGCGTTTATCTCGGGCTGAAAAACACATTTTGACAACTTCTGCAAAGTGGGGCTAGAGGCTGATTCAGTGTGCTCTTCTGAGCCCAGTAGTTACATTGTGATGCTCCAGATTGAATAACGCGTTTATCTCGGGCTGAAAAACACGTTTTGACAACTTCTGCACAGTGGGGCTGAGAGCTGACTCAGTGTGCTCTTCTGAGCCCAGAAGTTACATTGGGACACTCCAGATTGAAAAACGTGTTGATCTTGGGCTGAAAAACACATTTTGACAACTTCTGCACAGTGGGGCTAAAAGCTGATTCATTCAGCTCTTCTGAGCCAAGGAGTTACATTGGTTTTCTCCAGATTGAAAAAGGCGTTTATCTTGGGTGAAAAAAACGTTTTGACAACTTCTGCACAATGGGGCCAAGAGCTGACTCAGTGTGCTCTTCTGAGCCAAGCAGTTACATTGGAGAGCTTCATATTGAAAAACGCGTTTATTGTGAGCTGAAAAACACATTTTGACAACTTCTGCACAATGGGGCTAAGAGCTGACTTAGTGTGCTCTTCTGAGCCCAGCAGTTACATTGGGATGCTGCAGTAGAAAAATGCGTTTATCTCCAGCTGAAAAACACGTTTTGACAACTTCTGCACAACAGGGCTAAGAGCTGACTCAGTGGGCTCTTCTGAGCCCAGCAGTTACATTGGGATTCAAAAGTTTGCAAAAACGCATTATCTCGGCTGAAAATCACGTTTTGACAACTTCTACAATGTGGGGCTAAGAGATGACTGAGTGTGCTCTTCTTAGCCAAGCAGTAACATTGGGGTGCTCAAGGTTTCAAAAACGCGTTTATCTTGACTGAAAACAACACGTTTTGACAACTTCTGAACTGTGGGGCTAAGAGCTGACTTAGTGTGCTCTTCTGAGCCCAGCAGTTACATTGGGATGCTGCAGTAGAAAAATGCGTTTATCTCCAGCTGAAAAACACGTTTTGACAACTTCTGCACAACAGGGCTAAGAGCTGACTCAGTGGGCTCTTCTGAGCCCAGCAGTTACATTGGGACGCTCCAGGTTGAAAAAGACGTTTATCTCGAGCTGAGAAACTGGTTTTGACAACTTCTGCACAATGGGACTAAAAGCTGATTCAGTGTGATCTTCTGAGCCCAGCAGTTACATTGGGATGCTCAAGATTGAAAAAGTCGTTCATCTCGATCTGAAAAATACGTTTTGACAACTTCTGCACAATGGGACTAAGAGCTGACTCAGTGTGCTCTTCTGAGCCCAGCAGTTACATTGGGACGCTCCAGGTTGAAAAAGGCGTTCATCTCGATCTGAAAAATACGTTTTGACAACTTCTGCACAACAGGGCTAAGAGCTGACTCAGTGGGCTCTTCTGAGCCCAGCAGTTACATTGGGGTGCTCAAGGTTTCAAAAACGCGTTTATCTTGACTGAAAACAACACGTTTTGACAACTTCTGAACTGTGGGGCTAACAGCTGACTCAGTTTGCTCTTCTGACCTTAGTAGTTACATTAGGGTGCTCAAGATTGCAAAAATGCGTTCATCTCGGCTGAAAAACACGTTTTGACAACTTCTGCACAAAGGGGCTAAGAGCTGACTCAGTGAGCTCGTCTGAACCCAGCAGTTACATTGGGATGCTCAAGATTGAAAAAGTCGTTCATCTCGATCTGAAAAATACGTTTTGACAACTTCTGCACAATGGGGCTAAGAGCTGACTCAGTGTGCTCTTCTGAGCCCAGCAGTTAAATTGGGGTGCTCAATGCAAAAAAAACGCGTTTATCTCGAGCTGAAAAATACGTTTTGACAACTTCTGCACAGTGGGGCTAGAGGCTGATTCATTCTGCTCTTCTGAGCCCAGCAGTTACATTGGGATGCTCCAGATTGAAAAACGCGTTTATCTCGGGCTGAAAAACACGTTTTGAGAACTTCTGCACAGTGGGGCTAAGAGCTGACTCAGTGTGCTCTTCTGAGCCCAGCAGTTACATTGGGACGCTCCAGGTTGAAAAAGGCGTTTATCTCGGGCTGAAAAACACGTTTTGACAACTTCTGCACAATGGGGCTAAGAGCTGACTCAGTGTGCTCTTCTGAGCCCAGCAGTTACATTGGGATGCTCCAGATTGAAAAACGCGTTGATCTTGGGCTGAAAAACACATTTTGACAACTTCTGCACAGTGGGGCTAAAAGCAGATTCATTAATCTCTTCTGAGCCCAGGAGTTACATTGGTTTGCTCCAGATTGAAAAATGCGTTTATCTTGGGTGAAAAACACGTTTTAACAACTCCTGCACAATGGGGTTAAGAGCTGACTCAGTGTGCTCTTCTGAGTCCAGCAGTTACTTTGGGAAGCTCCAGATTGAAAAAAGCATTTATCTTGGGCTGAAAAACACGTTTTGACAACTTCTGCACAATGGGGCTAAGAGCTGACTCAGTTTGCTCTTCTGAGCCCAGCAGTTACATTGTGATACTCCAGATTGAAAAAGGCGTTTATCTTCGGCTGAAAAACACGTTTTGACAACTTCTGCACAGAGGGGCTAAGAGCTGACTCAGTGTGCTCTTCTGAGCCCAGCAGTTACTTTGGGAAGCTCCAGATTGAAAAAAGCATTTATCTTGGGCTGAAAAACACGTTTTGACAACTTCTGCACAATGGGGCTAAGAGCTGACTCAGTGGGCTCTTCTGAGCCCAGCAGTTACATTGGGATTCAAAAGTTCGCAAAAACGCATTATCTCGGCTGAAAATCACGTTTTGACAACTTCTACAATGTGGGGCTAAGAGATGACTGAGTGTGCTCTTCTTAGCCAAGCAGTAACATTGGGGTGCTCAAGGTTTCAAAAACGCGTTTATCTTGACTGAAAACAACACGTTTTGACAACTTCTGAACTGTGGGGCTAACAGCTGACTCAGTTTGCTCTTTTGACCTTAGTAGTTACATTGGGGTGCTCAAGATTGCAAAAATGCGTTCACCTCGGCTGAAAAACACGTTTTGACAACTTCTACAATGTGGGGCTAAGAGCTGATTCAGTGACCTCTTCATTGCCAAGCAGTTACATTGGATGCTCAAGGTTGCAAATACGCGTTTATCTCGGCTGAAAAACACGTTCTGACAACTTCTGAACTGTGGGGCTAACAGCTGACTCAGTTTGCTCTTCTGACATTAGCATTTACGTTGGGGTGCTCAAGGTTGCAAAAACGCTTTATCTCGGCTGAAAAACACGTTTTGACAACTTCTGCACAGTAGGGCTTACAGCTGACTCAGTTTGCTCTTCTGAGCCCAGCAGTTACACTGGGAAGCTCTACACTGAAAAACGTGTTTATCTCGAGCTGAAAAACACGTTTTGACAACTTCTGCACAGTGGGGCTAAAGCTGACTCAATGTGCTCTTCTGAGCCCAGCAGTTACATTGGGATGCTCCAGACTGAAAAACGCATTATCTCGGCTGAAAATCACGTTTTGACAACTTCTACAATGTGGGGCTAAGAGATGACTGAGTGTGCTCTTCTTAGCCAAGCAGTAACATTGGGGTGCTCAAGGTTTCAAAAACGCGTTTATCTTGACTGAAAACAACACGTTTTGACAACTTCTGAACTGTGGGGCTAACAGCTGACTCAGTTTGCTCTTCTGACATTAGCATTTACGTTGGGGTGCTCAAGGTTGCAAAAACGCTTTATCTCGGCTGAAAAACACGTTTTGACAACTTCTGCACAGTAGGGCTTACAGCTGACTCAGTTTGCTCTTCTGAGCCCAGCAGTTACATTGGCAAGCTTCATATTGAAAAACGCGTTTATCTTGGGCTAAAAAATACATTTAGACAACTTCTGCACAGTGGGGCTAAGTACTGACTCAGTGTGCTCTTCTGAGCCCAGCAGTAACATTGGGATGCTCCAGATTGAAAAACACGTTTATCTCGAGCTGAAAAACACGTTTTTACAACTTCTGCACACTGGGGCTAATAGCTGACTCAGTGTGCTCTTCTGAGCCCAACAGTTACGATGGGAAGCTCCAGATTGAAAAAGGCGTTTATCTCGGGTGAAAAACACGTTTTGACAACTTCTGCACAATGGGGCTAAGGGCTGACTCAGTGAGCTCGTCTGAGCCCAGGAGTTACATTGGGATGCTCCAGATTGAAAAAAGCATTTATCTCAGGCTGAAAAACACATTTTGACAACTTCTGCACAGTGGGGCTAAGTACTGACTCAGTGTGCCCTTCTGAGCCCAGCAGTTACATTGGGATGCTCCAGATTGAAAAACGCGTTTATCTTGGGCTGAAAAACTGATTTTGACAACTTCTGCACAGTCGGGCTGAAAGCTTATTCACTGTGCTCTTCAGAGCCCAGGAGTTACATTGGTTTGCTCCAGATTGAAAAACGCGTTTATCCCGGGCTGAAAAACACGTTTTGACAACTTCTGCACAGTGGGGCTAAAGCTGACTCAATGTGCTCTTCAGAGCCCAGCAGTTACATTGGGATGCTCCAGATTGAAAAACGCGTTTATCTCGGGCTGAAAAACACGTTTTGACAACTTCTGCACAGTGGGGCTAAAGCTGACTCAATGTGCTCTTCTGAGCCCAGCAGTAACATTGGGATGCTCCAGATTGAAAAACACATTTATCTCGAGCTGAAAAACACGTTTTTACAACTTCTGCACACTGGGGCTAATAGATGACTTAGTGTGCTCTTCTGAGCCCAGCAGTTACAATGGGAAGCTCCAGATTGAAAAACGCGTTTATCTCGGGATGAAAAACACGTTTTGACAACTTCTGCACAGTGGGGCTGAGAGCTTACTCAGTGTGCTCTTCTGAGCCCAGCAGTTACATTGGGAAGCTCCAGATTGAAAAACCCGTTTATCTTAAGCTGAAAAACACGTTTTGACAACTTCTGCACAATGGGGCTAAGATCTGACTCAGTGGGCTCTTCTGAGCCCAGCAGTTACATTGGGAAGCTCCAGATTGAAAAACGCGTTTATCTTGGGCTGAAAAACACGTTTTGACAACTTCTGCACAATGGGGCTAAGAGCTGACTCAGTGTGCTCTTCTGAGCCCAGCAGTTACATTGGGACGCTCCAGGTTGAAAAAGGCATTTATCTCAGGCTGAGAAACTGGTTTTGACAACTTCTGCACAATGGGACTAAAAGCTGATTCAGTGTGATCTTCTGAGCCCAGCAGTTACATTGGGATGCCCTCAGATTGAAAAAGACGTTCTTCTCGATCTGAAAAATACGTTTTGACAACTTCTGCACAATGGGGCTAAGAGCTGACTCAGTGTGCTCTTCTGAGCCCAGCAGTTACATTGGGGTGCTCCAGATTGAAATAGGCGTTCATCTCGATCTGAAAAACACGTTTTGACAACTTCTGCACAATGGGGCTAAGAGCTGACTCAGTGTGCTCTTCTGAGCCCAGCAGTTACATTGGGACGCTCCAGGTTGAAAAAGGCGTTTATCTCGAGCTGAGAAACTGGTTTTGACAACTTCTGCACAATGGGACTAAAAGCTGTTCCAGTGTGCTCTTCTGAGCCCAACAGTTACATTGGGATGCTCTAGATTGAAAAACGCGTTTATCTCAGACTGAAAAACACGTTTTGACAACTTCTGCACAGTGGAAGAAAGTACTGACTCAGTGTGCTCTTCTTAGCCCACCAGTTACATTGGAGAGCTTCATATTGAAAAAAGCGTTTATCTTGAGCTGAAAAACACATTTTGACAACTTCTGCACAGTGGGGCTAAGTACTGACTCAGTGTGCTCTTCTGAGCCCAGCAGTTACATTGGGAAGCTCCAGATTGAAAAATGCATTTATCTTGGGCTGAAAAACACGTTTTTACAACTTCTGCACAATGGGGCTAAGAGCTGACTCAGTGTGCTCTTCTGAGCCCAGCAGTTCCATTGTGATGCTCCAGATTGAAAAAAGCGTTTATCTCGGGCAGAAAAACACGTTTTGACAACTTCTGCACAGTGGGGCTTACAGCTGACTCAGTGTGCTCTTCTGAGCCCAGCAGTTACATTGGGACGCTCCAGGTTGAAAAAGGCGTTTATCTCGGGCTGAGAAACTGGTTTTGACAACTTCTGCACAATGGGACTAAAAGCTGATTTAGTGTGATCTTCTGAGCCCGGCAGTTACATTGGGATGCTCCAGATTAAAAAGGCGTTCATCTCGATCTGAAAAATTTGTTTTGACAACTTCTGCACAACAGGGCTATGAGCTGACTCAGTGGGCTCTTCTGAGCCCAGCAGTTACATTGGGATTCAAAAGTTTGCAAAAACGCATTATCTCGGCTGAAAATCACGTTTTGACAACTTCTACAATGTGGGGTAAGAGATGACTGAGTGTGCTCTTCTTAGCCAAGCAGTAACATTGGGTTGCTCAAGGTTTCAAAAACGCGTTTATCTTGACTGAAAACAACACGTTTTGACAACTTCTGAACTGTGGGGCTAACAGCTGACTCAGTTTGCTCTTCTGACCTTAGTAGTTACATTGGGGTGCTCCAGATTGCAAAAATGCGTTCATCTCAGCTGAAAAACACGTTTTGACAACTTCTAAAATGTGGGGCTAAGAGCTGACTCAGTGACCTCTTCATTGCCAAGCAGTTACATTGGATGCTCAAAGTTGCAAATACGCGTTTATCTCGGCTGAAAACCACGTTCTGACAACTTCTGAACTTTGGGGCTAACAGCTGACTCAGTTTCCTCTTCTGACATTAGCAGTTACGTTGGGGTGCTGAAGGTTGCAAAAACGCTTTATGTCGGCTGAAAAACACGTTTTGACAACTTCTGCACAGTAGGGCTTACAGCTGACTCAGTTTGCTCTTCTGTGCCCAGCAGTTAAATTGGGGTGCTCAATGTTGAAAAAACGCGTTTATCTCGGCTGAAAAACACGTTTTGACAACTTCTGCACAATGGGGCTAAGAGCTGACTCAGTGTGCTCTTCTGAGCCCAGCAGTTACATTGGGATGCTCCACACTGAAAAACGCGTTTAGCTCGAGCTGAAAAACACGTTTTGACATCTTCTGCACAGTGGGGCTAAGTACTGACTCAGTGTGCTCTTCTGAGCCCAGCAGTTACATTGGGAAGCTCCAGATTGAAAAACGCGTTTATCTTGGGCTGAGAAACTGGTTTTGACAACTTCTGCGCAATGGGACTAAAAGCTGACTCAGTGTGCTCTTCTGAGCCCAGCAGATACATTGGGACGCTCCAGGTTGAAAAAGGCGTTTATCTCGGGCTGAAAAACACGTTTTGACAACTTCTGCACAATGGGGCTAAGAGCTGACTCAGTGTGCTCTTCTGAGCCCAGCAGTTACATTGGGATGCTCCAGATTGAAAAAGGCGTTTATCTCGGGCAGAAAAACACGTTTTGACAACTTCTGCACAACAGGGCTAAGAGATGACTGAGTGTGCTCTTCTTAGCCAAGCAGTAACATTGGGGTGCTCAAGGTTTCAAAAACGCGTTTATCTTGACTGAAAACAACACGTTTTGACAACTTCTAGACTGTGGGGTTAACAGCTGACTCAGTTTGCTCTTCTGACCTTAGTAGTTACATTGGGTGCTCAAGATTGCAAAAATGCGTTCTTCTCGGCTGAAAAACACGTTTTGACGACTTCTACAATGTGGGGCTAAGAGCTGACTCAGTGACCTATTCATTGCCAAGCAGTTACATTGGATGCTCAGGGTTGCAAATACGCGCTTATATCGGCTGAAAAACACGTTTTGACAACTTCTGAACTGTTGGGCTAACAGCTGACTCAGTTTGTTCTTCTGAGCCCAGCAGTTAAATTGGGGTGCTCAATGTTTCAAAAACACGTTTATCTCGGCTGAAAAACATGTTTTGACAATTTCTGCACTGTGGGGCTAAGTGCTGACTCAGTGTGCTCTTCTTAACCAAGCAGTTACATTGGGATTTCAAAGTTTGCAAAAACGCGTTCCTTTCCGCTGAAAAATAAGTTTTGAAAAATGTGCTGTTCCTGCCCCAGCAGTTACATTTGAGTGCCCAAAGTTACAAAAACGTGTTTATTTCTTGTGAAAAACACATTTTGACAACTTCTGCACAGTGGGACTAAGAGCAGACTCGGTGTGTCCTTTTGAGCACAGCAGATACATTGGGATTCCAAAGTTTGCAAAAATGCGTTTCTCTCAGCTGAAAAACACGTTTTGTCAACTTCTGCACTGTGGGGCTAACAGCTGACTGAGTTTGCTCTTCTGACCTCAGCAGTTACATTTTGGTGCTCAAGATAGCAAAAATGCGTTCATCTCAGCTGAAAAACACGTTTTGACAATTTCTGCACTGTGGGGATAAGAGCTAACTCAGTTTGCTCTTCTGACCTCAGCAGTTACATTTTGGTGCTCAAGATAGCAAAAATGCGTTCATCTCAGCTGAAAAATACGCTTTGACAATTTCTGCACTGTGGGGATAAGAGCTAACTCAATTTGCTCTTCTGAGCCCAGCAGTTACATTGGGATGCTCCAGATTGAAAAAGGCGTTTATCTCGGGCAGAAAAACACGTTTTGACAACTTCTGCACAACAGGGCTAAGAGATGACTGAGTGTGCTCTTCTTAGCCAAGCAGTAACATTGGGGTGCTCAAGGTTTCAAAAACGCGTTTATCTTGACTGAAAACAACACGTTTTGACAACTTCTAGACTGTGGGGTTAACAGCTGACTCAGTTTGCTCTTCTGACCTTAGAAGTTACATTGGGTGCTCAAGATTGCAAAAATGCGTTCTTCTCGGCTGAAAAACACGTTTTGACGACTTCTACAATGTGGGGCTAAGAGCTGACTCAGTGACCTATTCATTGCCAAGCAGTTACATTGGATGCTCAGGGTTGCAAATACGCGCTTATATCGGCTGAAAAACACGTTTTGACAACTTCTGAACTGTTGGGCTAACAGCTGACTCAGTTTGTTCTTCTGAGCCCAGCAGTTAAATTGGGGTGCTCAATGTTTCAAAAACACGTTTATCTCGGCTGAAAAACATGTTTTGACAATTTCTGCACTGTGGGGCTAAGTGCTGACTCAGTGTGCTCTTCTTAACCAAGCAGTTACATTGGGATTTCAAAGTTTGCAAAAACGCGTTCCTTTCCGCTGAAAAATAAGTTTTGAAAAATGTGCTGTTCCTGCCCCAGCAGTTACATTTGAGTGCCCAAAGTTACAAAAACGTGTTTATTTCTTGTGAAAAACACATTTTGACAACTTCTGCACAGTGGGACTAAGAGCAGACTCGGTGTGTCCTTTTGAGCACAGCAGATACATTGGGATTCCAAAGTTTGCAAAAATGCGTTTCTCTCAGCTGAAAAACACGTTTTGTCAACTTCTGCACTGTGGGGCTAACAGCTGACTGAGTTTGCTCTTCTGACCTCAGCAGTTACATTTTGGTGCTCAAGATAGCAAAAATGCGTTCATCTCAGCTGAAAAACACGTTTTGACAATTTCTGCACTGTGGGGATAAGAGCTAACTCAGTTTGCTCTTCTGACCTCAGCAGTTACATTTTGGTGCTCAAGATAGCAAAAATGCGTTCATCTCAGCTGAAAAATACGCTTTGACAATTTCTGCACTGTGGGGATAAGAGCTAACTCAATTTGCTCTTCTGAGCCCAGCAGTTACATTGGGATGCTCCACACTGAAAAACGCGTTTATCTCGAGCTGAAAAACACGTTTTAACATCTTCTGCACAGTGGGGCTAAGTACTGACTCAGTGTGCTCTTCTGAGCCCAGCAGTTACATTGGGATGCTCCACATTGAAAAACGCATTTATCTTGAGCTGAAAAACACATTTTGACAACTTCTGCACAGTCGGGCTAAAAGCTGATTCATTGTGCTCTTCAGAGTCCAGGAGTTACATTGGTTTGCTCCAGATTGAAAAACGCGTTTATCTCGGGCTGAAAAACACGTTTTGACAACTTCTGCACAGTGGGGCTAAAGCTGACTCAATGTGCTCTTCTGAGCCCAGCAGTTACATTGGGATGCTCCAGATTGAAAAAGGCGTTTATCTCGGGCAGAAAAACACGTTTTGACAACTTCTGCACAGTGGGGCTAAAGCTGACTCAATGTGCTCTTCTGAGCCCAGCAGTTACATTGGGATGCTCCAGATTGAAAAAGGCGTTTATCTCGGGCAGAAAAACACGTTTTGACAACTTCTGCACAGTGGGGCTAAGAGCTGACTCACTGTGCTCTTCTGTGCCCAGCAGTTACATTGGGAAGCTCCAGATTGAAAAACGCGTTTATCTTGGGCTGAAAAACACGTTTTGACAACTTCTGCACAGTGGGGCTAAGAGCTGACTCAGTGTGCCCTTCTGAGCCCAACAGTTACATTGGGACGCTCCAGGTTGAAAAAGGCGTTTATCTCGGGTTGAAAAACACGTTTTGACAACTTCTGCACAATGGGGCTAAGAGCTGACTCAGTGTGCTCTTCTGAGCCCAGCAGTTACATTGGGATGCTCCAGAATGAAAAAAGCGTTTATCTCGGGCTGAAAAACACGTTTTGACAACTTCTGCACAGTGGGGCTAAGAGCTGACTCAGTGTGCTCTTCTGAGCCCAGCAGTTACATTGGGAAGCTCCAGATTGAAAAACGCGTTTATCTCGAGCTGAAAAACACGTTTTGACATCTTCTGCACAGTGGGGCTAAGTACTGACTCAGTGTGCTCTTCTGAGCCCAGCAGTTACATTGGGAAGCTCCAGATTGAAAAACGCGTTTATCTTGGGCTGAAAAACACGTTTTGACAACTTCTGCACAATTGGGCTAAGAGCTGACTCAGTGTGCTCTTCTGAGCCCAGGAGTTACAGATGCAGCCATTCAAAGTGCGCGTCACAGACACGTACCGCAGGTGACGTCGCTCAGTATGACGCAAGATGACGCGTGGCACCGCAGTACGTGATTGGTTGACCGACAGGGGCACTCGTGGTCCGTTGGTCTGTCGTAGAAAGACTTACAGTAAAAACGTCTTTGCTGTGCCCGTTGTAGATATTGAATTTTACCACTGAAGGGAAATCTTAGTAGCTGAGCATAAAAAGAATAGGAGCATACTGTAACGCGTGTGAAGGCCATAAACGATATTAATTTTGGAACATAAACATACAGTATATACTGTAGCTGGTCTTGGTACTTTAAAGAAAAAAATACACACCAGTATTCCATTTCTCCCTAAACATTTTAAGCTTTGAAGTCTTTAACTAACATGATACCGGAGTCAACAAGCATACTTTTAGAATTTGATTAAAAGGGAATATAATATGGAATCGCGTATCTAAAGAATTTAATAACGGTATTCGTGTGCTGCGACAGGGCTGTGTAGGGCTTTTTCGCCTGCCTGTTCATGCGAGCTGTCTTCTAGCCGACTGGTCTAGGTGCGTGACTAGCAACTGGGAGGTTGTGTGATCGAATCCAGCTGGTGCCGGACTTTTCTTTTAACAAACATTTCTTCGAAAAAATAGAATAGCGATATTATGGACAATAAATTGACTTTTATATTTCAAAATATCGCAACATGAACGATATTTGCAATATTTTGAACATATCTTCCCTTCTGACAGCGGTTCCTCCTTCTATTGTGTGTGTGTGTGCAACAGAGTAAATTTTTATAGAGAAATGGAGGCTGGACAGTATGCGTTACAATATAAACATTTATATTGATTTAAATCGTGTTCTGATTTAAATCGCAAACGCGTGTTTAATTATGTGTTTTTTAATCATAATCAGGCTAATGCATTTCTACATTTTCTGTATGAACCAGCTTAGAGGTTCATACAGAAAGACAGCTTGTGTTTAAATTGAGTGTAAGGTAATTTATGCTTCTAAAGTCATGGTCAGCATTTATTATTGTACTGTGCTGTAAACTTTTTCTGTGCCTAGTCACATTATTTTATAGCGTTTTTATTGCGTTATTAAATCCGGTGGCGCTGTGTGTTAGAGTAGTTTCCTGACTCCCTTGTCACATGGTCTGTGATTGAATCCCATAGAACTATGACTTTATTTTTTAACAAACATTTCTTTGAAAAAATGAAACGTTTCCCTTGGTCAGAGATTAAATAAAACCTCACTCGCACCAAACAAATTTATATTTCTAAATATCACAAAATACGTTCATTGTCTTCCAATCGAGTCGAGTTGACATTGGAAGCCTGCCACACCCGGACTGTTAAACCAACGCATTAGCACGTCAAAGCCCATCGAGGGTATTGAGCCAGTATTGCCTTTAGTATTCCCCCCTCTCCCCTCAATTCAATTCAATTCAAGGTGTTTTATTTGCATGACAGATGGGTACAAGCAGTGTTGGGTATGTATATTGTAACGCTTACGGCAGACAGGCACTGTGTAAGAGCCGGCGCACCAGAGCAGCGCACCGAGGGAGCGTCTGCATTTCTAACTTAGTTTTTAAAATTAGTCAAGCAATATGAAGCATCTCCTTTTACTTAGTGCCTGAGCATAAAAAGAATAGGAGCATACTGCAACGCGTGTGAAGTCCATAAACGATATTAATTTTGGAACTTAAACATACAGTATATGGCTGGTCTCGGTACTTTAAAGAAAACATACACACCAGTATTCCATTTCTCCTAAACATTTTAAGCATCGAAGTCTTTAACTAACGCGATACCGGAGTCAACAAGCATACTTTTAGAATTTGATTAAAAGGGAATATAATATGGAATCGCGTATCTCAAGAAATTAATAACGATATAATTATATTCATGTTGCAAAAGAACTGCAACGGACATAAAAACTCCCTTGCTTTTAACAGAGCGTTCCATAATTTCTAACTACGAAAATGCCAGGTGAAAGGATTTGTAAACATATTTTGTTAAAGCAAGTCAGAACCCATTCAGAGCCTACATTACATTTTAGCGTTTCATTCTGAGCAGAAGACCCTCACACCTGAAGAAGGGGGAGGTGTTTTTCGCTGGAAATCTCGCCTGCTTCTACTTTACAACCGGAGTGCTGGCTGTGACGAATTAAACCGGTATTACAGGTTACAATCACAGACCATGTGACATTGGAGTCAGGAAACTAACACAGCGCCACCAGATTTGATAACGCTATGAAAACGCTATAAAATAATGTGACTAGGCACAGAACAAGTTTACAGCACAGTACAAAAATGCTGACCATGACTTTAGAAGCATAAATTGCCTTACACTCAATTTAAACACAAGCTGTCTTTAGCCCTCTAAGGTGGTTCATACAGAAATGTAGAGATCCAGGCTCAGAACACACAGCTTCATTAGCGAATACATATGCAGGACAACTAGAGAAGACGTTTTACAGAGGATGGATTTTTAGAAACATCCCATCAGTGACATCACTGAAGTCAACTCCTAGGTACTGTAACTGTCGTGTGGATAGTTTCACAAGAATCAGACAAAGGTTTAAGCATCGCTTGTTCTAGATAAAACTGCAAAAAAAAACAACAACCCATAATGTACTTCTTTGCGGCTCTGTTTGCCCAAATCATATATTCACAACGTGAAATCTAGAAAATAATATTACGTAACCAAAATCCGCAATATGGAAACAGAACCTGTGTAATTGTTGATAGATGATGTACTCGTAACATTTTTTCAAGACGAACTACAACATTTAAAAAATGACTTGTATGTACTTGATATCTCTAATCAATCCACGGGTCCCAGCACGAAACGAAAGTAAAACGCATACCGTTTCGCGCTTCTTATTAGTTGCTCAAAAGTAATTTGACCGTATGAAATGCATAATATAAACCTAGAAACATATACGTGAGTAGTACTTAAGCACTGTAGTATCGGTGTTAAGACATACCTCTCAAATACTGTAAATCAAGTTAAAAATATCTCAAGATTCTGGTCATAATGAAACCATGTTTCGTGTATGTTTTCTTTAAAGTACCGAGACCAGCCATATACTGTATGTTTATGTTCCAAAATTAATATCGTTTATGGCCTTCACACGCGTTGCAGTATGCTCCTATTGTTTTTATGCTCAGCTACTAAGATTTCCCTTCAGTGGTAAAATTAGATATGAATATTCAATACTTAAACGGGCACAGTTAAGACATTAAATATACATATACATACTGTATACAGTACAGTTTGCATACGGTAATATGTTTATGTCCCTAAATCAATCTCTTTTATGAGCATGTGAAAGGCATGGTGAATCACTGTACTTTGCATGATTGGGAAAAAATGCGTGATTGCGAAATGCTGTGGCGTTACTTTTACAAAGACGGTCAATGAAAAAAAGAATGTGGACCAGGGCAATACTTTGAGTTTACAGCTTGTCCAAGGTCATTTATTATTAATACTATTATTAATATCTTCGTTAAAGACTTTGATGGCTACAGCTCAAACATGAGAGGTTGAGCTTTATTAGCTCCACCTTGCGGAAATTCCGGATACTATTATTTTGCTAGCGGTATTTACCGGTAACTCGCGGTATTTACCGGTAGCTTGCGGTAGACTGCGTACAGCGTACCGGAAAATAATGCGGTATCGCCCGCGCATTTTGAATGGCTGCATCTGTACATTGGTTTGCTCCAGATTGAAAAAGGCGTTTATCTTGCGCTGAAAAACACGTTTTGACAACTTCTGCACAATGGGGCTAAGAGCTGACTCAGTGTGCTCTTCTGAGCCCTGCAGTTACATTGGGATGCTCCACATTGTAAAATGCGTTTATCTCGTGCTGAAAAACACGTTTTGACAACTTCTGCACAATGGGGCTAAGAGCTGACTCAGTGTGCTCTTCTGAGCCCAGCAGTTACATTGGGATGCTCCACATTGAAAAACGCGTTTATCTCCAGCTGAAAAACACGTTTTGACAACTTCTGCACAACAGGGCTAAGAGCTGACTCAGTGGGCTCTTCTGAGCCCAGCAGTTACATTGGGATTCAAAAGTTTGCAAAAACGCATTATCTCGGCTGAAAATCACGTTTTGACAACTTCTACAATGTGGGGCTAAGAGACGACTGAGTGTGCTCTTCTTAGCTAAGCAGTAACATTGGGGTGCTCAAGGTTTCAAAAACGCGTTTATCTCGGCTGAAAAACACATTTTTACAACTTCTGCACAGTGGGGCTAAGAACTGACTCGGTGTAATCTTCTGGCCCCAGCAGTTACATTGGGATTCCAAAGATTGCAATATCGCATTTTTCTCGAATGAAAAACACGTTTTGACAACTTCATCACAGTGGGGCTTAGAGCTGACTCAGTGTGCTCTTGTAGCCCCAGCAGTTACATTGGGGTGCCAATGTTTGCAAAAACGCATTTATCTCCGCTGAAAAACATAATTTCACAAGAGTGCTCTTCTGACCTCAGCAGTTACATATGGGTGCTCAAGGCTGAAAAAACGTGTTTATCTCAGCTGAAAACATTTTGACAACATCTGCACAGTGGGGCTAAGAGCTGACTCAGTGTGCTCTTCTGAGCCAAGCAGATACACTGGGATTTCAAAGTTTTTAAAAACACGTTTATTTCGGCCGAAAAACATGTTTTGAAAAATTTGCTGTTCCTGCCCCAGCAGTTACATTGGAGTGCCCAAAGTTGCAAAAACGTGTCAATCTCGGCTGAAAAAGACGTTTTGACAACTTCTACACTGTGGGGCTAAGAGTTGACTCAGTTTGCTCTTTTGAGCCCAGCAGATATATTGGTAGTCCAAAGTTTGCAAAAACGCGTTTATCTCGGCTGAAAAACACGTTTTGAAAAATGTGCTGTTCCTGCACCAGCAGTTACATTGGAGTATTTTTGAAATATAAAAAATGTCAATATACTGTAGTGTCCATAATATTTGCTATTTTAGTTTTTCAAAGAAGTGTTTTGGTTAAAAGAAAACTCACAGTGATTGCTGGATTTGCACTCCTGCCTTCACTTTTATATTGTAAATCAGTCACTTAAGCCATCTCGCCACCAAGGTAAGTCCTATGACATCTACTGAAACAGCAATACAGATATTACAGTAATATGGTCGGCAGGTCAACCACGTAAGACTTTGATGCTTAAAATGTTTAGGGAGAAATGGAATATTGGTGTGTATTTTTTCTTTAAAATACCAATACCAGCAACATGCAGTTTACGTAAGATATTTATGTTCCTAAATTAATATCATTTATGCTCCTCTGCGTTTTATGCTTAGCTTCTAAAATTTCCCTTTAGTGGTAAAATTCCATATTAATAAAAATACTAAGCAGGTTAAAATGTGCACAGTAAAGAGATTAAATGATTAAATCTTTTCACTAACGACCAATACACCACAATATCTTCCATGTCGCATTAACATTGGAATGTTTTTTTTACAAGTGTCAAAAGAAGCGATACACAACCTGTCTCCTCTATAACTCTTCAGTTTACAGAGAAATTCCTCCAGAGCCTCACAACATTGTCCAATAATTCTCTTCTTGTGTCTAATTTTTAGTTACAGATGCAGCCATTCAAAGTGTGCGTCACAGACAAGTACCGCAGGTGACGTCGCTCAGTATGACGCAAGATGACGCGTGGCACCGCAGTAAGCGATTGGTTGACCGACAGGGGCACTCGTGGTCCGTTGGTCTGTCGTAGAAAGACTTACAGTAAAAACGTCTTTGCTGTGCCCGTTGTAGATATTGAATTTACCAATGAAGGGAAATCTTAGTAGCTGAGCATAAAAAGAATAGGAGCATACTGTAACGCGTGTGAAGGCCATAAACGATATTAATTTTGGAACATAAACATACAGTATATAGCTGGTCTTGGTACTTTAAAGAAAAAAATACACACCAGTATTCCATTTCTCCCTAAACATTTTAAGCTTTGAAGTCTTTAACTAACGTGATACCGGAGTCAACAAGCATACTTTTAGAATTTGATTAAAAGGGAATATAATATGGAATCGCGTATCTAAGGAATTTAATAATGGTATTCGTGTGCTGCGACAGGGCTGTGTAGGGCTGTTTCGCCTGCCTGTTCATGCGAGCTGTGTTGTAGCCGACTGGTCTAGGTGCGTGCCTAGCAACTGGTAGGTTGTGTGTTCAAATCCAGCTGGTACCGGACTTTTCTTTTAACAAACATTTCTTCGAAAAAATAGAATAGCGATATTATGGACAATCAATTGACTTTTATATTTCAAAATATCGCAACATGATCGATATTTGCGATATTTTGAACATATCTTCCCTTCTGACAGCGGTTCCTCCTTCTATTGTGTGTGTGTGTGCAACAGAGTAAATTTTTATAGAGAAATGGAGGCTGGACAGTATGCGTTACAATATAAACATTTATATTGATTTAAATCGTGTTCTGATTTAAATCGCAAACGCGTGTTTAATTATGTGTTTTTTAATCATAATCAGGCTAATGCATTTCTACATTTTCTGTATGAACCAGCTTAGAGGTTCATACAGAAAGACAGCTTGTGTTTAAATTGAGTGTAAGGTAATTTATGCTTCTAAAGTCATGGTCAGCATTTATTATCGTACTGTGCTGTAAACTTTTTCTGTGCCTAGTCACATTATTTTATAGCGTTTTTATTGCGTTATTAAATCTGGTGGCGCTGTGTGTTACAGTAGTTTCGTGACTCCCATGTCATATGGTCTGTGATTGAATCCCATAGAACTATGACTTTATTTTTTAACAAACATTTCTTTGAAAAAAATGAAACGTTTCCCTTGGTCAGAGATTAAATAAAACCTCACTCGCACCAAACAAATTTATATTTCTAAATATCACAAAATACGTTCATTGTCTTCCAATCGAGTCGAGTTGACATTGGAAGCCTGCCACACCCGGACTCTTAAACCAACGCATTAGCACGTCAAAGCCCATCGAGGGTATTGAGCCAGTATTGGCTTTAGTATTCCCCCCCTCTCCCCTCAATTCAATTCAATTCAAGGTGTTTTATTTGCATGACAGATGGGTACAAGCAGTGTTGGGTATGTATATTGTAACGCTTACGGCAGACAGGCACTGTGTAAGAGCCGGCGCACCAGAGCAGCGCACCGAGGGAGCGTCTGCATTTCTAACTTAGTTTTTAAAATTAGTCAAGCAATATGAAGCATCCCCTTTTACTTTGTGCCTGAGCATAAAAAGAATAGGAGCATACTGCAACGCGTGTGAAGTCCATAAACGATATTAATTTTGGAACTTAAACATACAGTATATGGCTGGTATCGGTACTTTAAAGAAAACATACACACTAGTATTCCATTTCTCCCTAAACATTTTAAGCATCGAAGTCTTTAGCTACCGCGATACCGGAGTCAACAAGCATACTTTTAGAATTTGATTAAAAGGGAATATAATATGGAATCGCGTATCTCAAGAAATTAATAACGATATAATTATATTCATGTTGCAAAAGAACTGCAACGGACATAAAAACTCCCTTGCTTTTAATAGAGCGTTCCATAATTTCTAACTACGAAAATGCCAGGTGAAAGGATTTGTAAACATATTTTGTTAAAGCAAGTCAGTTTTTTCCGCAACACATAAAAGACATTTTTCCAAGAAAGTTTAGCCTTTGTCACTAATGAAACCACTAAATAAAGACATAAATATAGAAATCTTAAGATTTGTTTTATTTAATGTTGGTAGCAGGATGAACTGTCAGAGTGTATATTTTGTCGCAGAGTTGCTGCAAGATGTTAACAGTGAAAAAGGTATTTAGAAATGAGTTATTTCAAGATGAAAATTTTCAGAATAATTGCAAATCTAGCAGGATAGAGAAAGCACAGAAAACTGGCAGTTAGATTGATCAGATTAGTATGAAAAGTCATTTAGCAAAGGGAATTAGAAGAGTGACAAACTAGTATACTTTAGATCTTTTTTTTCTGAACCAGGGACAATCTGATCATGTTTCCCTATAACAATAATAAAAAACTTTATTTGATATATCACCATTAAAGGTGGCATCTCAAAGCAATACAGTAGATGTAAAAACAGATAAAAGGACCACAGATTACAAAGTAAATGCATATAAGAAAGACAAGCAGGTAGAGGTGCTACCAAAATTAGAAAATGAAGCAGATACAGACACTAAGTCTTCTGAAAAGAAAGGTTCTGAGGTTAGATTTAAACTGGCCCTGGTGTGTGTGTGTTTGTGTCTGTCCTGTGATGGACTGGCGCTATGTCCAGGGTGTATTCTGCCTTGTGTCCGTCGCTTCATTCATGTGCATCCAACACACAGTTCAACGCTAGCAACTACACAAAATCTAAAATATGAGCTCTACTTGCCACTTACAGTACCAACAGTACCAGCTAACTTTAGTAGTGACATTTTCATGGATCTTTTTAACAATAAAATTTACAACATCAGACTTCAGACACAATTAAACAGGCCTCAAAAAAGTCTGGTACAAACATTTTCAGCATGGAATAAACCGTTACTTTAATGGTATAAACCTTAAATGGATTCATATTCTCAATAAGATTTGGTGCTCAGTAACATGACTTAGAAAATGACAGAAGACATACGTATCATGCTTATCCTTCTATTTTTCATAATCGTAAACTCCTTAAGGCAGTTACATTTTCTCTGTTCTGACCTGGAGTTACAGAGAAATTTAAATTCTAATAAGAGATTTGTAATGAGGAAAGTCATACCAATCACTCATACAGTACCAGGATTTGCAATTACAATACAAATACTTTCTTTCTGTATGTGTTTATTTTGCAGTTTGAGTCTATGGCATTCCTTTGGGGGTCTATACTCCAAGGCATGACTTTTTTATGTATAAACATCAGTATTTACTGCTATTAATTACTGTACGATTTATAGTTGAAATCTGAGCCTAGATATAAAGTTAAAATCTCGACAAAGCAATGTAGGAAATACAGAGAAAATAAATCCTTTCTGACATCTAAAATCAGTTTCGATCAAGGTCTCTAAAACGAACAAGAAAAAGAAGATTTTCGGAGGGCAATTACGCTGTGTTTATATAGAATAAGTGATTTATGAGCAATCTAATTTCTTGTTCGTTTAAAACAGTGAAATGTCAGCTGTAAAAGATCGCACCAGAAACAGCACTCTCTCTGCCTGTCATAGACGTTCAGGAAAGGCTGAATGAAGTCATGTCAAGTACAATAATTCGGAGATCAATAATACCAGTTGTAGGACAGTACATAAGGAGGATAAGGATTTTGAAGTTGACTCGAAATCTGATAGGTAACCAGTGCAAGGACTTGAAAACAGGTGTAATGCATCCCTGATAGGATTCTTGCTGTCATATTCTGAACATATTGAAGATTGCTCAGTGTGGATTTAATTTCCCCAGTGAACAGGATGTGCATTTATTAATTCTAGAAAAAAAGCCTTTCTTGATTTCTCTAGTTCTTAGTTTCTCTAGTTCCCTTTAAAATAAACTATTATTCCACAATGCAGAGTATTACATGGCCAGTATTTACACATGATATTTGTGATTTAAAGAAATTAACACAAGCAGCTTTTGGAGATTTAAGTGTTGGCTGAGTTATTGCAAGATAAAAGACTAGAGATGTTGGCAAGAAGAAGATAGTTTGGGGAAAGCTGAGGAATACACTTATAACAAGAACACTTCCTAATGGGGTTAGGCATACTTTTGATGAAGATGATGAAGTTAACAGACTATATGTTTACATAGATACTGAAATAAGGATTGTATTTTAGATTATGTGTAGTTGCTGGCATTGAACTGTGTGTTGGATGCACATGAATTGAAGGAATGGGCAAACATAGCTGATGCGGATCCACAGAGCCAGCATATTAAGATGTTTATAATTAGAGGCAATTTGTTTAAATAACTAGGTATGGATACTGATGTGCAAGAGAGGTGGAAAGGCTGTTTCCTTAAGCCAGCAGTATAAAATATTTTATTCTCAGTGAGATGCTGCCATTTCATAGTGGGTTTCTAACACTGTGTATAGTTCCATCCACACAGTGCCTTTACTTCCATTTCTAATCTCTTTATCCAGTACAGAGGATTTGGAGCCTATCCCAGTAAGCAACGGACACAAGGCAGAATACACCCTGGACATAGCGCCAGTCCATCACAGGACAGACAGACACAAACACACACAGACCAGGGCCAGGTTTCCCATAAACTAATTAACTTACCAGTATGTTTTGGAGTGCGAGAGGGAGTCATATCACACATATGGAGAAAAACCATGTAACCCAGAGAGAACATGTAAACCCCACACACACAGGATGGCAGGAATTGAACCTAGGACCCCAGTGCTGCAAGATAGCAATGCTAACCACTTTGCCACCATTATAAATGGATGGATATCTTAGTTATCTTTCTAGTTCACAGGTTTGCATGCATAATTTAATTTTGAAAGCCACTGAGACATCAGGTACTACTGTTGTATTTATGAAAAAGAAACAAAACAAAAAACATACTAAGAACTGTGCCATCCTACTCCTTAGCTAATACATTTTATTATTCATAAACAGTTAACATTGTTAGCAAAATATTTTGAATTATATTTAACCCTATTTTTTCTTTAGTTTTGTATTTAACTTATTATATGATAGTCAGACTTAATGTATATTTGAACAATGAAAATATATTTTTACAAGATTTTACATTAAGCACTTAAAATTAATATGGTTAATAATAGTAAACTGTAACATGCTGTAACAAGATCGGTTAAACAGCGAAGAAAATGCTTTCAGAGAAAATGTTTCAGGTGTGAAGAACATAGATCTCCAATGCAATTTCAACCAAACCTGTTCCCACACACCCTGCCCCCACTACCATTAGAATATACACAAAGCACTCAAATCTTTCGAGCTAATGATCAGGTGACCCGAGAGAGAGCGAGAGAAACACCAAGGGGTGCGGAACCAGGGAACTATTTACATGGAAAACGGGCGATCTCCCCAGACTGTCCGCCCGTTTCACTGTTACCTGGATACCTCTTTATTTAGAACTCACTAACACTGATTTTTAGTTTAGAAGGATTCAAGTAGGGTTTTAGATGAAAGGCAGCGACCTTAATCAAGCCCAAATCACAATTGAACCCATTCAGAGCCTACATTACATTTTAGCGTTTCATTCTGAGCAGAAGACCCTCACACCTGAAGAAGGGGGAGGTGTTTTTCGCTGGAAATCTCGCCTGCTTCTACTTTACAACCGGAGTGCTGGCTGTGACGAATTAAACCGGTATTACAGGTTTCAATCACAGACCATGTGACATGGGAGTCAGGAAACTAACACCGCGCCACCGGATTTGATAACGCTATAAAAACGCTATAAAATAATGTGACTTGGCACAGAACAAGTTTACAGCACAGTACAAAAATGCTGACCATGACTTTAGAAGCATAAATTGCCTTACACTCAATTTAAACACAAGCTGTCTTTAGCCCTCTAAGCTGGTTCATACACAAATGTAGAGATCCAGGCTCAGAACACACAGCTTCATTAGCGAATACATATGCAGGACAACTAGAGAAGACGTTTTACAGAGGATGGATTTTTAGAAACATCCCATCAGTGACATCACTGAAGTCAACTCCTAGGTACTGTAACTGTCGTGTGGATAGTTTCACAAGAATCAGACAAAGGTTTAAGCATCGCTTGTTCTAGATAAAACTGCAAAAAAAAAACAACCACCCATAATGTACTTCTTTGCGGCTCTGTTTGCCCAAATCATATATTCACAACGTGAAATCTAGAACATAATATTACGTAACCAAAATCCGCAATATGGAAACAGAACCTGTGTAATTGTTGATAGATGATGTACTCGTAACATTTTTTCAAGACGAACTACAACATTTAAAAAATGACTTGTATGTACTTGATATCTCTAATCAATCCACGGGTCCCAGCACGAAACGAAACTAAAACGCATACCGTTTCGCGCTTCTTATTAGTTGCTCAAAAGTAATTTGACCGTATGAAATGCATAATATAAACCTAGAAACATATACGTGAGTAGTACTTAAGCACTGTAGTATCTGTGTTAAGACATCAGGATGTCTTCTATCTTCTTCAGGATGAATAAAGTGGGCCTATTTATCTATCAATCATATTTAAATAACTAGTGTTCTGTACCGTGGTACCCCTAAAAGTACCACACTTGTACCATACAACAGTAGTACCTGATGTCTCAGTGGCTTTCAAAATTAAATTATGCAATAAATAACCACATGTAAGACTCTGATGCTTAAAATGTTTAGGGAGAAAGTGGAATACTGGTGTGTATTTTTTCTTTAAACTACCAATACCAGCCATATACAGTCTGTAACGTAGGGATTTCTATACGTCTTTATTTAGTGTTTACATTAGTGACAAAGGCTAAACGTTTAGCTTCAGTAACGTGTACATATCTCCCCTTTTTATAAAACGACATGGTTGAAAACTGTTCCAGAGCCACTGTTGTTTCATCAGTGAAAAGTACATCATGAAATGCCTCTCCCTGTTCAATCCACTGGAAAAAAGAAAAGGAGCATAAAGCTTCTGATGGTCATAAACGATATTCATTTAGGAGCAGCATCAGAGGTATCTTTTTAACTGCACTGCATTGGAGAGAATACCATAGTGTGTTTTTTTTTACTCCCTGGCGGAAACTGGCTTCCAGAAGAATCAGTATGGCTCAGAGATTAAATAAAACTTCACTCGCACCAAACAAATGTATATTTCTAAATATCACAACATGATCGAATTTAAGTCATTTTAATAACAATGAATAGTCACCTATGCGTTACAATATAAACATTTATATTGATTTAAATCGCGTTTAAATCACCTTTATTTAAAACCCATAAATAAAGCTGATACTGTTTAGACTTCCAATTATTTAAAACTGTATTAAAGCAGCACGATACACAATGCAACGTAAATCGCTATCTTTGTCTTCTGTGTAATAATGTTCACCTCTCTGTCCAGCAAATTTACAGGTTAAAAACAATACTGTTAGGCTGGGAAAACGATTTTTCTCCCCCCCCCCTCAAAAACCCAGTAAGTACAGTACTTACTAGTTAAAGGCTAGGCTCCCGACTACGGCGAAAGGAACCCTTCTTTCATTAGAATACAATGAACATATTTTAGCCCTGAATGAATAAATAGCAAACATGGTTTACATAAAAGACATTTTTCCAAGAAAGTTTAGCCTTTGTCACTAATGAAACCACTAAATAAAGACATAAATATAAAAATCTTAAGATTTTTAAAATGCATGACTTTGCTAAAATTTATTTGAAAATAAAAACAATTACAACCGCCAGGGGAGAGAGAGAACAGGGGAGGGATGTTGGTTTTGCATAAGGGGCGGGGCTATGGAAATTAGGTCTGTTTGGGAATGTGTAGTTACATGTTCTGGCTGTTTGTGAATTATCGTTGTTGAGTATGGAGTGTTGAGGTATTGATTTTGTGTAATGCTTTATGTTGAAAATTGAGGTGGATTTTGTTTATGATAAACAGGATAAACTGGGATGGGAGGAAGGTTTGGTTTTGCATAAGGGGCGGGATTATGATAATTGGAGGACTTTGCGAGAGTAAAATGGTTTGATATATTTGATTTTGTATTGTGGTTGTTATCTATGTTTTTGGTTGGTATTATGTTTATATGGTTGTTTTTGTTGGTTGGTTGTTATTATGGTTATTAATAATACGATCTATAGTTGAAATCTGAGCCTAAATAAAAAGAAAAAGCAAGTGATTAGGTTTATGAGCAATCTAATTACTTATTCGTTTAAAACGCTATATAAAATAAAGTTTATTATTAATTTGCTGCACAGAGCGGTGAATATTATTATGCATAAGACAAAGATAACGATCCTGATCAGTTTAGAAATCTGTGTACGCTGTAAGGTTTTTACTTCTTAAACTTTTAAAATACACGTTTTGAATAGAAAGAAATCCTCTTCCTGTTACAGTATGTATAGCAAACTAGCACGTCTTTTTTCTCCAATCAGAGGGGTGTCAGATGGTGTCAGCCAATCACCATTCTGCGTTGGGTAGCAACGGGTGACTGTTCTCAGGCGGAAGATGTAAACAGCTTAATGTTCGTGTTAAATAATTTTTTTAAATTCAACTAAACGGGCACAGTTAAGACATTAAATATACATATACATACTGTATACAGTACAGTTTGCATACGGTAATATGTTACGCGATTAAAAAATAAATAAATAAAACTGGAAGGTTCAGCACCAGCTGGATTCGAGCACACACTCTGCCCGTTGGCAGGCACGCACCTAGACCAGTCGGCTACAGTCAGCTCGCAGTACACGGATATAATCATACCGTTATTAAATTCTTGAGATACGCGATTCCATATTATATTCCCTTTTAATCAAATTCTAAAAGTATGCTTGTTGACTCCGGTATCACGTTAGTTAAAGACTTCGAAGCTTACAATGTTTAGGGAGAAATGGAATACCGGTGTGTATTTTTCCTTGTGATATTTTAAGCTCTAGTTGAATGATAGGTGTCGCATTTTAAATCATTTTCGTAGTTAGAAATTATGAAACGCCCTGTTAAAAGCAAGGAAGTTTTTATGCCCGTTGAAGTAAAACAAAATGCCTGACAAAGTATGGCTTGGACAGATTCCAAGTGCTTGTACAAATGTGCTAAAGAAATTATACTTTGAGTATACAGCTTGTCCAAAGTCATCCATTATTAATACTATTAGTAATATCTTCGGTAAAGGCTTTGATGCATAAATATTTCTGATAAAGGTAGGTTGTGTACTTTTGTCCAACTGAGCAATCTTGCTTTCATAAAATATACCAACATTTTAATGACTGAAGATTAACATGCTGTAATACACTGTTCAAAATTAAAGGCTCAAATGCTGTACATGAGAGGTTAAGCTCCCCCTGGCGGTTTTACAAGGTGACGCCGGATAGTTTCCGGCAGAGCGTCAAATGACGCGCGATTAACCACGTCACACTGCGTGACACTACGTGATGCCGCGACACGCCCACCGGGGTATGCCGCAAAATAACGCACGCATTTTGAATGGCTGCATCTGTAAGCAGGATTTGAGCTACAGACCATAACAGACCAAAAAACAGAATCCACCTGCGATTCGGGTGTTAACAAAACGTGTTTACAAAGAAAGTGAAATACAGTAATACTACCAGCTATATAGATACATAGATTGAGATATTTAGATCCTTAAATTAATATCATTATTAATTTCTTTAGATACGTGATTCCATATTATATTTTCGATTATAAAACAGATCATTCCTGTCCTGGAATCAGACTGGCTGACACCCTTCTGAAGCGGGTGCCATAATCTCTGGTATACGCACTCCCCAGAAATTTGACTTTTTACTGTGTGATGAATTTTAAAGACTACTTCTTAGCTTAGATAAGAACACGTAAATAAAAAAGCTTGGATTCTCATGTATCTGATACACGTATCTTTTAATGCAATCTTTGTTGTGCTCTTGAGGATCCTTGTGATCTTTTGAGCTCTGGTTGAATGGTAAGTGTCACAGTTTAAATTATTTTCGTTGTTAGATATTATGAAACACTCTGTTAAAAGCAAGGGAGTTTTATGTCTGTTATAGTAAAAGAAAATGCCTGACGAACTAGGGATTGGACAGTTTCCAAGTGCTTGCACAAATGTGCTAAAGAAATGAACAAAAAAAGTAATTTATTCCTTTATCATATTGGCTAGCTAATGTTCTGTCCTTGTTAGTTAGATCAACGAAATGCTGTGGTGTTACTTTTTGTCAATGAAAAAATAAAGTATTTTCGTTTTCCTGGCAGTTTTACAAAGTGATTCCGGATACTATTAACATAATCTCATTTATATATGGTAATTTCCTGTATGATGTCAAATGCGTCATACCGCGTTTTGATGCGATACGCCCACCGCGTTGTACCGTGGCGTGCCCCACACATTTTGAATGGCTGCATCTGTACATTACGAACTTCAAGCATTTCATTTTGAGTTGAAGACCCTCACACCTGAAGAAGGATTCACAGCCAAAATGTTGCAAGCTGACGTGGCTACCCACCAAAGTAAATGCATTGCAGTAAATGTTTATACCATTATATCAATTTTTTTTATTTCTTTTTTAAAAATTAAAAAAATCGTTTACCCAGCCTAAGAGGGGGGTCTGCTCTCATTGACAGCTGACACTCCTCTATACACTCAAGTGAAAAAATTAATAACACCAATGTAAATGTCGTATTCACAATTTGTTGATAATAAAAATGATAAGTTCTCTAAAGCTTTGTGATAGTTTACCCAGGCAGCAAAAGATCAGCTACATTGGGAAGATGCAACACCAAAGATATAATTAATAACCTTTTAAATCTGAAGGGAGATCTAAAGGGATCCCCCCCCACACACAATAGAAGCAGGAAGCAGAAGCAGGGACCGTTGTCAGAAGGAAAGAAGGTGACTATTCATTGTTATTAAAAATGATTTAAATTTGAACATGTTGCGATATTTAGAAATATAAAAAGTCAATTGATTGTCCATAATATTGCTATTTTATTTTTTTAAAGAAATGTTTGTTAAAAGAAAAGTTGTAGTGTCAACTAGATTTGAACACCCAACCTGTGGTTCAGAAGTGGAAAACATAGACCATAGAAACACCTGCAAGGTCACGTAAGGAGTGGTGAAACAGCCCTACACATACAGTATCAACAGACATTGTACAGCCTGTACTATTGTGTTGCAGTATATGAATATAATTATATCGTTATTAATTTCTTTAGATACGCGATTCCATATTATATTTGCAGAAAAGTTTAAAACTACCACTTTTTATACACGTTAATTCACGTTAGTTAAAGACTTCGATGCTTAAAATGTTTAGGGAGAAATGGAATACTGGTGTGTATTTTTTCTTTAAAGTACCAAGACCAGCCATATACTGTAATACTGTATGTTTATGTTCCAAAATTAATATCGTTTATGGCCTTCACACGCATTATGCTCCTATTCTTTTTATGTTCAGCTACTAAGATTTCCCTTCAGTGGTAAAATTCCATATAAATATTCAATACTAACACGGGCACAGTAAAGACATTTAAATCTTTCTACAACCGACCAACGCACCACGAGTGCCCCTGTCGGTCATCTAATCACGTACCGCGGTATGACGCACGATGATGTAGCCAATTACCCGCGGTACGTGTCTGTGCCGCGCACTTTGAATGGCTGCATCTGTATTTTATGAAAGCAAGATTCCTCAGTTGGGCAAAAGTACACAATCTACCTTTATCATAAATACTTTAAGTATGCAGAAATATTTTAAGCATCAAGGTCTTTACCGAAGATATTACTAATAGTATTAATAATGAATGACCTTGGACAAGCTCTAAACTCAAAGTATTACCCTGGTCCACATTCTTTGTAACCGTCTTTGTAAACGAAAAGACTATTTTTTCATTGACAAAAAGTAACACCACAGTTTTTCATTGATCCGATCACGTATTTGTTTCCAATCATACAAAGTAAGTTTTGAGAATCTCCGATTCACCATGCTTTTCACATGCTCATAAACGATATTAATTTAGGAACATAAACATATTATGTAAACTGTATATTGCTGGTATTGGTAGTTTAAAGAAAAAAATGCACACCAGTATGCCATTTCTCCCTAATCATTTTAAGCATCAAAGTCTTACATGTGGTTATTTCGGGAACGTTTTTACATGCTCCTTCTGACCATATTACTGTATGTTTATATACTTTGTGAAAAGTGATCGTTTTAACCTTTTCTGTGAATACGCTCATTATCGGAGTAAACAAAGCATACTTTTAGAATTTGATTAATAGGGAATATCATATGGAATTGCGTATCTAAAGAAAATAATAACAATATAATTATATCATGCACTGTAACACATACAGTAGTATATGTGTGTGGCTGTTCCAGGGGCTGTCATGTGAATGTATCATTGGTGTGATGGTTTAAGTGACTGACTTATACGTGAGAGGTTGGGTGTTCAAGTCCAGCTTTTGCCATGAGTTGTCTTCTAACAAACATTTATTTGAAAAACTAAAATAGCAATAGCAAAATGATGGACACTCTACTGACTTTTTTATATTTCTAAATATCACAACATGTTCATACTGTATGTACACAGCAGTACCACAACGTGTAGGGCGCAAATCCACATGAACCCGAAAGCCCTACATCAATATTGTGCATTCGCCAGGTGCTGCGCAGTTTTCACATGCATCTCTCTCTCTCTCCCCCCCCCGGGAGTGCTGCCTGTGCCAAATTTCACTCCACTGTCTGACTCTCTGTGTCTACATTGTTTGTAAACAAACCAGTTTCACAGGTATTTTCAAAGTAGAACAGGGCAAGTCTTCCAATGACAGACACACCACCTCCCCCCCATGGACACGCTTTCTTACAAAAAACAGATTCACAATGCGAAGCTGTGTCAGTCTTCAGTGTAAAAAAAATCAGTTTGAACACCATGGGTGCTGTTTTTAAGACGCTGCTGAGTAAAGTATAGGAATTTTCCTGCTGTCAGTAGTATGGTGTATATAGTTGACCCTTACCTGAATGAAAACAGAACATAAAGAAAGGGTTTCAGAAATCAAACAAAGCGTTATTCCTGTGCTTACAGTCTGGGTAATTGGAGGCTGCGTTGTTATGCTTCCTATGGTGATATATGGGTTTTTCGCACGAAGCCGTATTGAGCAGTATTTCTCGTGTTGTGAACGTGTGTACACAGTGATCCCTTCGGGTTTCATTTAGTGCATAATTACGCATTGATGAAAAACCAGAGGTTTAAAAAACGAGAATTAGCTCACCAATAGTTTTATGTGCAAGCTGTGAAAATTTTCACAAGTTGTGGTCTTTAAAATGCATTTGGTTTGAAGGCATTCTGTGTTTCCCTTCAGAAGATATGAACAAAAGAATATTCGAGCGTGTTAAAAAAAATGGCTTACAAATGACATAGTGAAGGCTGTGAAAACAGTCACAATGTACTTTGTACACACAGCAAGTGTTTTCATAACTTCAGGAGGTTTCATGAAAAAGCTACAGGTGTGCCAAAATCATTTTCGAACTTCAAGCTAACTTTACCCCAGTGTGGGCACTGCATTGTTATCTCAATAACCTGCTAATTCATTTTACACCATGGGAAGACAGGAGAATGTGATTGTACTGTATCTGTATGGAATGTATGTTGCGTTTTCAAAATTAAAGTGTTTAAAATGTATAATTAAAAATAAGAAAAACTTGCAGCTTACTTAAAGATTCTAAGATGATCACGAGGAAGTGTATTGCATGTCTAATGGTCTAACAAAAACTACAGTATGCTTAAGAGTTGGTAAACCGGTTTTTATTTTTCGGCACAGCCAGCCAGCCAAACCACACAGACACCAGCAAGCCTGCTAGAGCGCCACAATTCACACTCAACCACGTATCACAGATCACAGATCAGTCCCAGTGTATGAGATATTGCTGTTTGATCTTTGATCTGAGCTTTAATAGAGAGCTTATCTCTATTAATATAACTATCGAGTGGTATTGAATGCAACTTTTTTGTATAAAAGAAACTTTTCTAAAATGTATTTAAAAAACAAAAACGATTACACTCTAATCTTTCCACATTTGATCCCATGAGGAAGTAGTATACACTTCTGCTTTGTTTAACGAAATAAATGGTATGACAAATAAATCTAGTGAGAAAGATATGCTTAAAGTGAATTAAGGGACTTAGAATGCAAAGATAACGGTTTACATTGCATTGTCAGATTGTGAATCAATAAAGGCATTTAATTAAAAACGCATTTGCGATTTTAATCAAAATGGGGAAAATGGGGTTAGACCATTAGACATGCAATACACTTCCTCGTGATCATCTTAGAATCATTAAGTAAGCTGCAAGTTTTTTTTATACATAGCATTCAGAAATACAATCGAAAATAGTTTTGTGGTGTATGCATATGCAAAATGTATAACAAAATTAAAGACAATTAAAATCTGTAATCTGTAATCTTTCCATGTGTAATGTCATTAGAAAGTACAATAAATTCCTGCTTTGTCTAACGATGGTATCAAAAAAGAAACCTGTGCTTAATGATAATTAAGGGACTTAGAAGTCAAAGAAAATGATTTACGTTGTTTAATTTTAAACACTAAGTTATGAACGCAGACACAATTGGTGCTATACAGTCATTGTGCAATACTGAGCTCCGCGCTTCCTCCTTCCCGGTGCTACCTCCCCCTCTGACGCAGCGCAGTGGGCGGCACGCTGTTTTCAGAGCATCTGATTGGGGAAAAAAGACCTGCTGATCTGTTCTACATCCTAGGAAGACAACAGAATATGATTTTTTCTATTCGAAACGTGTGTTGTTTTTATGAAATTCGTGTATTTTAAACATTTAATTAAGAAGTAAAAACCTAGACCTTAGAAATCCCTACATTACAAGCTCCAAGTGTTTCATTTATAAATGTACAAAAGCATTTTATTAAAAACGCGTTTGCGTTTGTTTGGGTGCTGTACCAGCTGTATAATAATGCCACAATATGTCTTTTATGTGTCACAAAAAACTGACTTGCTTTAACAAAATATATTTACTAATCCTTTCATCTGGCAATCTACCTGAATGCCCAACTATCTGAGAAGCCCTCCGTGAAACCAAAAGAACCACAATTGAACGAGTTTTGACAATAAGAGAGAAGAGAGAAATAATACGTGAGTCCCCATTAGCCCCATTTTAAATTAAAACATAAACACGTGTTTAATTAAATGCCTTTATTGATTCACAATCTGACAATGCAACGTAAATCATTATCTTTGTCTTCTAAGTATCTTAATCAACTTTCAGCATAGCTTTCTTTCCATTTAGATTTATTTTTCATACCATTGCTAAACAAAGGGGCGTATTGTACTTCCTCTTGGGATCAGATTAGATTGTAATCGTTTTTATTTTTAAAATGCATTTTAGAAAAGTGCAATCTATAATAAAAAGCTGTATTTATGTAATACCACTTGATAGTTATATTAATAAATATAAGAATTCAAGTTGATACTGTTTAGACTTTTAATTATTTTAAACTGTATTACAGCATCGTATACATTAAATAAGTCGGTATAGTTTATAAAAACAAGATTGCTCAGTTGGACAGTATAAAGCAAGTATGATTTTAATGTTTGTAATCGCTGTTCTTGCAAGTACAAACCCAACATAAACTGGAATGCTACAGAACCCTTAACAGATAATACACACTTTTAGTTTAGCAGGATTTGCGCGATAAGCACATTGTTTAATGGGGATGACATTACCAACGTCTGTTATCGCTGTACAACAATACTTCAGCCTGCGTAGTCTGTAAAGGAACAAGTAATAGGTTTATTCCATGCTGAAAAGAGAAGAGAGAAAACACAATGTTTTGACTGTGAAGTCTTCTTCAGGTGTGAGGGTCTTCAGCTCAAAATGAAACCCTAAAATGTAATGTAGGCTCTGAACGGGTTAAACTTTGATTTGGACTTGCTTGACGTCACTGCCTTTCATCTGAAATCCTGCTTGAATCCTGCTAAACTAAAAATTAGACACAAGAAGAGTATTATTGGACAATGCTGTGAGGCTCTGGTGAAATTTCTCTGTGAACTGAAGAGTTAAAGTGTAAAATGTCTCCTCCTTTTAAACTTGTTAATGCAACACGGAAGATATTACTGTATTAATAATGTAGCGTTTTCGGCTCACGTGGATTTGCGCTCTACACCCTGCGGTATCGCTGTGAAAAGTAACATACAATACGAACATGTAGTATTATGTAGAAAAATAAAAAAAATGTCAATATAATGCCAATAATATTTGCTATTTTAGTTTTTCAAAGAAATGTTTATTTGTTAAAAGAAAGCTCATAGCAATTGCATGTTTTGAACACCCAACCTCACACTTATAAGTTGAGCACTTAAACTGTCATACCACTGACCCAGTCATATAACATGCACTGAAACAGCCGTACACATACAATGGAAAGTTTTATACCACTGTTTGTGCTTCAGAACCTGAATATAATTATATCGTTATTAATTTCTTTAGATATGCGATTCCATATTATATTCCTTATTAATCAAATTCTGAAAGCTTTTTAAAATTAATCAAGCAAAATGAAGCATCTCTTTTTACTTTTAAGTCCCTTAATTATCATTAAGCACAGCTTTCTCACCACTTAGACTACTTTTTGATACCATCCTTAGACAAAGCAGAAACTTGTTGTACTTTCTAATGACATTACAAGTGGAAAGATTACAGATTTTAATCGTCTTTAATTTTGTTACGTTATACATTTTAGAAACGTTTCATCTATACAAGCACCACAAAACTATTCTCGATTGTATTTCTGAATGTTATGTCACACTTAGTTCACTGTTTTAAATACATCTAATTAAGAAAGTTAGGTGTTAGCATAAACTATTAGTAATCAATAATATTAAATTTAGCACTGTAATAAGTTGTTGCACTTTCCCCCGCATCTTGTAAAAATATATTTTTCATTGTTCAAATATACATTAAATCTGACTAAATGATTAAATTATATAATAAGTTAAATACAAAACTAAAGAAAAAATAGAGTAAAATATAATTCAAAATATTTTGCTAACAATGTTAACTGTTTATAAATAATAAAATATATTAACTAAGGAGTAGGATGGCACAGTTGTTAGTATGCTTTTTGTTTTGTTTCTTTTTCATAAATACAACAGTAGTACCTGATGTCTCAGTGGCTTTCAAAATTAAATTATGCATGCAAACCTGTGAACTAGAAAGATAACTAAAATATCCATCATTTCTAATGGTGGCGAAGTGGTTAGCATTGCTTACTTACACCAGTGGGGTCCTAGGTTCAATTCTTGCTGTCCTGTGTGTGTGGGGTTTGCATGTGCTCTCTGGGTTACATGGTTTTTCTCCATATGTGTGATATGACTCCCTCTCGCACTCCAAAACATACTGGTAAGTTAATTGGTTTATGGGGAAACTGGCCCTGGTGTGTGTTTGTGTCTGTCTGTCCTGTGATGGACTGGCGCTATGTCCAGGGTGTATTCTGCCTTGTGTCCGTTGCTTACTGGGATAGGCTCCAAATCCTCTGTACTGGATAAAGAGATTAGAAAATGGATGGAAGTAAAGGCACTGTGTGGATGGAACTATACACAGTGTTAGAAACCCACTATGAAATGGCAGCATCTCACTGAGAATAAAATATTTTATAGTGCTGGCTTAAGAAAACAGCCTTTCCACCTCTCTTGCACATCAGTATCCATACCTAGTTATTTAAACAAATTGCCTCTAATTATAAACATCTTAATATGCTGGGTCTGTGGATCAGCATCAGCTATGTTTGCCCATTCCTTCAATTCATGTGCATCCAACACACAGTTCAATGCTAGCAACTACACAAAATCTAAAATGCAATCCTCATTTCAGTATCTATGTAAACGTACTGTCTGTTAACTTCATCATCTTCATCAAAAGTATGCCTAACCCCATTAGGAAGTGTTCTTGTTATCAGTGTATTCCTCAACTTTCCCAAAATTATCTTTTTCTTACCAACATCTCTAGTCTTTTATCCTGCAATAACTCAGCCAACACTTAAATCCCCAAAAGCTGCTTGTGTTAATTTCTTTAAATCACAAATATCATATGTAAATACTGACCATGTAATACTCTGCATTGTGGAATAATAGTTTATTTTAAAGGGAACTAGAGAAACTAGGAACTAGAGAAATCAAGAAAGGCTTTTTTTTCTAGAATTAATAAATGCACATCCTGTTCACTGGGGAAATTAAATCCACACTGAGCAATCTTCAATATGTTCAGAATATGACAGCGAGAATCCTAACAGGGATGCATTACACATGTCTTCAAGTCCTTGCACTGGCTTTCTATCAGGTTTCGAGTCAACTTCAAAATCCTCATCCTCATTCGGTACCTACTGTAGATCACTGGCTTCACACAGGCTGGGGGTGCAATGCAGGGGAGCCTGGAGATGGCCAACGAGTCGAACCAGTTTTTTAACAGGTTTGATTCAGGGTCATCTGTGGCTCGACACCCATCCCCCCACAGCTACATGCTCCCTAACCCTTCACAGCTGCAACTGCCCAACACCTCCTCCATCCCCCCACAATCATGGCCGCCTACAGCTACAACCCCCGACAGCTACTCACCCCCCCATCCCCCACAGCTGCCACTCTCCAACACCTCCGCCATTAACACCTGCAGCACTGACAGCGCTATGAGCACCATCCCCCAGGCCAGGCTGACCATCACGGCTGACCAGGTGAAGAGGGAGCTGAAGAGGCTCCACCAGGGTAAGGCTACAGGACCAGATGACATCTGTCCCAGAGTTCTGAGGGCTTGTGCTGATCAGCTGAGTGGAGTGCTCCAGAGACTGTTCAACCTGAGCCTGCACTTGGAGAAAGTCCCTGTGCTCTGGAAGACATCATGCCTGGTCCCGGTACCAAAGAAAGGGCGCCCCTCTGTCCTCAATGACTACAGACCAGTTGCACTGACTTCTCACGTCATGAAGACACTGGAGAGGCTGGTCTTATCCCACCTGAGACCCCTGGTTAGCTCATCACTGGACACCCTACAGTTCGCCTACCAGCCCAGTGTTGGTGTGGAGGATGCAATCATCTACATGCTACAAAGGGCCTACTCACACCTGGACAAGGCTGGCAACACCATAAGGATTATGTTTTTTGACTTCTCCAGTGCCTTCAATACCATCCAGCCCTTACTTCTAAGAAGGAAGCTGGAGGACATGCAAGTCGATGCCTCCATGATCTCGTGGATCACTGACTACCTGACAGGCAGACCACAGTGTCTGTGAGACTTCAAAACTGTGTGTCTGAACAGGTAGTAAGTAACACAGGGGCTCCTCAGGGGACGGTTCTTTCTCCATTCCTCTTCACCCTCTATAGCTCAGACTTTAAATACAACTCAAAGTCATGCCACCTGCAGAAGTTCTCAGATGACTCTGCAATTGTGGGATGTATCAAGGGTGGGCAGGAGGAAGAGTACAGAGGACTGGTCAGCAGCTTTGTGGAGTGGTGTGGGGAGAACCACCTGCAATTGAATGTAGCAAAGACTAAGGAGTTGGTGAAAGACTTCAGGAGGAAGAGGGTCCAACCTACTCCTGTCTACATCAATGGGAGTGGCGTGGAGATGGTGGACTCGTACAAGTACCTGGGAGTGCACATCGACGATAGACTGGAATGGTCTAAGAACATCGAGGCCATTTTCAAGAAGGGTCAGAGCCGACTTTACTTCTTGAGGAGGCTCAGGTCCTTCAATGTGTGTAGTAAAATGCTACATATGTTCTATCAGTCGGTGGTGGCGAGCGCCATTTTCTACGCGGTGATATGCTGGGGCTCTGGGATTAGAGCAGTGGATTCCAACAGGCTGAACAAGCTCATCAGGAGAGCAAGCTCTGTCATTGGGTCTGGCCTGGACCCCCTGGAGGTAGTGGGTGAGAGGAGAATGGTGTCCAAACTAGAGGCCATCATGGACATCGTCTCCCATCCCCTCTATGACGTGCTTGTAGAAATGAAGAGCACTTTCAGCAATAGACTGATTCATCCATGGTGCGACAGGGAGCGCTACAGGAGGTCATTCTTGCCTTTTGCCATAAGAGTGTACAACGCATCCACCTTGTGTTTGGGCAGAGGCAACATTGACAGTGACCTGTATCTGGACTGAACAGTAAACTGCATCTGTTCTTTTTCTTTTCCCGTTTTAAACTGTTTTTGTGCAATATATGCCAGGGATCTGTGCAATACATTTATATATATTTATAGTCATATTGTGCAATACGACTTTTTTGTGTACTGTTCTGTTCTGGTTTTGTTCTGTTCTTTGTGTGTTCTGGACTGCAAGGAACTCTTCTACTGATTGTATTGTATGTATTGTATTATTATTATTGTATCATTCGTTACACTGTGTCTGTGTTGTCTGTGTTAAGCTGCTGTTGCACTGCAATTTCCCTCACGGGATCAATAAAGTATCTATCTATCTATGGCTTATTATCTGTCTACTCCCCACCTTTGTCCGTCTGACTCTGGTGTTCTAGCTGTCCTCAAGAACATCTACATTTTGTGGGTGACAGGACCTTCTCTAGCTGCACCCCAGAGCTCTCGATTTGTATCCCCAGTGATATCAGTCACATACCCTGAGTGCATTTAAATCTAATCTCAAAACCTTTCTTTTCAGAAGACTTAGTCTCTGTATCTGCTTCATTTTCTAATTTTGGTAGCACCTCTAACTGCTTGTCTTTCTTATATGTATTTACTTTGTAATCTGTGGTCCTTTTAACTGTTTTTACATCTACTGTATTGCTTTGAGATGCCACTTTTAAAAGTGATATATAAAATAAAGTTTTTTATTATTGTTATAGAGAAACATGATGAGATTTTACCTGGTTCAGAAAAAAAGATAAAAAATATACTAGTTTGTCACTCTTCTCATTCCCTCTTTGCTAAATGGCTTTTTATTCTAATCTGATCAATCTAACTTCCTATTTTCTGTGCTTTCTCTATCCTGCTAGATTTGCAATTATTCTGAAAATTTTCTTCTTGAAATAACTGATTTCTAAATACCTTTTTTCACTGTTAACATCTTGCAGCAACTCTGCGACAAAATATACACTTAGCTCAACCTGACAGTTCATCCTGCTACCAACATTGAATAAAAAAAAATCTTAAGATTTCTATATTTATGTCTTTATTTAGTGGTTTCATTAGTGACAAAGGCTAAACTTTCTTGGAAAAATGTCTTTTATGTGTTGCGGAAAAACTGACTTGCTTTAACAAAATATATTTACAAATCCTTTCACCTGGCAATCTACCTGAATGCCCAACTATCTGAGAAGCCCTCCATGAAACCATGTTTGCTATTAATTCATTTAGGGCTCACAGACAGAATTGCTGTTTTTTATGCATGCCAAAAAATTTCGGTGCCGTCATCTCCACTTTAAAGGTACCCTCGTGCTGGAAGAATTTGACCTCGGAACGTTTGGCCAGTGTACTAATATAGGCACATCCCGGAAGTTTGACTTCACTGTGTAATGAAGAAATTTTAAAGACTACTTCTTAGCGTAGATAAAAAAGCTTGGATTCCCATGGACAGTATCTTATACACATATCTTTTTCTGTTGTCTTTGTTGATCTCTTGAGGATCCTTGTGATATTTTGAGCTCTCATTTTCATTGTTAGAAATTATGAAACGCTCTGTTAAAAGGAAGGGAGTTTTTATATCTGTTATAGTAAAAAAAAATTGCCCGATGAACTAGGGATTGAACAGTTTTTCAGTGCTTGTACAATCGATGGAAATGTTCAAATAAATGTGCTAAAGAAATAAACAAAAAAGTAAGTTATTCCTTTATCATATTGGCTAGCTAATGTCCCATCCTTGTTAGTTATACCAACGAAATGCTGTGGTGGGTGTTACTTTTTGTTGATGAAAAAATAAAATCTTTTCATTTAAAATGACGGTTTTAAATAGTGTGGACCAGCGTAATACTTTGAGTTTTACTGGTGGAGCTCATACAGCTGTGTCTTGATATCTTGGTCAAATATTCGGCTAGTGTGTATTGTCTGTTTAGGATTCTGTAGCATTCCACACAGCTGGGCAGCTTGTTCCCCCCTCCCGCTGAAGACTCAACCCCTTCTACTTTGAAAATACCTGTGAAACCGGTTTAATTAGTCACAGCCAGCACTCCCGCAGAGAGTGATGAAAACCACATGTAAGACTTTGGTGCTTAAAATGTTTAGGGAGAAATGGAGTATTGGTGTGTATTGGTGTGTGACTTGCGGAGTTAAAAGCTGCCTTTATTTTCTTCTCCATCACCACCTGCCAGCAAGGTGCCTCTGCCTCTGGTTTACAAGTCGGGAACATAGACCACAGTACCACCCGCAAGGCAACATGAGGAGAGGTGAAACAGCCCTACACATACAGAATCAACAGACATTGTACAGCGTGTACTACTGTGTTGCAGTACATGAATATAATTATATCGTTATTAATTTCTTTAGATAAGCGATTCCATATTATATTCCCTATTAATCAAATTCTAAAAGTATGCTTGTTGACTCCGGTATCGAGCGTATTCGCAGAAAAGCTTAAAACTACCACTTTTTATACACATTATTTCACATGTTAGTTAAAGACTTCGATGCTTAAAATGTTTAGGGAGAAATGGAATACTGGTGTGTATTTTTTCTTTAAAGTACCGAGACCAGCCATATACAGTTTACATGCTGTAATACTGTATGTTTATGTTCCAAAATTAATATCGTTTATGGCCTTCACAAGCATTACAGTATGCTTCTATTCTTTTTATGCACAGCTACTAAGATTTCCCTTCAGTGGTAAAATTCCATATAAATATTCAATACTAAAACGGGCATAGTAAAGACATTAAATATACATACACTGTACATACTGTATACAGTACAGTTTGCATAAAGTAATATGTTTATGTTCCTATATTAATATCGTTTATGACCTTTATGACCTTAGTTATGCTCCTCTTCTTTTTATGCTCAGCTACTAAAATTTCCCTTTAGTGGTAAAATTCCATAAAAATATTCAATAGTAAGCGGATTAAAATGTGCACAGTAAAGAGATTAAATGATTAAATATTTTCACTACCGACCAATGCACCACGAGTGCCCCTGTTGGTCATTTTGGCCAGCCAATCACGTATCACGGTACGGCGCGGTGGCGCACGCTTAGTTGCCAGCGGTACGGGTTTGTACTGTGCATTTTGAATGGCTGCTTCTGTATGTGTGACAACAACTATGCAAACCCGTCCCTTTGGTAGCTCTATTGGTAGAATGGAGGACTGTAGTAGAAACAGCTAGGAGTGTTTAGGTTGCTGGTTTGATTCCAGCTTGAAGGAAGGCCTTTTTTGTGTCCTTTAATCAAAACGTGCAAATAGGGAATTGCTTTCACTTAGACGTTGATCGAAAGCTCAATGAACAATGAAGCAGAGACTCCTGTTCCGAATTCTCCACTCCTCTGAGTGTCCTATTTTCACCAAGATCAATCTAAATCAGTACGAGGGATTCTAACATACTTTAATGATTCAAAGACTCTGTAACTGCGTATTTATATCATACATTCAAGCCTGTGATCTAAATGAAGAAATATAACAAATATAAGAAATATAACCTCTGTGATGTCACTGGTAAACACATCAACACTTTGGGTTGAAGATCCAGGTTTGCTTCTGTTTTTTCATGGCATCATCGTTTCAGCATCTCCAGTGTGTTACTCGGACAGAAATTGCGTTCATATGGTTTTTTCCAAATTCATTACCTACAGCTTTCTTCGAACAAAAGTAGGAAGTTGAAATAGAAAACTAAAGAAAGTGCTATTTTAAGGACTTTCTGAATTGAATGGAATAAGTGACAGAACGTTTTGTTTTACTGTTATTTAGTAGCAGGTGTTTTTTTTGTATTTGGATTTCTCTACAGAAGAACGCAACGTAAAGAATGACGTTCAGTTCCATACTGTTGGGTGTAATACTCTTCCGTATCAGAACACTATCGGAGTGTCCCACCCATTTACACTGAACTGATCCCTGATACCTCACCCTATCACCTTTTGCCTTTCTTTTCCTTTTCACATCCCATGTGAAGAAAGATATTAGATGTGAAGAAGGGGTTAACTGATTCCTTTCTGCACAAGGATTGGACTTCTTGTGACACCAGACATTCCAGGCTTAGAGTTATGGCAGGAAAGGGGGATAACTGATAAGGGTTCCAGATGCCCACCTTCTCAAGGAAGGAAACCTAACCCTGACCATTTGGCCAAAGTCTGTGAACTATCCGAACACCGTGACCTCCCTCCATTACCATAATAATGAGCTACATCAGAAGCGGCAGAAAAGGGCTATATAAACTGAAAGTTTTGTACCGGCACCTTGAACAATACTTCGGTTTTATTGTTCCTTGCATGAACAATACTTTGGTTTTATTGTTCCTTGCATGCAATAAAACTCATCTGTTTAACTTCATCTTGGGATCCATAACTTATTTTTCTGTTACAACAATTTTTGGCGTAGTTGGCAGGAGTCTCCAGAAGGCGCAGAGCTTCCCATCGGCAGGAGAGATGGTCAGCGAGCATAATACAAAGAGGTAAGGACTCCTCTTTTATTAAAAGTCCCACCTCTCTTGTCTGACCGATTGGGAAGTCTCTGTTTCCTGCGAGGATCGTCCAAGATGATGCAGTAAACGTGAGTTTCGGGATACCTCTGGCCCGGGAAAGACACCGGTGTATGTAATGGGTGGTTGGCTGTAAGCCCAGAATTTGGTCTGGCAGGCGGTGATCCACGGTATTGTGTGCAGGCATTCGAAACTGGTGTATGCCTTAATTCCGCTCGGAGATCTGTGGTCAGAACCGGTGTGGGCCTTAATTGCGCCCAGGGTTCTGAAGCTTGAGTGGTGCTTTAATTGCACCTATAATCTAAGACTGGTGTGGGCCTTAATTGTGCCCGGGGTCCTGAGATTAGCTATGCCTTGATCGTGCACGGATTGGTGTGGCGTGTTTTTTTTTGTTTTAAAGGGAACAGGAGAGACATAGATGAAATATGTATGTTTTTATGTGTTTTCCTTGTTTGTGTACATACACACACGCACAACACTAACATAAACACACCTCATAATAAAAGAGCAAAGCACTAAGTAGCAGGATTTAAAAGACGTTGAGATCCGAGAATAGCTCTGACTGAAGCCCAGTGCGTAAGTCCACCCCGGGGCAAAAGCAGCAATGCTGGCGTTCTGGGGATGGTGAATTACTGATCCAGGAAGGGAGTCCTCGAGGTCTTGTTTCTTACGTGTGAACAGTGCGGTGTAAGTCCTCTCTAAAGACTCTGAGAGGTATTTAGATGATGCCGGTAAGAAAGCGTATGAGTATTGGTATAAGCACAAGGATGTAGCTGCAGCCCTGGTGTGTGGCCGACACCAGTGGTGGCAGATAAACGCGAAAGAGAAATCGGAATGTGATAAAAAAGAAAGTTTGAACAAACACGAAAAGAAGCTGTGCAGGAGTATCAAAAGCTGAAAAAGGGGTACAGACTGTCAGACGGTGTTTGGTCGGAGCAGTGGTGAAAAAATAAACAGACGGATAGTGGAATAAGTGATGTCGTGTTTATGAGAAGTTACGCTGTTAAAAAAAAAGATACATGTAGAAGTGAAACCAAATACAGCACATTGTAGTACGAAGAGAAAAAATATATTCTTGATGTGTATGTGTGTTTTATGAATTTGTGTGCCGGAATGTACGTGCGTGTGTGTGTGTAAAAGAGGGCAGTGCGTAACTGTGAGTTTTGGTATAGTAAATGACGGTGCGAGTGTGTTTAGCCAGCCAGACTGGCTAGACTTAACTAAAGAGACCTGACGAAAGCAAATGATGAAAAGCAACTTAAAGAGACTGGAAAATATAAGAGCGTCTGAAATGTATAAGTACAGTACAGGTGGACCTAAATGAGTAAGATAAACAGTTTTTGTATTTATATACAATTTGTTGAAACAAAAGTTGGATTTATTTGAATGGCTTGAAACCAGGTATCGCTGAAACGCTGTAGGTTTAGAATCATGGCTGGTGGATAACACCACTGTGAAATTTGCAGAACTGAATAATCTCCGCTGACAGATCGGGAGAAATATGAACACAAAGGCGCATGCAGTTTACATGGGTTGTATTCCACAGAAATTGGATAAATCCTAGAAACAAAATAGACAGACTGACCGGGGGAAATCTCGGGTTTACAATTAGTGTAAACAAGAATATACACATCATTTTAAGAGAAACTGCAGAAAGCACATGCAGGATCAAGTAAGCAGGGACCTGCCCTGTGGTTCAACTGACAGGGAAGAACAGTGAAAAATTGATCACCCAGCTAAGAACTTTGTCTTAGGAGGCCACAAGAGTACTGGGGCAGTGAGTTTTACTTGTTGAGTACCAGATTTTAACATTGGTTTTAACATTTACGTGCACTTATCACCTGAATGTGGGTGGTTCTATCCCAGATCTATTGGGCTGGGATGTTATTCAGCATTTACAAGGAATGACTATACAGAACAGGGTATCACGTGGCTTAAACTGACCTCTGTGATCATTCAGTATGTTGTTGATATTCTGAGTGCTTCCCCTGATGAAGAAACCCACAAGTCTGAGCTGCTTCAGGTTTTAGAGTTTCTAATATTAAGCAGTTACGATAAAGCCCTTGTGTTTCTAGGATTGTGTAATTTTAACAGGGTCCAGGTGGAATGTTTTTACGGGATGAGCACAACTTTTAAGAGATCTGCTTAAGGGGGGAGTGCAGTCCAAGGACAAGATTGCCTTGGTTCCAGAAGCAAAAACCATCTGTAATAATTTGAAACAAGCTCTCTTACAGGTGCTGAGGCTGGGGTTTCCTCAGATGAATCAACTATTCCTTTGTATGTAAGTGTGGAAAATGGGTTCTGGGCAGATGTGCTGACAGAGGAGCATGGAGGTAGGCACCGTCCGGTGGGATACTATTCAGGACCATTAGATGCTGTAGCCAACGGGTGGGGGACCGTGAAAATTTAAGAAGATGTAATACTGTTTACTGATGGGTCCTCTCTGGTGCATGAGGAAGAACAGAGAACAGGCTGAGCTGTTATGACAGAATGTGACATGCTCATGACCGGAAAAATGCCCCTCCACTGCCTCAGCGCAGCAAGCCAGTTTAGAGCACTGACTGAAGATTGTAAAAGGAAAGATGTTAAAAGGTTATATATATATACTGTATGTATTTGGTGTATGTATGCCACAATTCTGGATGGCTGTGGAGGAGAAATAGGATTCCCTCACCACGGCAGGGACTCCAGTAAAGAATATTGTGTTTGTCTCTGAACTGATTAGAAGCTTTGCAGCTGCCAACTGAAGTAGCTGTCATAAAGTGTAAATAACAATAAAGAAATAATTCCAGTAACTCAAGGGAACAACCGTGCAGATGCAGATGCCAGACGAGCGGCCCTGGGAGACAATGAGTCTGAGACCCCTGTGAAACCTCTGTTGGTGAAAAAGGGTCAGCTACAGGACATTCAGGCTGAGGCCTCTAAAGCAGAGAAATAGACATAGTTAGAAAAGAATGTGGGGCTGCATGATGATGGGGTGTGGTGCTGCCAGCACACCAGATGCCCTGCAGGCAATCACAGCCTAATGCCCTTTGTAGCCCGACAAATTCATGCCGTCAGACACCCAGGTGAGAGTCAAATGGTGTGCCAGTTATCCAGAAACTGGGTTTAAAGCAGCAGCCACAGATGTTGTATTTCGATGTGATGCTTGGCAAAGGAACTCAACTACAGCTCAGGTGCGGGTGCGATGCCTCAGAAGCCCAGCCCCAAAGGGACCTGTCATGCACTGGCGAATTAACTATTGTAGCTTGCCGAGATGTGAAGGAAACACTGGACTCTTAATGATGGTGAATCTGTTCTCCTGGTGGGCTGAGGCCACTACCTCTGTAACTCACAAACATTTGATGACGAAGATAATCCCGTGGTGCGGACTGCCCTGCCACTTGGATACTGATCTAGGGGCATACTACACTGGGAAGGTGTGTCAGGCTGTAATCACCTCACTGGGGGTTTGCATTGTTACATTACAGTCCTGTGCAGTCTGTGGGCTGGAGCAAACGTAACTGTGAGACTGAGCCCATTTGAGATCATCACGGACAACCAATGAAACTCCCTGGAGGGACAAGTTTGGCTAACAGACTGTTGAATTTGCTAACTAATTCTCTGTTACAGTATTATACAGATGAAGCCATTCAAAGTGCGCGGCACAGACACATACCGTGGGTAATTGGCTACGTCATCGTGCGTCATACCGCGGTACGTAATTGGTTGACCGACAGGGGCACTCGTGGTGCGTTGGTCAGTCGTAGAAAGTTTTAAATGTCTTTACTGTGCCCGTTTTAGTATTGAATATTTATATGGAATTTTACCACTGAAGGGAAATCTTAGTAGCTGAACATAAAAAGAATAGGAGCATAATGCGTGTGAAGGCCATAAACGATATTAATTTTGGAACATAAACATACAGTATTACAGTATATGGCTGGTCTTGGTACTTTAAAGAAAAAATACACACCAGTATTCCATTTCTCCCTAAACATTTTAAGCATCGAAGTCTTTAACTAACATGTGAAATAACGTGTGTATAAAAAGTGGTAGTTTTAAGCTTTTCTGCAAATACACTCGATACTGGACAAACAAGCATACTTTTAGAATTTGATTAATAGGGAATATAATATGGAATCGCGTATCTAAAGAAATGAATAATGATATAATTATATTCATGTACTGCAACACAAGAATAGTATACGCTGTACAATGTCTGTTGATACTGTTTGTGTAGGGCTGTTTCACTACTCTTTGTGTTACCTTGTGGGTGGTCCTGTGGTCTAAGTGCCTGACCTGTAAACCACAGGTTGGGTGTTCAAAGCCAGCAGGTGTTGTGACTTTTATTTTAACAAACATTTCTTTGAAAAATAGAATAGCAATATTATGGACAATTAATTGACAATAAAAATAGAAAAGCACATTTGGGAAATTTGGTTTCTGTCAAAGCGATCTGTCAAAGCGCAATGAAACCTATTACTTGATTCTTATGGACGCCCGGTCCCGCCAGGGATTAAAAAAAACATAACATATCGAGTATCTAAAGAAATAACAGTTTAACTATGTTCATGCACAAACAGTAACATGTTACATTATTAGTTTGGGTGTCTTCTCTTGCCAGAAAGCTTTAAATTGCATTTTGAGTGCGGTTTTTTACTTTTTTTAAATTACAACCCATAAATAAAGCTGATACTGTTTAGACTTTTAATTATTTTAAACTGTATTACAGCAGCACAATGCACAATGCAACGTAAATCTCTACCTTTGTCTTCTGCACAATAATGTTCACCGCTCTGTCCAGCAAATTAACAATAGTAATAATAATGAACTTTATTGTATATAGCGCCTTTAAAGGTAGCTCCTCAAAGCGCTTTACAGAATAAAACAATAACAACAATACTGTTAGGCTGGGCAAACGATTTTTAATTTTTTAAAAAAAGAAATAAAAAATGAGATATAATGATGTGTTCCAGCTTAGATATTGCATGACTTTAAAATCTAAATAACCACTTTTTATGCGCAAAAAACGGTTGATCTTTTGCAGCTGTTTCACTGTTTTAAGCGAATAAGAAATTAGATTGCTCATAAATCTAATCACTTATTCTACATAAACACAGCGTAATTCCTCTCTGAAAATGCTCTTTTTCTTGTACGTTTTGGAGACCTTGATCGAAACTGATTTGAGATGTCAGAACGGATTTATTTTCTGTGTATTTCTGTGTGCGCATTTCCTACATTGCTTCGTTAGTCAGGATTTTAACTTTATATTTAGGCTCAGGATTTAAACTATAAATCGTACAGTAATTAATTGCAGTAAATACTGATGTTTTGCTCCCTCTTACCACAAAAATATATATGTATTGTAGCTGGAATGAACTTTTTTTCGTACGTGTCTCTACCTACTGCGACTTGAACACAGAATGGTTAAAGATGGCGACAAGTCACGCACCCAGAGGTGGGGGGTGCGTCTTTCCACCTCCATAACTAAAATGCCAAATAGGAGTGGCGCAGCGTGGTTTTCATCACTCTCTATGGGAGTGCTGGCTGTGATGAATTAACCGGTTTCACAGGTATTTTCAAAGTAGAAGAGGGCGAGTCTTCCAGCAAAAGACACCTCCCCCCCCCACCTCCTTTTTTTTGCTTACAGTAGTACTTAAGTACAGTACAGTAAGTACAGTACATACTTACGGTAGTACTTCTCGCGTTAAGAAAGTTTTTAACTTCCTGAAAAACATGTAATGATTTAACAATATATGTAAATGTTTTACGATATGTCGCTGTTGTGAATGTCTGTAGAGTGTGTCTTATTTTTAGTTTTGTAGCCAAAGGGTCTTGCAGATCAGATCAGATTTACTTCCCCCCACAGAAAGACAGACAAATGTTTTCATTGCTTATTAGTCGCTATTCACCACGCGGTGAGCAGCTCCAATATCAGGCGTAAGTGATAAATACTGTATATTTAGCTGAAAAGCTGTACAACGCAAGAATTTCGTTACTCTAGGAGGTTTCGTGAAAAAGCTACAGGCGTGCCAATTGCAATAGTTTTTATTTTTAAATACATTTTAGGGAAGTCATGTACCATAAAAGTATGGTAATTAAAAACCATTAATACTTTCGCTTGGGTTTAAATAAAGTCGATGTTTTCTCTTTTGGCTAGACTTGACTATTTAGCTATGAGATATACAATAGATTGTCATTAAACAACCTTATGTTTATTAATCTTCCTTGTTATGCACAATGGGAATGATAATGTAATGAGAATTAATTTAATCACAGAGTGCTCATAAGCTGATACTCTGGATTCTCTCCAGACACAGCTGTATGAGCTCCACCAGCCAGGACAGGAGGCTCTACTGTACACAGAGAGGGGCGGGAGGGGGGAACAAGCTTGCCCAGCCATGTGGTTGAAGCTGATACCCTGGATTCTCTCCAGACACAGCTGTATGAGCTCCACCAGCCAGGACAGGAGGCTCTACTGTACACAGAGAGGGGCGGGAGGGGGGAACAAGCTGCCCAGCCATGTGGTTGAAGCTGATACCCTGGATTCTCTCCAGACACAGCTGTATGAGCTCCACCAGCCAGGACAGGAGGCTCTACTGTACACAGAGAAGGGCGGGAGGGGAATACCCAGCCGTGTGGAATTCTACAGAACCCTAAACAGACAATACACACTAGCCGAATATTTGACCAAGATAAGAAACAACAAAAAGAAACAGACCCTGACAAAATACAGGCTCAGTGACCACAGCCTGGCCATAGAAACCGGACGACACAGGCAGACCTGGCTGCCCAGAGAGGACAGGCTGTGCTCCCACTGCCAGCAGGGAGAAATAGAGACAGAGGTGCACTTCCTACTGCACTGTGACAGATACTTTGGGATTAGAGAAACATTCTTCCCTAAATTCAGAAATCTAATCCCAGAGTTCCCACTGTTTGTGCATGAACATAGTTATACTGTAATTTCTTTAGATACGCAATTGCATGTTTTTTTAATCCCTTGCGGGACCGGGCGTCCATAAGAATCAAGTAATAGGTTTCATTGCTCTTTGACAGATCGTCTTTAAACCAATTGTTGATTTAAAGTTTGACAGTAAATGTTTATATTGTAACGCATACTGTACAGCCTCCATTTCTCTATAAAAATTTAAAAGATCGGTTGCGCAGCCTAAGAGGGGGGGTCTGCTCTCAGTGACAGCTGACAATCCTCCATACACTCAAGTGAAAAATTAATAACGCCAATGTAAACGTTGTATTTACAATTTGTTGTAATAGAAATGATAAGTTCTCTAAAGCTTTGTGATAGTTTACCCAGGCAGCAAAAGATCAGCTACACTGGGAAGATGCGACACCGAAGATATATTATTAATAACCTTTTAAATCTGAAGGGAGATCTAAAGGAGCAGGTAGCAGAAGCAGGGACCGTTGTCAGAAGGAAAGAAGGTGACTATTCATTGTTATTAAAAAATGACTTAGATTCGAACATGTTGTGATATTTAGAAATATAAAAAGTCAATTAATTATTCAAAATATTGCTATTTTATTTTTTCAAAGGTATGTTTGTTAACAGAAAAGTCATGGCATTGGCTAGATTTGAACAACCTGCCTGTCATTTACAAGTGCAGCACCTCGACCACCAGACTACCCACACAATTGTATGAAGAGTGGTGAAACAGCCCTACACATACAGTATCAAAAGACATTGTACAGTGTGTACTATTGTGTTGTAGTACATGGATATAATTATATCATTATTAATTTCTTTAGATACGCAATTCCATATTATATTCCCTATTAATCAAATTCTAAAAGTATGCTTGTTTGCTCCAGTATCGAGCGTATTCGCTTAAAACTACCACTTTTTATACACACGTTATTTCACATGTTAGTTAAAGACTTTGATGCTTAAAATGTTTAGGGAGAAATGGAATACTGGTGTGTATTTTTTCTTTAAAGTACCGAGACCAGCCATATACAGTTTACATGCTGTAATACTGTATGTTTATGTTCCAAAATTAATATCGTTTATGGTCTTCACATGCATTATGCTCCTATTGTTTTTATGCTCAGCTACTAAGATTTCCCTTCAGTGGTAAAATTCCATATAAATATTCAATACTTAAACGGGCACAGTAAAGACATGTGGACATGTGGACCAGGGCAATACTTTGAGTTTACAGCTTGTCCAAGGTCATTCATTATAAATACTATTAGTAATATCTTCGGTAAAGACTTTGATGGCGACAGCTCAAACATGAGAGGTTGAGCTTTATTAGCTCCACCTTGCGGAAATTCCGAAAACTATTATTTTATTTGCAGTACCACGTGGTATCATGCGAGAATTTACGGTATTAATACGGTAACTTGCGGTACACCGCGTCAAGTGCTCTGCAAAATAATGCAGTATCGCCTGCTTGTTTTGAATGGCTGCATCTGTAGGTTGTTAGCTGAAATGGTGCACAGGGCTTGTGAACAGGTGCTGGATGCTTTGGGACCTCCAGTAGAGGGAAGACATGACCTGATACCTGGAGAGTAGGTGTGGGTGAAGAAGAGATACCCTGCCAGACGTTGCAACCCTGCTGGGGAGGGACCATATCAAGTGCTACTGATTACCAACTCTGCCATCTGAGTGAGAGGATGAGATCGCTGGATCCACGCATCGCACTGTCACCGAGCCACCGCACCGGAGACTGAGTAAACAGAAAGAAAGATGTTGTTACTGTTTCTGTGTCTGATGCTTCCTAAGGTGGGCCAACAGTGTGCTTGTTAGGCCTGAGGAGCATTACTGGGGAATGTGGTATCAATACATTCCTGGTGTTGTCATGTCTATCAGCAAAAAATGATAATCAGAGTTGGGTCTATATTGCATTTCCAAGATCCTGATGATAGATCTCCACGTGGCTGAGGTCTGCGTTTGGGTCCTGGGGTGGAACTTTATTACAATATTTATTTGAAGGGTTAGTATTGCTTATATGTATACAGTAATTGTAATCACTTGTACAAAGACATTAATCACATCTTGCTGTAACTGTGGAGCTCACAATGTCATGGTAATGCATGCCTGTACACCTAGAAAGGAAAGATCTGCCCTGCCATTGTTTGTGTATAAAAATAGGCAGCACTGACGTATGCCGTATTCTATAAGGGGGGAATGAAGAAAGATATAAGATGTGAAGAAAGGGTTAACTGATTCCTTTCTGCACAAGGACTGGACTTCTTGTGACACCAGACATTCCAGGCTTAGAGTTATGGCAGGAAAGAGGGATAACTAAAAAGGATTCCAGATGCCCTCCTTCTCAAGGAAGGAAACCTAACACTGACCATTTGGCCAAAGTCTGTGAACTGTCCGAACACCGTGACCTCCCCCCATTACCATAATAATGAGCTACGTCAGAACAGGCAGAAAAGGGCAATTACCATAATAATGAGTTACGTCAGAAGCAGCAGAAGAGGGCTATATAAACTGGAAGTTTTGTATCGGCACTTTGAACAATACTTCGGTTATATTGTTCCTTGCATGCAATAAAACTCATTTGTTTAACTTCATCTCGGGATCCAGAAGTTCTTTGTCTGTTACTACATTTCCTACAGCTTTCTTTGAACAAATGAAGGAAGTTGTAAAAGAAAACTAAAGAAAGTGCTATTTTAAGGACTTTCTGAATTTAGTGGAATAAATGACAGAACGTTTTGTTTCACTGTTATTTAGTAGCAGGTGTTTTTTTTTTGTATTTTGATGTCTCTACAGAAGAACGCAACGTAAATAATTGCATTCAGTTCCATACTGTTGGGTGTAACACTGTTTGTATTCAGAACACTACCGAAGTGTCCCACCCATTTCCGCTGAACTGATCCCTGCTACCTCACCCTATCACCTTTTGCCTTTCTTTGCCTTTTCACATCCTGTGTAAAAACAATTCTAGTAGTTGGACACATGGCGGTATTGGAATTAACGCACAGAGTATGTTTTCAGTAGAAATGTAGAAATTTGATGTTGAACTACACTACATCGGGCTTTACAGACGCAGCCATTCAAAACAAGCGGGGTATGCTGCGGTACAACGCTGTGGGCGTGTCGCATCATAACGCATCATTTTGCGTCATACCGAGCTGTACCGTATGCAAATGAGATTATGTTAATAGTATCCAGAAACACCTTGCAAAACTGCCAGGTGGAGCTAATAAAGTTTAACCTCTCATATACAGCATTTGATCTGTCACCAGAAAACACTCCATTTCAAATCCCAATCACTGCTGAGGGACGATCTTTATTCAATTAAGAATTTAAAGTGTATACTCTTTAGACTTTTAAATTTAAACTGTGTATTAGAGTATTTTAATCATTATACATTAAAAAGTTGGTATATTTTATGAAAGCAAGATTGCTCAGTTGGACAAAAGTACACAACCTACTACCTTTATCATAAATATTTTAATTATGCAGAAATATTTTATGCATCAAAGTCTTTACCGAAGATATTACTAATAGTATTAATAATGAATGACCTTGGACAAGCTGTAAACTCAAAGTATTACCCCGGTCCACATTCTTTGTAACCGTCTTTGTAAACGAAAAGACTTTATTTTTTCATTGGCAAAAAGTAACACCACAGCATTTCGTTGACCCAATTACACATTCATTTCCAATCATACAAAGTAACTCTTGAGAATCTCCTATTCACCATGCCTTTCACTGCTCATAAAAGATATTAATTTAGGAACATAAACATATTACTGTATGTAAACTGTACTGTATATGGCTGGTCTTGGTAGTTTAAAGAAAAAATGCAGACTAGTGTTTCATTTCTCCCTAAACATTTTAAGCATCAAAGTCTTACATGTGGTTATTTCGAAACGTTTTTACGTGCTCCTTCTGACCATATTTCTGTACGTTTATATACTTTGTGAAAAGTGATCGTTTGAACCTTTTCTGTGAATACGCTCGTTATCGAATTAAACAAAAGCATACTTTTAGAATTTGATTAATAGAAAATATAATATGGATTCGCGTATCCAAATAAATTAATAATGGTATAACTATATCCATATCGTGTTGCACAAACAGTAGTATAAGACTTTCCATTGATATGTGTATGGCTGTTTCAGAAGATATCCCATGACTTGCCTTGGTGGCATGATAGTTTAAGTGGCTGATTTGTAACCTTGAGGTTGGGTGTTCAAACCCCCCTATCACCATGAGTTTTCTTTTAACAAATAAACATTTCTTTGAAAAACTAAAATGGCAAATATTGTTTTAAAATTTCTAAATATCACAACGTGTTTGTACTGTATGTACACAGCAGTACCGCAGAGTGTAGGGCGCAAATCCACGTGAGCCTGAAAGCCCTACATTAATGTTGTGCATTCTCCTGGTGCTGCACGGTTTTTGCATCTCTCTCTCTCGCTCTTAGAGTGCTGGCTGTGCCAAATTTCACTCCACTGCCTGACTCTCTGTGTCTACATTGTTTAAAAACAAACCAGTTTCATAGGTATTTTCAAAGTAGAACAGGGCAAGTCTTCCAATGACAGACACTCCACCTCCCCCCAACGGACACGTTTTCTTAGAAAAACAGATTCACAATGCGAAGCTGTGTCAGTCCTCTGTGTAAAAAAAATAGTTTCGAACACAATGGGTGCTGTTTTTAAGACGCTGCTGAGTAAAGTACAGATGCAGCCATTCAAAATGCACGGTACAAACCCATAACGGACGCAACTACCCACAAGCCACCGCAGTCTACCGCAGTAAGTGATTGGCTGGCCAAAATGACCAGCAGGGGCACTCGTGGTGCATTGGTCGGTAGTGAAAAGATTTAATCATTTAATCTCTTTACTGTGCACGTTTTAATCCGCTTAGTATTGAATATTTATATGGAATTTTACCACTAAAGGGAAATTTTAGTAGCTGAGCATAAAAAGAAGAGGAGCATAACGCATCTGAAGGTCTTAAACGATATTAATTAAGGAACATAAACATATTACTGTATGTAAACTGTATTGTATAGGGTTGGTCTTGGTAATTTAAAGAAAAAATACACACCAGTTTTCCATTTCTCCCTAAACATTTTAAGCATCAAAGTTTTATGAAACTGTCCCCAAATATACGATTGCTGTATAGATTGAATTTTAATTTTAAAAAAATTATTTAACACGAAAATTAAGCTGTTTACGTTCCTCCGCCTGAGAATATAGTCACTCGTTGCTACGCAACGCAGAAACACAGCCACAGGTAACTAGCAAAGAGAGGACATTAGCTAGCCAATATGATAAAGGAATAAATGATTTTTTTATTTCTTTTGCATATTTATTCGAACATTTCCATCGATTGTACAAGCACTTGGAAACTGTCCAATCCCTAGTTCGTCTGCATTTTCTTTCTGTGTCTTCTAGGATATAATGCCGGCGATTTGTGTTAAAATTGGGTTTCCAATAACGCCGCAACAAACTCTTGTTTTTATGTCCACTATAACGGACAATCTCCTCTGTTTTTAACCGAGCGTTTCATAATTTCCTAAAATGAAAATGCGACAGCATTCTGGACTACCCTTTATACCAGAGATTACGGTAGGCTTCAGAATGGTGATTGGCTGACACCATCTGACACCCCTCTGATTGGAGAAAAAAAACTTGCTGATTTGTTCTACATAGCAGGAAGACTTGAGCATATGCTGCTTCTATTGGAAACGCGTATTTTAAAAGTTAAATTAGGAAGTAAAAACCTTACAGCATACACAGATTTCTAAACTGATCAGGAGGAAGAAAAATCACCCGTGTTTCGCACATAAAAAGTGGTTATTAACTATCGAAACCTGTTTTATTTATTTTATTTTTATTTAGATTAAGAGTTCCCGTCACCCCCATTTCCATTTAAATCGCAAACCCGTGTTTAATTTAATATTTTTATTGATTCACAATCTGGCAATGCAACATAAATCGTTATCTTTGTCTTCTGCATAATGATGTTCACCTCTCTGTCCAGTAAATTAATAATAAACTTTATTTTTAAAGGTACCCCCGTAATATTGTATTTCATTGCACTTTGACAGATTGTCTTTAAATCAATTGTTGTCAGAATATCCCCACCTCCAAACAAGAACAAAATTGCAACGATTTTATTAATTGTCCGTTTCAGTAACTTAAAGTATATATTTAAAGTAATAATTTAACAATATATGTCAATGTTTTAAGATATGTTTATGTTATGAATGTCTGTAGATTGTATCTTATTTGTAGTTTTTGTTTTGTTTCACATTAATTTTATAAGGGAATCTTGATTAAAATACTTTTATTTTTTCAGACAGAATTCACATTCGCTGCAGCCAAATGGCCTTGCAGATCAGATATCAAGGAACAAAACAATTATCGCGCCCGGCTCCTCAATGGAATCACTTTAACATGCTAATGCGTTGGTGTAACACTCTGTGTCTGCAGTACATTGTAAACAAACCAGTTTCACAGGTATTTTCAACCCCCAGCCACTGTTGTTTCATCGGCTGTTATCCTGTAAAGCGCTTTGAGGAGTCACCTTTAAAGGCGCTATATAAAATAAAGTTTATTATTATTATTAACATTGATCATATTTTTCCTCCCATAACTTGTAAATTGTTGTTGTTATTGTTGTTGTTATCCTGTAAAGTGCTTTGAGAAGCATACTGTCCAGCTTGTCAGGTGCATTCTCTTGTAAAATAATAAGTAGAGCTTTGGGCTTATTAGTGCTCCACTTACAGCAACCCAATGTAAATACATTTTGTCTCCAAATCCACCACCACTTGTATGAATCATAGCCCTGCCAAATGATGCAAATTCAGCTGCAATGGTTGTGTGCAGAAATTATTCAGTATGGCATCTCCATGTTCAAGTAAACACTGCTCTGTATGCAAATGCATTTAAAAAAAGTTTTTTTTTTTTTAAAAGCCACCTTTAAAGGCGCTATATAAAATAAAGTTTATTATTATTAATATTGATGATATTCTTCCTCCCAGGACTTGTAAAATTGTTGTTGTTATTGTTGTTATCCCGTAAAGCACTTTAAGAAGCATACTGTTGTAGTGTGCTCTCACGAGGCACCAGTTCTGTAGGGGTTTGGGCATTTACTGGGACAATTATTAATTGTGGCAGTAAATCACAAAATTGATTCTTTTAATGGCCTTAGAATTCAACCATGCGATATAACTCAAACAACGCACACACACAGGTACTAATACTCGAGGATACATTTATTAATACATAGAATATGCATGTAAACCCAACAGATCTTATTGTGAGGGTTATCAGAATACAAAAGATATATATTCATTCAGTTACAAAGAGTTACACATATCAAGAGGACATACGTTCGGTATATCATTCATTTAGACCGTTTCGTGATTGAACTTGGTTACAACTTCTACATTAGATACTCAAAACAAGTACATAACCCTTAGGAATTAAATTGATATCAACTGGTTGGGATAACAATTGAATTCTCGAGCTGTAATGCAGTGAAGTTGAATACTCATCCAATCTCTGGGGATTCAGATCTCCTGTGGGCACAAAGAAACAGTTGCAGGCTTGTTGCTGTCCAATCCGCGCTCTCTGGCTCGGTGCCAGGCTGTGCTGTGCGGCTTGCGAGAAGTTCCTGCGATGTGCTCTGAACACCAGCTGGTTAGTGTTGGCTTTAACTAGCGAAGTTTGTGCACAGGAGAAAAGATGACTGTGGATCCCAGCAAGTCAGGAAGAGGACCGGTTCGTTCCTGATGAAGCGCTAGTTCTGAATACTGATTCAGCTGTCCACAGTTCTGACCTGTTCACAAGGCTTGCTGCTGATGCTAACCTCGGGTGGATCCTCTGGTTACTTGTGGCAACCTCCGCTCTCGACTCTTAGAACAAAGGAAAGTTCTGGCACTCGGACACACTGGCCATTCCGTGGTTGTCCGGGCTGAGTTTTAGGATGGTCAGGAGGCGCGCTGCGAGAATGTCCTCCCCTTGGGAGCCTTTCTGCTCCTGGGCCGTCCTGCCCTGGAATTCTTTCGCACCTCTGGAATTCTCCTTAGAATTCTCTTTAGAATAGTCTCTTGAATTTCTCTGTGTTGCCTGTTTTTACCTGGAGGAACTTCAGCTCGTTCATTGGCTGAAAGTTTCATGGGCATCAGAGACCCACGTGGGTTACTCAGCCCTACCAGTTCCTGATTGGTTGATCAAGGTGAGATATGAGTCACTTACTCCTGACAGGGATGCAGTCCAGATGTCCATCTGGCACTCCCTAGACAGATAGACGCCAATGGATGACCATTAATCATGATAGCCAGGCTTAGCTAAGTGCACCCCCATTTGGGAGCTGTCCCTTATCAAAAGAAAACATCTTTAAATCAGCCTGCATGAATAGTTTCTCTGTGGCTGCACCACAAAGATGAAGAGACAGATGGGGCCTCATTTGGGAAAGGGAGCAGAAAACTTAATTCCTGTATTTTAATAAGCCTTGCCGCTACACTGTCCAGCATATTGTATTTCATCGCACTTTGACAGATCGTCTTATAATCACTTGTTGTTAGAATATGCCCCCCAATCCCAAAGAGGATATTCCCCCCAAGAGGATATAGAGGATATCCCCCAAGAGGTATCCAGATAACAGTGAAACGGGTGTACAGTCTGGGGATATTGCCCCTTTTCCATGTAAATAGTTCCCTGGTTCCGCACCCCTTGGTGTCTCTCTCTCTGTCTCTCTCTCGGGCCCGTGCTCTTGGCGGGCTTGTCTTGTGTCTCTCTCTCGTCTGGGCGCGGGAGTGCTGCTGGCGGGTGGTGACGGAGAAGAAATAAAGCGCAAACTCCACAAGTTTGAGTCTCTGTGTTTGTCCTCAACGAACCCAAATTCATTACATTGGTGTCAGAAGCGGGAGGATGGACAGTGAACGGCCGATGATGTCGGACTCAGAGAAGCGCCGGTTCACCCAGCAGCCGAGTGACCCCCAATGCGCCTATTGGGGGCAAGCAGCAGCCGCCAGGGGCCAGGACGACCCCTCAGCACCGCCAGTGGCCACAGCCCTTATCAGGGCTACCACACGGTGACCTACTCAGCGGAAAGGGGGCCCTTTCCCAGGTCGCCTCAGGCCGTGTGGCAGGAAGGAGACGCCAGACCAGCGGGGTCCAGCCCGCCACCCCTGCTCCAGCCTCCGCTGGTGAGACCGAGCCGTTATAATGGGTAGAACCCATAGCAGATGTTTGAGGCCCAGATCCAGATGGCGGACTGGGCAAACGGCTGGTCTCAGGTGGAGATGGTGGGCCACCTCGCCGCCGTCCTGGAGGGGAAGGCCTGCCAGGCGTTGCTGGATGTACCCAGGGACCAGCGGTACAACTACGCAGCGTTGGCAACGGCCATCCGGAGGCGTTTTGGCAGGAGAGGGGAGGCGCTGGGACTGCTGTGGGCAAGGTTGACCCAACGCTGCTGCCTAGCGGGAGAGCCACTGGGTCCAGTCGCTGCAGACATGGCCTACTTAGCCTGCCAGGGTTACCCTACTCTCCCGGAGGAGGCCCACCGGGAGATAACGCTCAAGGTGTTTCTCTGGGCCCTGACGCCGACTGAGGTGCAGCGCCACGTGATGCTGGCTGCGCCGGTCCTCTTGGAGCAGGCCCTGGCTCTGGCTGAGCAGGTTGATGCTGTATTCGAGGAGAGGAGAGGAGGGGCTCACGGGGAATCAGATGGGGCGGAGGAGACGGCCAGCGCGGCGACACCGGGGGAGCGACAACGGCGGGTCATCTGCCACCGCTGTGGGGAGAGGGGGCACATCGCCCAAGAGTGCCAGGCGCAGGAGCCCTGGGGACTCTGGAGGCCGTCGGGAAATGGGAGCGGGGCGGCCTAAAGGGGGGAAGGCCGCCCTTGAGTGACGCTACCCCCGCTCCGGAAAGCCAGAAGGAGTGCTTCACCCTGCCTGTTGTGGGAAGGGTTGGCCACAGCCAGGGCTTATTTCTTCCCTGCCTCATCGAGGGCAGACCCTGCCAGGCCCTCGTCGACACCGGTTCGACCATCACCCTGCTCCGGCCTGGTGTCCTGCAAGGCACCGAGGCAGCCGGACCCCCAGGGCGCTCACCATGCACTTTGGGGCTGCGAGGGTGAAACACCCCTTCTACCTTGCCCCAGTCCACGAGGACTGTATCCTGGGGTTGGACTGGTTGCAGCAGGTGGGTGGTTGCCTTGACTTGGGCCGGTGAGAGTTGGTGAGGCAGGGGAAATGAATCAGTCTCGCGGTGGGTGGAGCGGGAGGTGTCTGGGGTGTGTGGGTTGACCGGAGCGGGAAGCGGAGGTGGCAGTGGCGGGTGTCACCTGGGCCTGTAAGGCACTCTGTGCACTGTGGGAGGCCTTGGAGGTGAGGGACGGGGTGCTGTGCCGAGGGTGGCAGGTGCCCTCCAGCGGCTAGGTCACTGCTTGGCGGCCTCCAGCTGGCCATGCACTGCTTGGAGAACTGCCCCACGGAGCGACCGCGACACCACAAACTGCCACCTGACCTCGCCGCTGTACTGTACTGTACTTAAGAACTACTAGTGTAAGCAAAAAAGGGGTTTTGAAGGAGGGGGAGGTGTCTTTCGCTGGAAGACTCGCTGCCTTCTACTTTGAAAATACCTGTGAAACCGGTTTAGTCACAGCCAGCACTCCCGCAAAGAGTGATGCCAGGCGAATGCACATTAATATGTTGGGCTTTTGGGTTCGGGTGGATTTGTGCCCTACAGTTCAACCTGCGGTACCGCTGTGTACTGTACATACAGTACAGTACGAACGTGTTATTTTGAAATATAAAGAATGTCAATATACTGTAGGAGAAATTGAGTATTGGTGTGTATTTTTTCTTTAAAATACCAATAACAGCAACATACAGTTTACATAATATGTTAATATTCCTAAATTAATATCGTTTATGAACTTTATGACCTTCATTATGCTCCTCTGCGTTTTATGCTTAACAACTAAAATTTCCCTTTAGTGGTAAAATTCCATATAAATATTCAATACTAAGTGGATTAAAATGTGCCCAGTAAAGAGATTAAATGATAAAATCTCTTCACTAACGACCAATACACCACATTATCTTCCGTGTCGCATTAACACAACACAAAATGTTTTTTTTACAAGTATCAAAAGAAGCGATACACAACCTGTCTCCTCTATAACTCTTCAGTTTACAGAGAAATTCCGCCAGAGCCTCACAACATTGTCCAATAATACTCTTCTTGTGTCTAATTTTTAGTTAAGCAGGATTTGAGCTACAGACCATAACAGGCCAAAAAACAGAATCCACCTGTGATTCGGGTGTTAACAAAACGTGTTTACAAAGAAAGTGAAATACAGTAATACTACCAGCTATATAGATACATTTAGATATATTCTTTACATATTCTCGATTATAAAACAGATAATTCCAGTCCTGGAATCTGACTAGCTGACATCTCTGAAGCGGTACCCTAATCTCTGGTATACGGACGCCCCAGAAATTTGACTTTTTACTGTGTGATAAATTTTAAAGACTAATTCTTAGCATAGATAAGAAAGCGTAAATAAAAAAGCTTGGATTCTAATGTATCTGATACAAGTATCTTTTAATACAGGAACAAGTAATAGGTTTATTCCATGCTGAAAAAAAGAAGAAAGAGAACACAACGTTTCGGCCGTGGAGCCTTCTTCAGGCGACACCTGAAGAAGGCTCCACGGCCGAAACGTTGTGTTCTCTTTCTTCTTTTTTTCAGCATGGAATAAACCTATTACTTGTTCCTTTGCAGCCTACGCATGCTGACGCAGCTACCCACCTGAATCTTTTAATACAGTCTTTGTTGTGCTCTTGAGGATCCTTGTGATGTTTTGAGCTCTGGTTGAATGATAGGTGTCGCAGTTTAAATAATTTTCGTTGTTAGAAATTATGAAACGCTCTGTTAAAAGCAAGGGAGTTTTTATGTCTGTTATACTAAAAGAAAATGCCAGACGAACTAGGGATTGGACAGTTTTTCAATGCTTGTACAATCGATGGAAATGTTCAAATAAATGTGCTAAAGAAATAAACAAAAAAAGTAATTTGTTCCTTTATCCTTTTGGCTAGCTAATGTCCCGTCCTTGTTAGTTAGATCAACAAAATGCTGTGGTGTTACTTTTTGTCGATGAAAAAATAAAGTCTTTTCATTTAAAATGATGGTTACAATTAATGTGGAAAAGCATAATGCTTGTCCAAGGTCATTCATTATTAATACTATTAGTAATATCTTCGGTAAAGGCTTTGATGCATAAAATATTTCTGCATAATTAAAATATTTATGATAAAGGTAGGTTGTGCACTTTTGCCCAACTGAGCAATAATGCTTTCATAAAATATACCAACTTCTTAATGACTGATGATTAACATGCTGTAATACACAGTTTAAATTTAAAAGCTCAAATGCTGTACATGAGAGGTTGAGCTTTATTGGCTCCTCCTGGCGGTTTTACAACGTGATTCCGGATACTTTCCGATATGACGTCATATGACGCGTGATACTGCGTCATGCCGCGTTAGGATGCGACACGCCCACTGCATGGTACCGTGGTGTACCTCACGCGTTTTAAATGGCTGCATCTGTATAGGAATTTTCCTGCTGTCAGCAGTATCGTGTATATAGTTGACCCTTACCTGAATGAAAACAGGGTAAAGTTAGCTTGAAGTTCAAAAATAATTTTGGTACACCTGTAGCATTTTCAAGAAACCTCCTAGAGGTAAGAGAACACTTCCTTTGTGTATAAAGTACATTGTGAATGTTTTCACAGCCTTCACTTTGTCGTTTTTATGCCATTTTTTGGACCACGCACAAATATTCTTATGTCCATATCTTCGCAAGGGGATCAGTGCAAATTTTAATACTAATTAAATGACCGCGGACACTTTCCATCCCATCTTCTCTTCTCAGAAAAGAATAGGCTAACTTTCGGTGGATGTTTTGGGTTCTGCTTGTTCACATATCTCCCCTTTTTATAAAACAACATGGTTGAAAACTGTTCCAGAGCCACTGTTGTTTCATCAGTGAAAAGTACATTATGAAATGCCTCTCCCTGTTCAATCCATCGGAAAAAAGAAAAGAAGCATAAAGCTTCTGATGGTCATAAACAATATTAATTTAGGAACAGCATCAGAAATATTTTTTTAACTGCACTGCATCGGAGAGAATACCAGAGCAAATTTTTTTTTACTCCCTGGCGGAAACAGGCTTCCATAAGAATAAGTATAGATTCTGGGAAATACATTTTCCCTGCATTAAAGTTTAACTTGTTCAGCACGCCCTACGTTACAAACTCCAAGCATTTCATTTTGAGCTGAAGACCCTCACATCTGAAGAAGGATTCACAGCCAAAATGTTGCAAGCTGACAAGGCTACCCACCAAAGTAAATGTATTGCAGTAAATGTTTATATCATTATATCTAATTTTTATTTCTTTTTTAAAAATTAAAAAAAATCGTTTGCCCAGCCTAAGAGGGGGGGGTCTGCTCTCATTGACAGCTGACACTCCTCCATACACTCAAGTGAAAAATTAATAACGCCAATGTAAACGTCGTATTTACATATTGTTGATAATAAAAATGTTAAGTTCTCTAAAGCTTTCTCAGTCAAGTATGATCATTTACCTAGGGAGCTGTGTAAGCATGTGTAGGCAGCAAAAGATCAGCTAAACTGGGAAGAAAATGCTTTCAGAGAAAATGTTTCAGGTGTGAAGAACACAGATCCCCAATGCAATTTCAACCAAACCTGTCCCCACACACCCTGCCCCCACTGCGATTAGAATATACACAATGCACTGAAGTCTTTAGAGTAGATGATCAGGTGTTTCGCAGACATAGGCATAGTACGTAATTCAGGCTTTATGAACTCACACCTGGGATTCAATTAATTAGGGTTATTAATTATTAGAGTTCATAAAGCCTGAATTACGTACTATGCCTACGTCTGCGAAACACCTTTGCTAGTTAATGCTACAGTACTTCACTTTCTCGGGAGTGATTTTTTGAGGCAAAAACCAGGCTAACAGGCTTGTTTTGTGATCTTCCTAAGATTGTTAAGCGCAGTCTCAAAATGTTTCCATATGAAAGGATTCATATGAAAGACAGTGATGTCACTGTCCCGAGGCGTGTGTGGCAGATCTGTGATGTGGTTGAGTGTGAATTGTGGTGATCATCTGATTGGGGAACAAAAGACCTGCTGATTTGTTCTACATACCAGGAAGCCAAAAGAATATGATTTTTTCTATTCGAAACGTGTATTTTAAACGTTTAATTAAGTAGTAAAAGCCTTACAGGGTACACAGATTTCTAAGCTGATCAGGAAGAAGAAAAATCACCCGTGTTTCGCGCATAAAAAGTGGTTTTTAACTGTCGAAACCTGTTTTAATAGCTTTTAAAGTTGTGCAATGTCTAAGCAGGAACACATCATTATATCTTATATATGAAAAATACATAATATAGCACCCAAACAAATGCATCCAAACAAACGCAAACACGTTTTTAATGTAGCCTGGGAAAGAACACACCGTGCTACAATAAACTTAAATGGGGATTCTTTTTATTCTGGATCTGCATGAAATCATAAAAATGAGTGGTTGTATTATTTTCTGTAACAGAACTTAGATTGGATGCAGTATAACCTTTAACCCGAAAGATTCACATAGATATACATGGAGATATACACACACCAGGTTGCACAAAGTGCTACTAATATAACAAAGACAAAGAAAAAAATACGGTAGTGGCAATTTCCTTTAATCTCGTCTAATCCGAGACGCAAAGAATATCACATCACCCATAGCCACACACCACACTCAACTTTACGATGTCCACTTCCACAATTACTGGCACACTGACGTCACTCATACATGTGTGTCTTAAAGCGACAGCTACCAATTTCAGTGTCAGATTTCAAATATCCACTCCGTAACCACCCGGTTACATGTATAATAGTCCTCTGAATTTATCCGTATAATAGAACTCCAACCATTTATGTATAATGAACATCTAATCATAGACGTATAATTGACATATAACAAAAGACGTATATTAGAATTTCATTCTAGACGAATTGAGGACCACATTTAGACGTATAAGGTATGCTTTTAATAGACTTATATTATACGTCTTTTGTCCACTGGGGCCTTTCCCCGGAGTAAATCTGTTACATTGAAAGACTGCTTCTCGCAGGTTCAAAAAGGGCCCCCTGTTAAATGGAGAAATCAATGATTTCGAATGAATTCTGTATGCGTTAAAAGACAGCTATACACACAGAAAACATGCAGGATGTTTCCCGAGCCGAAACACAGTGCGTTTTTCCAAGCCATTTGACAAAGCCCCCCACTAAAAACTGCAGCAGATCGTGTAAAGACGTTCAACTTTGTTTGTTACTACTGCAAGCACAGGAAGCAGAATAAATTCCTCTTTTCAAACTGTCAAAGGTTTGCTTTGCGAACGCTGCAGGACATCGCACAATCTCTTTTGAACGGGGACAAATGATTTCTTATGGGGCGCAGTAAGTACAGACGTTTAAAAAGCTCCACTCATGCCGACGATGCAGCATGAAGAAGCCCATCCTAACGTTTGACAGACAAAAGCCGGGCGTTGCTACGAGCAATATGAAATCAAACTGACGACACACTGCGTTTCGCGCTGTCTCAAAAGTAATCTCGATAGACGCTGCTCCCTGCATAACGCTGAAACAGCTAAAGAGCGTTTCTGTTGAGAAGAAACAAGCTCGTTTCTTTCTACCATGATGTCACCATGACAAAATCTGTCTTTAAACACCTTGCTCAGTCTCTGACGAGACTGTCAAAAATTGCTTTCGCCGATTGTATTGCAAACCGGCGGAAGCGGGGTATTGGGAAAAGTTTTCAACTAGCAATAATCGCGCCTCGGCTAAACCTCACATGCTACGGTACTGCCACTGCGCAAAGCTGACAGTTGCCAGGCAACCGCAGGGATCCTATGGAAATCGTTATCAATCATCTCATGGCATGTCGTTGCTGTAACGCTTCATATTTGTCGTCTTCTTCTTATAGCTTGAGATTTTTGAAGAATTTCATGACAGACAAGGTCTCCATCGGGAACAAAGGGCATTGTGAGAAAACCGTTGCTTATTTTCAGCAGCAGAAATACAACCCTTTAAATACAAGATGACAGAACAATGACGAAGGGCATGCCGGGAGGAACTCATGCACTACAGAGGAAAGGGGGCGGGCACGTACAGTTCACATTCAAGCCACAAGTACTCTCCTCAGATGTTGCACAAACAAATCCTAACGTCCTGAAAGCATTGCAGCATGTTTGTGTCCCACTTTCCGTAGCTGCAATACGACTGACACGAACGGACAAACACAATCTGTGGCGTTTAGCGTGACATAGTCTTGCAGGCATCGTGCTGTCTCACTGCAATACTATACCGCTGGAGGAAACCGTCCATCTGGCCATGAAACTCATTTGAACGTCTAGCTACAATAACTAACAATATCATGATTTATTCACGATGTGTGGAATCAGCACGTCCCGGAGACAGCGTCCAATATCGTGAGCATGCTCTGGTGGTGTCCTGCAAGGATCCAGCAGGTGTGCGTTGGTGGTATAGTGGTGAGCATAGGTGCCTTCCAAGCAGTTGATTTGGGTTCAATTCCTAGCCAACTCAGTGGCGAATGTTTTCAAATGCTGTCATGAGCCTAGGAATGTGACTAGCAAAGCGAAGCCTTTTGAAAGAGGCTGCAAAACGGAATTTAGGGAGAAACTCACAGGGGAATCTGAGAGATGTCTGCATACACGCAGTCCGATATGGGTGCTGAAAGCTTGAGCAACTCTTAATGTCATGATGCCTTTCCCCGGAGTAAATCTGTTACATTGAAAGACTGCTTCTCGCAGGTTCAAAAAGGGCCCCCTGTTAATTGGAGAAATCAATGATTTTGAATGAATTCTGTATACGTTAAAAGAAGCTATACACACAGAAAACATGCAGGATATTTCCCAAGCCGAAACACAGTGCGTTTTTCCAAGCCATTTGACAAAGCCAGCCCACTGAAAACTGCAGCTGATCGTGTAAAGACGTTCAACTTTTAACTACTGCAAGCACAGGAAGCAGAATAAATTCCTCTTTTCAAACTGTCAAAGGTTTGCTTTGCGAACGCTGCAGGACATCGCACAATCTCTTTTGAACGGGGACAAATGATTTCTTATGGGGCGCAGTAAGTACAGACGTTTAAAAAGCTCCACTCGTGCCGACGATGCAGCATGAAAAAGCGCAATCTATCGTTTGACAGACCAAAGCCAGGCGCCGCTACGAGCAATATGAAATCAAACTGACAACACACGGCGTTTCGCGCTGTCTCAAAAGTGATCTCGACAGATGCTGTTCCCTGCATAATGCTGAAACAGCTAAAGAACGTTTCTGTTGAGAAGAAACAAGCTCGTTTCTTTCTACCATGATGTCACCATGACAAAATCTGTCTTTAAACACCTTGCTCAGTCTCTGACGAGACTGTCAAAAATTGCTTTCGCCGATTGTATTGCAAACCGGCGGAAGCGGGGTATTGGGAAAAGTTTTCAACTAGCAATAATCGCGCCTCGGCTAAACCTCACATGCTACGGTACTGCCGCTGTGCAAAGCTGCCGGTTTCCAGGCAACAGCGGGGATCCTATGGAAATCGTTATCAATCATCTCATGGCATGTCGTTGCTGTAACGCTTCATATTTGTCTTCTTCTTCTTATAGCTCGAGGTTTTGAAGAATTTCATGACAGACAAGGTCTCCGTCGGGAACAAAGGGCGTTGTGAGAAAACCGTTGCTTATTTTCAGCAGCAGAAATACAACCCTTTAAATACAAGATGACAGAACAATGACGAAGGGCATGCCGGGAGGAACTCATGCACTACAGAGGAAAGGGGGCGGCCACGTACAGTTCACATTCAAGCCACAAGTACTCTTCTCGGATGTTGCACAAACAAATCCTAACGTCCTGAAAGCATTGCAGCATGTTGGTGTCCCACTCCTCGTAGCTGCAGGACGACTGACACGAACGGACAAACACAATCTGTGGCGTTTAGCGTGACATAGTCTTGCAGGCATCGTGCTGTCTCACTGCAATACTATACCGCTGGAGGAAACAGTAGTAATAGTATAAAGCGACATTTTTTGTCAAACTTTTGACAGGTACCACGCACCCTTTTTCCAGCCAATGGGAGTCCGCTGTGGGTGGATGTCCCGCCCCCTTGCCAGCCAATGGCGTGTTGTTATGTGTGCATGTCACGCCCCCTAAGGAGCCAATGGTGTGTCGTTAAGGGTCGGAACTCCCGCCTTCCCCTCCCTGGCCGGTCGGTCCGGAGCCTCAGGGTCCAAAAGCCCCAAGGCGGCGCATCCCTCGCTTTAGGTGTGTGAAAGTGTGTATTGGTTTGGAAGGGGACCATGTCTGCAGCGGGGTTGAGTGCGCTCTATTATAACCCTAGGGAATCGGGTAGTTACGGCGGCGCGGGGAGTCTGGTGATGGCCGCGAGATCCCGGGGTGTGAGAGGCACCAGCCGCGGTCGGGTGGCCGGGGTGCTTATACGCTGCACAAGCCGTGTCTCAGAGGCATCAGGGTTGTAAGCAAACACACACACACTGACTGCGTAAAGTCTCACGGAAAGAACTCGCAGGACAAACACCATGTGAAATGTGAACCGCTTTATTTCAACAGTGGGTTTTCAAACACAGAAACAGCGCAGTACACTTTTTACACAAGTTACAGACTCCTGTTTGCAAGTATGTGAAATGTGAACCGCTTTATTTCAACAGTAGGTTTCAAACACAGAAACATCGCAGTACAAATGCGTTACCGGCTCCTGTTTGCATTCAACAATTAAATGTTGGTGCGGAAAATTAGTTCAGTACGCGTAACCACCACCCCAACATTGCTGAGAAACTTTGAGGCATCTGAAAAAGCATTCATAACCCCCTTCCGCTCCCCATGTCTAAAGCCATGCGAACCACACTGGGCGATCCGATCTAACAGAGCAAAAAAATTTGCCTGCGTAATCAGCGGGATGGTGTTACCACAGGTTCTGTGCAAAACACACTGTATTTTGGAATACACACTGTAGAACCCCCCAGGCTTCTGTTTCTGATCTGAAAACATCAGATCCGCAATAATTTCATTCAAGTTCTTGACATACACATCTATCTCTTTAACAAATTTAAGGACATTAGCATTCGACTCTTTGTTTTGCATATCAGGCTTTGTAGAGAGAAGTGTGTAAAGCACTCTTAGTAAGAATTCAGACGTATACATTCGAAATTCTTCATTCTTCGGACGATGGCACACCCGGGTCTGTAAAACAGAGTGAAAGCTGTATTCACATTTTACATAGATCTTTTTTTTTGCGTCTGTAAAAATAAGAATAGTGTTTCTTTTGCAACGCATCAAAAGTCACGGCTACTAATTTTTCATCCAGCTGTTCAAGTATGGTGTGTACATGCACGTATGGGGAGCGGTCGTCAATTATGTTTTTCAGCAACTGTTTTATGTCCCGCTCAGTGTCATTTGTAATGGTGTACAAACCCAGACACCTGGTGGTGTACAGAACAGCCGATAAAATTCGGGCTAAATTGAGAGACTTATAAATTTCTAAAGCGGCAACCGTCACATCTTCAAACCCATCTGTGTACCCGACAGACAGGTGTGTGACCCCGCTGACCGGGATGGTCAATCAAACAGGCCGGGCAGTCATCAACCAGAACCCCCTTTAAACAGTGTTTGAAGATGCAATAAACTACTGCTTTCACAATCTGGGCCATAACATCGGGCTCATTAGGGACATCGTTAGCTAAACCTGGTTGGGCATCAGCTTTATTAACATTTGGTCGAACACACAAGCATAGACACGAAACATTCAGTTGTGCTGGTAGTCTGAAGATTGACCCGTCGACTTCCTCTTTATTCTATTAAAGGAAAAAGAAAAGGAAGGCTTAACAAAATAGAAATGCTTTGTACCTAAAATATCGAGCATTTAACGCACTTTTGAGCTAAAGTTTTTCGTTAATATTTACCATTTGTAGCGAGGTATCATCGCTAACACCCGGCAGTTCTTCAATATCTGGTACCCCATATGAACTCACACGCCCGCCGCTGTCACCCCGTCACAGGGGTCGGGTTTTTGCTAAAAAGAAGACCAAGTATTAAAATGACATACACTAAGCGCCGATACAACAATTCCACGATCAGAAAAAATATTTTAGCCACCTACCTCTTCACTTTGTAGAGCAGCGGACCCCGGTGTTTCTCCACACAAAGAAGCCATCTTCGCAGCTCCCAACAACGGGTGGTGTCTGACAGCTCCAGGGGCGCGCTGCGAAAAGTATTCACTTATCAGTTTATAAGTTTTAAACTTTAAAAGTATTAACACACAACACAAACACAAATGATGTGTTTGCCCAGAAAAGAAATTTTAAACACGCGGGGTTGGTCTTAAAGTTTTTAAAATAATGTAATAAGACACAACTTATTTTTAATAACACATTCGCGACAGCTTTTTTTGAAAGTTTGAAATAAACTTCCACACACCACAAGCGTAAAAGTCTTTAAGGTATTAACAGGCAACAAATGATGGGGTGTTGTTCTTTATACTTTAACGGATTGATCTTAAAGTTTTAAAATCACGTATTAGAGATATTTTTGGTGGGGGGTCGGCGTCACGGTAGTTAAAGGCTCTGGAATGCAGAGTTGGGGTGGGGGGTTAAAATTGACCTCAGCGTGAAAGTTTATAAAATTTTTAAATTTTAAGCGGGTACAATTAACAGTGACAATAAACGGACGGATATAGGAGTTATAGTTTTTCATTTGTTTTAAATGCTGTTTTGTATATACATTTTATATTCATGTAAAGTTTTCTAATTTACAATCACCACATGTATTTCACGCAGAAATGTTCTTAACATCGCATCCCAAAAAAATAAAACCTCAAAACGTCAAGCTTGGTTTGTGAACACGTCGCTATAAAGAATAGATACATTTTCTTATAGCGTTACCGTTAATAAAAAACATTTTGCTTAATAATATTCTTAGTGGTCTGTTGGTGAATCAAACACAGACACCGAGGCACATTTTCACCACGTATTAACCGCTATGAAATTTAGACACTGTTGTATGTCTTAAAATAATATAGATTTTAACATTATAACGGTGTAAAACGTTTTCTAAAATGTTTCTTAAAATAATTTCTACAGACCAGTACGTGCACGCCCAATGATACCTAAGATTAATGGTTTTATGGGGGGGCCATGTGTGTTTCTTAGAAGAGAATGTTTATCGGTTTGGGGTATAAGTACCAGCGGTGTAACAGGCGAAGTTTTGGATGGATTCCAATTCTTACACTCTCGCGTTATCGACTAACTCGTCAGAATGGATCACACCGATCAATTACAACAGTCTGAAGATAGTCTATTTACAGACTTAACACTGTTCGATTTGATAGACGAAGACGAGGACTCTCGTATATCTGTTATGTATATCTGGCTTATTGTGAGAAAATTACAACGTCACGGTGCATGTCTCATGTTAGCTATAGTTGCAAAACGTTGTATAATATTTGTATACTAGGCAATATTGAATTATTATAATGGAATTACCAGGGAGTTGTTCCGTAATGTGTTCGTGACTGTGTGTATCCATTCATTTCCATTAGCCCCGAAAACAACAGCTCTAAAAAGACCAGTTACGGCACAACCCAACACTGGTGAGTAATTACGACAATGTTTTGAATAACGCTTTACGACCATGTGAGTCTTAAAGACACAGGGGTACTTTCTCCACACCAATACACGTATGTGTCTATTCCACAGACGCGGGCGAAGGGACAAGTCGCTACACGTTTAAAAAACTTTGTTTCGGTTTACAATACCACCGCAAAACCTTGTGGAGACACATGCAGATGTTCACGTTATACTAGAGGGTGCGGAGCATATTATCAGATCGCCTGGGAGAAGAGGTCGGTATTATATAAAACATTCTTTTAGCATGCCCATTTAAACGTGTCTATAATAAAAATTCCCACCGTTTTTCTATTTTTTGGTAATTTGCGGTGTTGAGTTCTTTCACTAATGGTATTTTCCCTCTCCGTGCAGAACCCGAACCTTCAAAAAATAAACTGCGATGCCGCGCTAACACGTTAACGGGGTCAACGAGCTCAAAACATCTCAAATCAACAACCAAAGGTTAATATAATTTAAGCATGGTCAAGATGTGTTATGATCCACTTACGGCAACCGTTACTTCTTTTGTTAGAATGTTAATTCGTTGAAAGATCCTAGTTCGCGTAGTTTTTTGTTTGGGGGTGTTAAAAAGCCTTATTTTAAAACTGCTTAGCCTTTAAAGTGCCATGGGTCTATATGCCGTTAACCATGCCGCTTGACCCAGTAGCGCCACCACAGTCTTAAAGGAAACCGGTGTAACAACATGTCTGGGTAACTTGTTCCATTCACCCGCAGCCCTTTGTGTAAGGATGCGCCACATGTGTGGCGTTTTTATCATAGTTATCGTAGTTTTCTGAATTTGACCGTTTAGAACGCATTGATTGTTGTGTTGAAAAGTCTTTTATTTTTATCACAGTGTAGTTTTCTGATTTTGAGATATGGAGCATTGGCGTGGTATTAAAAAGTCTTTTATTTATTCACTCAGCAGCTGTATCGACGAGCGGCGAAACAAATGTGGCGGAAACGTCGGACCCTAAGGTGGTGACCGCATCGAAGGCGGCTGTTAATACTCTGCCCAAAACCAAACGTGTCAAGCCTTTGGAGCGAAATAATAATGCAATTAGAGACTTGGTGTTTGGTGATGTGCGAGATTCAGTGCGGTATATTACACAGTTAGTATCAACGGTGGGCACTAATGAGGTGGATAAAAAGCGTGATTTAGAGAATCTAAGAGCCGCTTTAGCACGTGTACATTCCGTGTTTCCAAAGCCGATCCAGGTTTACGCTGCTAGCCTCTTAGACGTATTTTCTAAAGAGGATGCCACTCTAAACTCTGGATTTCATTACCTGATAATGCTATTTCATGGTTCATTGGCGAAGACCCATAGGGATAAATGGCTAAACATGCGGTCTAAAAAGTGTTTAAAAGACCGACCGCTTGCCAACATCAAGCGTTTGTACATTAATAAAAGAATTAAACTGTCAAAAGCATGTTTGTTGCATCGCAAAAGATTCAGAGAGAGGCATCAGATTTCCTAAGGGCCGCCAGAACCACGCAATGAGAATGCAGTGGTAGAAAATAACTTAATGCCCGGGGGTGCTGTAGCAGAACAGGATGTCGGTAACTTTGAAAACCGAGAACCGGTTGTGCTGAACGATCTGAATCAGGTTGGTGGCGGTGCAGGGGCGAAAAGAGACCCCTTAGTTTTCCTGGAGCGTATACGTAGTTATAACAGGTCTTATAATAATTTTAGAGCAACAGAGCACCATGAAGAATTTCGTTTTGTTAATCTTGACAGAATAGCCTCGTATGTACAGGCTATAGACGCTGTGCATGGTGCAGTCCAGAGAATATTGGATGAACTTTCTCCAAACATCGGGGCGAATGATTTTGTACAGCTGCGTTTGACTGCGGGTGGTTTTAACAAACCTTTGTTCTCACGCAGGAGACACCCCGGAGAATTAAATGCTGCCGATTTTTTAAGCCACATCTCAGACCTCTTAAAGAGCCACACAGAAGTTCTCACTGATGACAGCCTCCGATTAGTGGTGACGATAGTTAGGAATATGCAGGGGGGTGCCCGCCGAAGATTTAAATCTGTTCTGTACAGCCGGGTACTTGCTCGGAAAAAAGCGCACCTTATCGACTTACATTACACGGGGGGTAATCTGTGTTTCGCCAGGAGTGTGTACGGTTTGTTGAATGAAGGTTGTACCGATGGGGAAATGTTACAGGGCGCTAAACGAATGCACAAAGAGTTGGGTTTTCCAGAGAATCGGAAAATTAGTTTGTCATACATTACCGCTTTTGAAAAACATTTAAAGGTGGTCATTAAAATTTTGTACCACGACCAGGGTGATTGGAAATATTTTACAACGGGGCCCACACCACCAAATTCTAAAATACTTTTTGTTCTACTGCATGAAGAGCATTTTTACGGGGTTTTAAATATTAAAGCTTTTGTGGGGGCGGCGTATTTTTGCACTAACTGCCATGCGGCGTATAGCCACAAGAACGCACACGCCTGTGTTAAAGCTTGTAAAACCTGTTTAGATCCCCAGTGTTGCGAAACTGATGCAGAAATTCAGAATTGCCCGGCCTGTAAGGTCTTTTGTCGTAGCTCTCAGTGTTTGGCGAGACACTTTCAGAATGCGGCGACGGGTGTTGGTAAGTGTGAGCGCAGGGTCTTTTGTGAGAAATGTGGGGTTTATAACCTCGCAAGTCACAAATGTAAAGAGAAACTGTGCTCGCGTTGTAACAACGTGATCGACACCCCTGACTTTCAAACAAGTACATTTTTTTCGACTTTGAATGCATGCAAGAAACGGGGACACACATACCAAATTACGTCCACGCCCTTCATATTGACAATAAACGAAGCTGTGAATTCTATGGTGAAACTTGTCTAAAGGATTTTGTGTGTAAATTTATCGATAGACGTTTCAAAAACAATACGTTCATATCGCACAATGGCAAGGGATATGACAATTACCTAGTAATCAGACAGTTGTTAGATGAAAAGATGGACGTTGAACTAATTAATCAGGGTGGTAAGATAATGTGTATGACCGTAAAAGCTCTGAACATCAGATTTATTGATTCTCTAAGCTTTCTACCTATGAAATTAAGCAAACTGCCGGCAGCCATGGGGTTCCCCGGGGGTAAGGGTCATTTTCCACACTTGATGATCACTTCCGAAAACCAAAATTATGTTGGCCCGATGCCGCCGCCAGAACGTTACGGTGTTAACTACATGCTGCCGAGCGAGAAAGCAGAGTTTTTGGTTTGGTATGAAGATTGCAAGGGAAGTGTCTTTAACTTACAGAGAGAGTTGAAACGCTACTACAAGTTGGATGTGGCAATTCTAAGAGAAGGCTGTGTCAGGTATTGGGACAAGGTCATGAATATGACCAGACAGACACGCGTGACTGAGTCAGGGGCCTGCGTTGTGTGCATCGACCCCTTTCAGTTTGTGACCATCGCTAGTATCTGCATGGCCATGTTCAGACTTATGTTCTTACAGGAAGAGACGATAGCGTTGCTACCCCATGACAATTACCACCGCCAGCAAAAATGATTTTCTACACCCAGCATTCAGTGGCTTATGTACATCGTACACACAGAGCCCGTTAAAATCCAACATGCGTTAACCACGGCCAGTGAGTTCAAGGTTGGACCATATTTTCTGGATGGTTATGCTGTAATTGACGGAGTACAGACAGCCTTTGAGTTCAACGGTTGCTTTTTTCACGGTTGTAGCGTTTGTTATTGTGAAAACGATTTTAATCCGCTGACAAACACTACTTTTGGTTGGTTGTACAGAAAGACGATGGTGAAAATTAATTTTCTCAAAATGAGAGGTTTTAACGTGCGTGTTTTGTGGGAGCACGAGTTCAGAGACATGCTTGTTGAAAATGGAGACTTGGGTAAATTTCTAACACCTGCTCAGTTACCAGAGCCTCTGCAACTGCGCGATTCGCTTTTTGGGGGGAGAACAAATGCTATTTGTTTGCATTACACAGCGCAGCCCGGTGAAAAAATTCATTACTATGATTTCACCAGTCTGTATCCGTTTGTGAACAAAAATAAAAAATACCCACTGGGGCACCCCCGAATAATATATAACAACTTTGGAGATTTAAAACAATATTTCGGTTTAGCGAAGGTGAAAGTTTACCCACCCAGACGTTTGTACTTTCCAGTTCTTCCAACCAGAATTGACAAAAAACAGTTTTTCACACTGTGTCGTACGTGTGCTGAAACAAAACAGACCACTCCCTGAGAGCACAGTGATGAAGATCGCACCTTGAGTGGTGTCTGGTGCACCCCTGAATTACAGATGGCCTTAGATCTGGGGTATAGAGTGTGTAAAATTTACGAAATTTGGCATTTCGAAAAGGCCTCACATGATCTTTTTTCCGATTACATCAAACTGCATCTGAAAGGGAAACAGGAAGCTTCGGGGTTTCCAGAGTGGTGTACAGATGTCACGAAACAACAAAGATATATCAGCAAATATTATGAAAAAGAGGGTGTCCGGCTGGACCCCGGCAACATTAAAAGGAATCCAGCCAAAAGACAGCTTTGAAAACTTGCCTCGAACCGTTTGTGGGGCAAGTATGGGCAAAGAGACAATTTACCACAGACCACCATCGTGAGAAACCCCGATGAATTGTTCAGGTACTTATTTACGCCATATCATGAGGTGTCAGCCTGCGAGTTTATCAATGAAAACACAGCCTGTGTTACGTGGAAACACACTGAACACCACTATACAGGCCATTCAAACACTAACATTTTCATCGCTAGCTTTACAACCGCCTATGCCCACTTGGAGTTATACAACCTGCTAAATGCTTTGCAAGGCCGCTGTCTGTACCACGACACAGATTCCGTTATCTTTGTGAGCCGGGAGGGTGAGTGGAATCCGGGGCTGGGTGACTATTTGGGTGAGCTGACCAGTGAAATCGATGCTGGACAACACATCACCGAGTTTGTGTCAACAGGACCCAAGTCGTACGGGTACAAGCTGTCTGGCGGGAAAGCCTGTTTAAAGGTGAAAGGCATTACGCTCAATGTGAACAATTGTGAAAAAGTTAACTTTGAGAGTCTGGACTTGGTTTTTGACTATGGCGTCAACCCTTATGCAGAGTGCCGGGAATTTAAACACATTTCTATTCAACAGCCGATGATCGTGCGTGTTAAAAAGGATTGGCGCATTGAGACCCAGAAAACCCAGAAGGTGGTGTACGACAAGCAGGTGCTGCAAGAAAATTTGACACTGTTGCCCTACGGATATTAACACGATGGATGTCAGGTTAAAACACCCTTTTTCATGCATTTTGTCCGGACCCTCGAATTGCGGTAAAAGTTATTTGATAAAACAACTCTTGGAGAATGGTGATACCGTTATGACTCGTAAACCCGAAAACATAGTCTGGTGTTACAGCTGCTGGCAACCTCTATACGCTGAGTTGCTTGTGAAATTTCCATACATTCAATTTATAGAAGGACTACCGACGTTGTTTTCCGACCACCAGCTACTGCTGCCGGGTAGAGTAAATTTGATTATAGTTGATGATTTGATGGAGTCTGCGTGTGAAAATAATGAGATAGAAAAAGCTTTTACCAAATACGTACACCACCAAAACCTCAGCATCATGTATATCGTCCAAAATGTGTTTTGTCAAGGCCGGAAAAGTAGAACCATAGCGTTAAATACAAAGTACATGGTGCTGTTTAAAAACCCTAGAGATAAACTACAGATTACAACCCTGTCCCGGCAGATGTACCCTGGTAAAGCCAAATTTTTTTTGGAAGCGTTCGATGACGCTACTAAAAAACCTTTCAGTTACTGGTTGGTGGATTTAAATGCTGACACCCCAGATGACTATCGCTTGCGAACAGGTCTTTTCCCCCCAGATGTACCCACGGCTTATGTTTTTAAATAATCTAAAAGTCGGTGATCTCGCAACCACAGACTCAGTCGAAAAAACACGTTCGGGGCGTCATCATGTCTTCACGCGTTCGGAGAAACCTGACTCTCTTACATTTTCTGGTAAAAGCCGCACCCAATCAAATGATCTTGTACAGGCCATAGCTGAAATCGCCTTGAATACCTTGAAAGGGAACATACCGTTATCTGCTAAGCAGTTTGGGACCCTGAAGAGAAAGCGTAAGCTTATAAAGACTTTGAGTCGAAAGGGTCTTTCTCTTAAAAGAAAGAGACTCTTGGTGAACCAGTCCGGCGGTTTTATCTGGACCCTATTGAGTATTGCAGTACAATTGATTACGGGGCTTCTACAACGTCAATAATGGAGCACGCTGAAAAAATGTACCTGGTACCTCAGAAACAGCTCGATCGACTCCGAGAGCAGTCTGGGCTCGAAAGCGATGTGAGAAAAATAACAACCTGCCGGTTGGATGATGAAATGAGAGACATTCTTCAGAACTCACATCTGGCCGAATATGAAAAAGTGAAATTGTACAGTCAGGTGTTACAATGGTATTTGACATTAGTACGCCAGGAGACTTCCGAAAAGGGGACTTTAACTGTTGTACTACCGGAAAATGCACCCGCCGAGCTATCACGCACGTTAGCACAACCGCCGTCATCGAGCGACGCTGACTTTGGGTATATTTTGGACAGCGTGTCTCAGCGGTTCCGGAGAAATGCAGAGATATTGTTGAAGACCATGGTCCGCAATGAACCATTAATAGCCTGGAATGAAAAAGGGAAATTTGTGTACAAGGGGGCACCTGTTGAGGGCTCTCACATGATTGATCTTGTCAGGGCTCTCACACAGCAGCAACCAGTTGCGGTCGGTAAGAAGCCAAAAGGTTGGGATGTGTTCATGGAGGCTATGGCAGAAATCAACGTGCCGGGCACCCTGCTAGCCAACGCTGGTAACCGAGAGCTACTTGAAAAGCTCAAGGCTACCCCGCTGGGGTGTGCAGCGTCGGTCAAAACTTTAAAACAACCGGTAGAGTTGTCGACAGTCGACCCGGTCTCTAAGATAACCGCTGAAAGGAGACAATCATTAATACCTCGACCCACATGGTTGTCTTTGTAACATTTTTTCTCTGGGTATGTGTGTTTGTGATAAATGACTTGAAATGTATATTAAAAAGCGTGAGCAATATAGTTAAAAATGTTTGTAATAAAATGGCTTGGATGTAACATGTATTAAAAAAAGCTTGAGTGCTATAACCGCGAATGTATAATAAAAATATTGTATTGATTTTAATTCATGTTTTGTGTTCTTTTTTAAATAATAACCACACAGACAATGAAATGGTTCGATTTCATTTTTATTTTAGACGGTCGATTAACATTTATGACATGTTTTAAATTGTCGTAAACACCCGCATAATTGAACATTCGTATTTTCAAATGGCTTAAAAGGGTACAGGGGTCTCCTTCTCACACGGCGTCTGTTTTTCAGAAACATTTCCACCATGCGGTCATTCTGGATTGCATTCGTAGAATAAAGTTCTAAAATGTTTCTAAAAGATAAGCCTTTACATCTATGGTATAGAAAAAAGACGCAATGTAGACCGCAGGTCACCGCAAAAGAATCTTGCAATTGTCTGTTGTTGTAAAATATGGAATTAGCATTTCTGTTTAAGAAATCAATAATGTTCTTGGGAAAGAAAAAAGGCTTCGGGTGAAAATCCGTAGGAGTCGAAAATTCTGCTCCCCCGTCATCGGGTAAGTAAATAGCAAGCCAGTGTTCACCGGGGCGGTCGTGTGGGTGAGTATTAACTATTAAACTCAGAGGGCGCCGCGCCAGTCTCTCGCGCGGTAGGGCATCACTGGGGAACACGCCTAGAAAACTGTCTCAGGTGTAGTGGTCTCGGGTTAGAATGTCTTCCAGCTGTTTGGTGTTCATCTTTATGTGCAGGTTGTGTGGCCTCCCGTGCTTTTTAGCTGAAGTCGTAAATGACTTGACGTCTCATATCAAGCTCTATCACGTTGTCGAACAGTGCATACACAACCATGTTAACTGTAGTGGGTAGCGGTTGCGTGAAGCGTATTTCAGCTCTCAGATTACCTGTTTTGATAAGTGAATAATGACCTGTGCACTGGTCGTCGGGGCTGAGATTGAAAGCGAACAATGTGTAACCGTGCGCGTACTCCTCGCGGTCCACCAGAAGTGGTTTGTCTTTCAGACGCTTCCCGGATGTTTCCACCAGATTAAAATATTCACGGACGCAATGTCTGGAAGTCTGGTTGAAGCGGTTTAGTGGGGATTTGTTCACCATCAGCGTAGAGAGCCAGAAAGTTAACGTTGTAGTGTTTAAAATTGAAGGGGTTTTGTGTAAAACTGCCGCTGAATGCCGCGTTGTCCACAAACCCCAAAATTACCACTTTGGGTAACTGCCCGAGAAAGAGGTTTTCTTGGTCACACACACAGCTCCCTACAGGCAGACTGAAGACTTTCATCTGCACGCGGTCTATGGGATATTTAGCGTTGGCCGTCAGGAGTGCTTCGGTGTGTCCCAGTCTGACCCCGGGTGACACTCTGACTCTTTTCACAAACAAAGATACAGAGAGTATGCTCAGTTTGTGTTCTCCGACATTGTTCATTAAGCAGGAAGCATCTCTGTTTTATTTTCAGGTCTACGCCATTCAGTAGTAGTTTGTCCTGAAAAAACAGGTCTGCGTGAATGTGACCCAGGAGCTCCAGTTTTCGGCTTTGCGTCGTGTATGATGCTCTTTTTCGGAACCCCTGATTGGGGCCGTCCAAAATTGTGGACTCGTGTTGCCCGGCTGTGTCTTTGTAAAAGAGCCCTGTTGAATACTGCGTCTTCAGCGTCTCTTCACTGTAGTTCAGGACAGACTCTATAAAGGCTCTGTAAGGATAGCAGTTGTTGCTGTGGCTGATCAATCGGTCTCCTACGGTGATGTCAACCTGGCTGAAGATGGCAGCGATGGGGTAATTCACCAGACTCACACAGGCTGCCGCATCAATGTCCCGACCGTCTGCTTCCGTTATTTTACAGGTCAAATAGAGCAGCGTGTTGTTTAAATCTAAATAATCTTCTCCGTTGCCTGCGACATAGAACTCCAGAGGTGCGTTTTCCGTTAGGGCCGTGAGGGGTGGAACTATATAAAATGTAATGTAAAAGCTTTTCTCGATGCTTGTTTGGGTAGGAGCTAATTGAAATATGTCCAGCTCTGACTTGGCGCATTCTGCAGACCCGTGTGAACAAAAGCCATATTTAAAATATGTCTCGTTTCGTATCTCGTTGATTGCGGTGTGTCACGCCCTTCTTGGTCGACTTGAAGCTTTTATGAGTTGACTGTCTGCGCTTAGCCGTTCTTTTATCAGGTTTCGGAGGCCCCCGACGGTGAGATGATGACGTCTGTCTTTTTCTCTTGACACCCCTGCGGATGTATGCTAGACCCGAACCTTCCTGCTGATGTGCAGCCACCTTAGACATGACCGTGCTTGTAACATTGCTGACCATGTTTTTGGCGATGTTTTTAGCCGCCGATGCCACGTGCGGCTTAGCTATTTCAAACCCTCGTTTCAGAAAAGGCACGGCTTTTCTAAATAGCGCTCTGAAAATACCCCCGATACCCGCGCCGTACTGAACCAGTAGCCCTGAAAATCCTGGTAATCCATAACCAGCCTGTTGTTTGTAGTAGTGCGTATACAAAGAAGGATCCCCGTAGCTCTTGATGACCGTCATCCTTTTAGATGTTTGTCGCTTTCACAGGTCTGAAATGCAGCTTGACAATGACCTTTCCAAATGCAAATGACATGTGCTCGTTTTGATCCGTCTTTATTTCAATAGTGATGTTGTGAAAATGATCGATGCTCACCGGCACGTAATTGGGTTTGTTGTACAATACTGTGACGAATTCACCATCCACACCTCTGAAGGGCACACAACGCAAAAGCGGTGCGTAGACGTCGCCTATTAACTGGTGTTCTATGATATCGGTGTATATATACATGGTGTTAAATCCGCCAGTCATATTGACGGGGTGCGGTGATTTTACACTTCCGACACCCAATTTGAAACCCAACATCCTCTCCAGGCGGTTATGCACCTGTATAACAAACCGTTTATCACTAACAATCCTTACCGACCGGCTAATGGGGTTGTATTTAAGACTTACGGCCGTTAACTTGGATTTTTCCACAGCCCGTTTCATTTCATGCAAGAGCTGCTCGATGTTGCTGTAGTACCCTCTCGGTAAGGTACATGTCCATATAGTTTTGAGCTCATCGCTGACGAACAGAAAAACTTCATCTTCATCAAAAGTGTTTAGTGTATGCGAATAGTGCAGCTCGACCAGGCCCACTTCCCAGCTCCCGTCCAGGTCAATCGCCTTTGCCAGATGCTCTGTGAAGTACGCTTTGGTGTTCTTTGGAAACATCTTTGAGGATGAATTACTGGCCAGCGTCACATAGAAACCATTGGGGTTCATTTTTCACCACCTCTATATGTCTCGGACCTCGGAAGCCTTTACCCAACCTTTGAATTTATCGCTCCAGCCGCGCCATTTTACCAAAAGCTGTTTGTTTTTGCCACGACCCCTGGCTGCTAAAATCTTTTGGATGCAGTAGACGTTCTCAACAGCGGGGTTTATCCTCTGTAGCTCTTCTGCATAGAAGGAGCCCTTAATGTCTTCGCCTGCGTAGTCCTGCAGTTTGTAATAGGGTCTCAGAGCCGAGGTCTGCTCTTTGACAATGAAAATTTCATCAGTGAAGGTCTGTTCATATCCCTTCTCAAACACTCCCTTTATTTTGGACACCCACACGCGATCACCCACATTAAATGAAAACTTTGACGTGGTGTTCGTCATAGACCGTTCTCCACACCTCAAGGGAGTTGTCGGACATAACAGAAGCCAGGGTTCGTTTAATAGTCGTGTGGTAACTATAGTTATAAGCGTAAATAAGATCTGATAGGACGTCGACATATCGTTTTTGTGTGTCAGGTACCTCCACATTTTTGTTTTAATAGTTCTGTTAAACCTCTCGACCACGCTAGCCATCATGAATCATGATCCAGAATCATGCTGGAGCGTAGGAGGGGTCCACTCTTCCGGAGTGGGAATCCTCCTCGGAAACACAGAGATGGCGCTGGTTTCCTCCTTCTCGGTGGTGCAGGGCCGGATCCTGGTTGCAAACATCGACTGGAGGGGGCAGAAGTTGAGAGCGATTAACGTCTATGCTCCGACGGAACCCTCTATCCGGAAGGAAGTGTTTGCTGACCTGGCCAGCTGCTGCACCACCAACAGACAGGTGGTGCTCGGCGGGGACTTCAACGTCGACCGGGAGAAGGGGAGCGACGCTAGCTCGGCAGAGCTGGAGTCGCTACTCAAGCAGTTCTCCCTGGTAGACGGCTTCAGACGGTGCCGCCCTAACGACGCCGGAACGACTTGGAAAAACTCCCGGGGAGTGTGCAGCCGCCTGGACTACATCTTCCTGCACACGACCTGCTCCCTGGAGTCGGCGACGGTGTCCCCGGCGTGGTATTCCAACCACGAGCGCTTGACGGTGGTGGCTAACACCAGCCTGCCGGCATTCGGTCGTAGGTACTGGAAGCTGAACCGGGAGATACTGGAGGAAGACGACTTCAGGGCACTGTTCCGGAAAGACTACGCGAGCTGGGTCGATCTGAGGGACGGCTACAGCTCCGTGGTGGAATGGTGGGAGTCGGTGACGGACAGGACACGAACCCTGGCGCAGACGTACTGCAGACGGAAGGCGGCCAGGGAGAGGAAGGAAGCTGCACGACTCCAGAGACAACTCGAGGAGGAGTACAGCTCGGCTAACGGGGGAGGAGCCTTCAATTCAGCCCGGGCATGGGACCTGAAGGAGAGGCTCCGCAAACTGCACACCGAGAAAGCCAAGGCTTTCCTGGTCAAGGCACAAAGGGAGAATTATGAAAATAATGAAACCTGTTCCTCCTATTTCTTCAACCAGGTCCGAGGAGCCCAGAAAAAGAGGGTGATCCACAGCCTGAGACGGGGAGATGGAGAGGAAGTGCTGGATGAGAGCGACAAAGTAGAAGCGGCCACCACTTTCTACAAGGAGCTCTTTTCAGAAAAGCAGACGGAGGTGGAGGCAGGCGATGCTTTTCTTGAGGGGCTGAAGGCACGAGTACCAGAGGAGGTGAGGGAGGACTTGGAGGGTCCGATCACGGCCGAGGAGCTGAAGGCGGCGCTCTTGCCCATGGAGAATGGCAAGGTGCCGGGGCCGGACGGACTCCCCAAGGAATTCTACACCTGCTTCTGGGACACCCTGGCGGCAGATCTGGTGGAAGTGGTGCAGGAGATCTTCCGCCGGGGGAAACTCGGAGACACCATGAGGGAGGGCGTCATCTCCCTGCTCTTCAAGGGAGGAGATGCCGCCGACCTCAAAAACTGGAGGCCGATCACGATGCTCTGCGTGGACGTAAAGATCCTGTCCAAGCTCCTGACCGGCAGACTGAGAACCGCCCTCCCCCACATCATCCACAGCGACCAGACGTGCGGGGTGGAGGGGCGATCCGTCAGCTGGAACCTCCAGCTGACCAGAGACGCCATCGCCTGGGCCGAGGACCGGAACGTGCCCATGATGGTGGTCAGCCTGGACCAGGAGAAAGCCTTCGACAGAGTGAACCACAGCTATCTGTTTAGGGTGCTGGAACTCTTCGGTTTCGGAGAGAGTTTCAGCCGCTGGATTCAGATTCTGTACTCTGACGTGGGCAGCAGAGTGAACGTGAACGGAAACCTGGGGGATTTCATTCCCCAGGAATCCAGAGTATGACAGGGCTGCCCCCTTTCACCCCTTCTCTATGTTCTCTTCACAGAGCCCTTAGCAGAGGCGGTGAGACGGGACCCTGTCATCGACGGCCTGGAGATACCGGGAGGCGCGGGGGAAACCCTGAAGATCTCCCAGTACGCCGACGACACGACGCTGTTCCTGAGGTCGGACAGGGGGTTGAGGAGGGCCCTGCAGGTCATGGAGCAATACTCCAGAGCCTCGGGGTCGAAGCTCAACCGCCGAAAGAGCAAACTGAAGTTCATCGGGCCCTGGAAGCACAGGACGACGGCGCCGGAGCGTCTCGAGCTCTGCACGGAGCCCCTCAGAATACTGGGGGTTTCCTTCCAGAGCCAGGACAACGAGACAAACAACTGGACCGAGAGGATCGCCAGGGTGAACGCGAAGCTGGGTCTGTGGAAAACGCGGTCTCTGTCCTACACAGGGAAAGCGATGGTGTTGAAAGCAGACGTCCTGCCGGCTTTGGTTTACCTGGCGGTGGTGTACCCGCTGCCGGCCAGACTCAGACGAGCGCTGCAAGGGATGATCTTCGGCTTCGTCTGGGGCGGCAAGTACGAGTACATCACGAGAAACCGGATGTGTCAACCGGTCGAGGAAGGGGGTCGAGATGTCCCACATTTCCCCCTGAAACTCGACTGCATCTTTTTCTGCAACCTCTGTCGGGCGCTGCGGGAGCCCATCGGCCACAACTACCAGTACTTTGTCAGGCTGTGGCTCTCTGTCCCGATGAGGCACTTGGTCCAGTGGTCAAACACTTGGCCCAAGGCAGAGAGGCGACCGAAGTTCTACACCCACGCTGTCAAGTGGAGCAGGAGGTACGAGGCCACGAGACAGCCAGAGCTCTGCACCAACCACAGAGCTCTGTACAAAGAGGTGAGGGGGCATCTGGTCGCCGACGAAAGGCTGCAAGTTCCCAGACAAGTCTGGGAAAGGACGCAGCCTAAAGAACTGGACAATCAACTGAAGGACCTCAACTGGATGGCCGTACACAAGAGACTGGCCACCAGAGAGGTCCTCTACAGACACTCGCTCACCAGGAACCCGCATTGCCCCCGGGACACGTGTTTCATCGAGGAGACTCAGGAGCACGTGTTCTGGAGCTGCCCCTTCGCCAAGGCGGTGTGGGGCAGAATGGACAACACCATGCAACTCCTGGAGACGGGTGCGGTGCTCAGTTACCAGTACATTCTGCTGGGGCTGGCACCTACCGGATTCGACAAGGGGACGCAGTTCCTGATGTGGCTGCTGCTGTCCCTCACAAAGAAAGGCCTGTGGGACACGAGGAACAATCTCATCCGGCACAACATCGAGTGGGGAGCGAGGGAGCTGGAGGAGAGGATCCTGGCGGACCTCAGGAGGAGGATGAAGCGCGACGTTGCCAAATGGGGTTTCCCCACGGCAAAGGAGCGCTGGAAAGGACTATGGACCCTGTACAGGGATTAATAGTTAACAGCAAGTGGCAGGGTTTGGAGGGACTCTCATAATAGCGCAAATCCGCCCACCCTTGCAACGATTGATAATGGACAATCACCGCCGTTCTGCCGTTGTTTTTACTACATGGAGTGTTAATGTGTGAGATGTTTACATTTGAGATGTTTTTTTTTCTGATTAAAGTATATTTTATAAGAAAAAAAAAATACCGCTGGAGGAAACAGTCCATCTGGCCATGAAACTCATTTGAACGTCTAGCTACAGTAACTAACAATATCATGATTTATTCACAATGTGTGGAATCAGCACGTCCCGGAGACAGCGTCCGATATCGTGAGCATGCTCTGGTGGTGTCCTGCAGGGCTCTAGCGGGCGTTCGTTGGTGGTATAGTGGTGAGCAGAGCTGCCTTCCAAGCAGTTGACCCGGGTTCGATTCCCGGCCAACGCAGTGGCGAATGTTTTTAAATGCTGTCATGAGCCTAGGAATGTGACTAGCAAAGCCTTTTGAAAGAGGCTGCAAAACAGAATTGGGGGAGAATCTTACAGGGGATTCTGAGCGTTGTCTGCATACACGCAGTCCGATACGGGTGCTGAAAGCTTGAGCAACTCTGAATGTCATGCTGCCTTTCCCCGGAGTAAATCTGTTACATTGAAAGACTGCTTCTCTCAGGTTCAAAAAGGGCCCCCTGTTAATTGGAGAAATCAATGATTTCGCATGAATTCTATATGCGTTAAAAGACAGCTATACACACAGAAAAAATGCAGGATGTTTCCCGAGCCGAAACACAGTGCGTTTTTCCAAGCCATTTGACAAAGCCCGCCCACTGAAAACTTCAGCAGATCGTGTAAAGACATTGAACTTTGTACAGTGGTGTGAAAAAGTGTTTGCCCCCTTCCTGATTTCTTATTTTTATGCATGTTTGTCACACTGAAATGTTTCAGATCATCAAACAAATTGAAATATTAGACAAAGATAACACAAGTAAACACAAAATGCAGTTTTTAAATGAAGGTTTTTATCATTAAGGGAAAAGAAATCCAAACCTACATGGCCCTGTGTGAAAAAGTGATTGCCTCCCCTGTTAAAACATTAATCAACTGTGGTTTATCACATCTTTGGAAAGCTGAGTTCAATTTCTCTAGCCACACCCAGGCCTGATTACTGCCACACCTGTTCTCAATCAAGAAATCACTTAAATAGGACCTGCCTGACAAAGTGAAGTAGACCAAAAGATCCTCAAAAGCTAGACATCATGCTGCGATCCAAACAAATTCAGGAACAAATGAGAAACAGAGTAATTGAGATTTATCAGTATGGAAAAGGTTATAAAGCCATTTCTAAAGCTTTGGGACTCCAGCGATCCACAGTGAGAGCCATTATCCACAAATGGCGAAAACATGGAACAGTGGTGAACCTTCCCAGGAGTAGCTGGCCGACCAAAATCACCCCAAGAGCGCAGCGACGACTCATCCAAGAGGTCACAAAAAACCCCACAACAACATCCAAAGAACTGCAGGCTTCATTTGCCTCAGTTAAGGTCAGTGTTCGTGACTCCACCATAAGAAAGAGACTGGGCAAAAATGGCCTGCATGGCAGAGTTCCAAGACGAAAACCACTGCTGGGCAAAAAGAACATAAAGGCTCGTCTCAGTTTTGCCAGAAAACATCTTGATGATCCCCAAGACTTTTGGGAAAATACTCTGTGGACTGACGAGACAAAAGTTGAACTTTTTGGAAGGCGTGTGTCCCATTACATCTGGCGTAAAAGTAACACAGCATTTCAGAAAAGGGACATCATACCAACAGTAAAACATGGTGGTGGTAGTGTGATGGTCTGGGGCTGTTTTGCTGCTTCAGGACCTGGAAGACTTGCTGTGGTAAATGGAACCATGAATTCTGCTGTCTACCAAAAAATCCTGAAGGAGAATGTCCGGCCATCTGTTCGTGACCTCAAGCTGAAGCGCACTTGGGTTCTGCAGCAGGACAATGATCCAAAACACACCAGCAAGTTCACCTCTGAATGGCTTAAGAAAAACAAAATGAAGACTTTGGAGTGGCCTAGTCAAAGTCCTGACCTGAATCCGATTGAGATGTTGTGGCATGACCTTAAAAAAGCGGTTAAGGCTCGAAAACCCTCTAATGTGGGTGAATTACAACACTTCTGCAAAGATGAGTGGGCCAAAATTCCTCCACAGCGCTGTAAAAGACTCATTGGCAGTTATCGCAAACGCTTGATTGTAGTTGTTGCTGCTAAGGGTGGCCCAACCAGTTATTAGGTTTAGGGGGCAATCACTTTTTCACACAGGGCCATGTAGGTTCGGATTTTTTTTTCCCTTAATAATAAAAACCTTCATTTAAAAACTGCATTTTGTATTTACTTGCGTTATCTTTGTCTAATATCTCAATTTGTTTGATGATCTGAAACATTTCAGTGTGACAAACATGCAAAAAAATAAGAAATCAGGAAGGGGGCAAACACTTTTTCACACCACTGTATATTATCATTATGGAAAGATACACTTCAAATGTTTTTTTTATTTAAGTTGCAAGCAGTTACTCATGAACATCTAAACATGTTTACCTTTTTGCCTATAAATATTATCAACCAGTGGTTCAGTTTTTAAAACTGAGTACTTTCAAAGCAAAAATGTGGGTTTAACCCCTGTTTACTCTAAAATAATTTGAAACTCAGTTGTATATGTATTAACAGTGTGTTTTTTACTGTAGAATTACTGTTATTTTCCTCTTGTTGTATAGTGTTATGTGTGACAGGAGGAGTAGAATCTCTTGAATTTCTTGAGTGTCTGAGCTCCACAGCTGGCTCGTCTGATCTGTTCAGCTCTGCTGTGGCTCTGATTGAGGTTTTCTTTTCAAGATTCTTAATGTCTGCTTGAGGTTTGCAGGATGTGCTTTGTCTTTCATTGTATTTTCTTCAGCCACAAAATGCAGACACCGAAGTCAAAGTGAGAACAATGACATGATCACAGCCCTTGTATGATCCTCCTTTCTCAATAAAAAACAAGTGCTACATTTTTATATGAAATTATCCAAATTTATAATGAAAATCCCTCTAACTAGACTTCACAAACTGCCGTTTTTGGGGTACACTGTATGTATTTAATGGACTCTCATATTTACTCAAGATGAGTTTCCTTTTCCATTTATCTGCCAAAGTTCAGTTTGATTGCATTACAGGAGTACAAAACCCATCAGCTGCATACCTATCATGTAGCTTTATAATGCAATTAAACACACTTGCTCCTGAATGATTTACAGGCAGAGTATTTGTCTGATACTGCACTTCCAATAACATTTTAATGAAAAAATAAATGGATTGGGTCATGCTCCTATTTTGCCAAGTCTCAAATAAAGGAAGACTATTAAATAGAAAATAAGGTTAAATAGAAAATAAGGTTATTATCAGCAGTAAATTGTTCACACAACAATGCTTTATAACAGAGGTTCATAACTTCTATACTACAGTTTTACTGCAGCTCCACCCTTTGGTTCTCAAAATCTGTTCTCACATCCCTTCTCAAACCCCTGGCAAAACCAACAGGCCTATGTGCAGTACAGGAAAGGGAGTCTCCTCAGGGTGCAGCTGTGCTTTGCCCCAGGGGCTTTACTGAGATGAGGGCTCTCTCTCACTGAGCTTGTTATTCAAGCTGCACATCCCTGGAGGTCTCCTCTGGACCCACTGTTGGAGACATCTGCGAAGGACAGGAGGCAAGGACCTGTCCTGAGATCCCTCTCAGCTCTCAGAGCCCTGAGTCAGCACAGCTGCAGGGAGCAGTCCCAGTCAGAGCCCAGGCGAACAAGGAAATGCTCTCCAGACAGAATGGACAAGGATGCCTGTCTCCCCAGGATGCAACAGGAGGATCGGCTGGGACACTGGAAGGAGACTGAGGGCAAAAAAGAAAGAACAGAACCCAGACAGCCCAAGAGGCAGGCAAGGTTGGAAAAGAAAAGAGCCCTGAACCAGAGAGGAATGCTCCGCAGAGAGGAGCTGGAAGGGTGGCCAGAAAGAGGCCAGAGAAAAGAACAAGTGGAAGAAGACTGGGCCGTGGGGAAAGGCCCACCCCCTCGGTGGCACAGACATCATGGGGACCTGGATGTGGAAAGGAACCGCCGGAGAAGAAGACCAGCTGGGAAAAGTCCGGTATTCCCAGGAGCAGAGGCCAGGAGACACCGAGCAGTCAGAGTTGGAGCAGAGCTGCAGAGCTGGACGGGGAGAGCTCTGCGGTCCTGGATGGCGGAAGCTGCTGCGGTGATGAGTGAATCCTGGAACTGGAGTGATCTGGACCGGAGCCTGAGCAGACTGCCTCAGCGGCAAGAGATTGGTGGTCAGCGTCTTCGGCTATGTAGTGGCATCATGTGCCAACCTCCCAGGAAGAAAAGGAGGATGCCTGGGTATCTCTGGCTTGGAACAGGGTTCTGTTGCCGAGCACCGAGGGAGAAGGGGTATTTGACTTTGGAGTGGAATCCTGCCGTCAAGAACCACAGAGGGGGTGCAGACAGGTTTTGGGATCCAGAGGGAGACGACCACCTGGACAGGCTTCTGAGGCATCTGCACAAGGAACTGGAGAGCAGGCAAGAACAGACAGGATGGTGGAAAAATAAAAACAGAATGGAGGAGAAAAAAGTGCAGACCTAAAACTAAAAGGAGATGAAAAAATCAATGACAAAGCGCCATTGATGCTGGGCTCCAGCTTTAATTGAGTAATTGAGTAAAGATTGGTATAATTGGTCATTTAATACAGATCACCTGAAGGGGATCTGATTTATGAGACAAGCCTTGGAAAACCTTCAGCCCTTGTGAGAATGTGCCGGTTTCACTGGGCAACCGCTAGCCGAGAGAGGTTGTGTACTTTTGTCTAACTGAGCAATCTGGCTTTTATAAAATACACTGACTTTTTAATGTTTAATGTTTAACATGCTATAATACACAGTTTAAAATTATTAAAAGTCTAAACAGTATACAACATAAATTCTTAATTGGAAAAAGATTGTCCCTCAGCAGTAACTGGGATTCGAAACCGACCATTTTCTGGTGACGGCTCAAATGCTGTACATGAAACATTAAGCTTTATTAGCTCCACTTGGTGGTTTTACAAGGGGCTTCAGAATACTATTATCCTATTTAAAAAAACATGCGGTATGTTGTGCTACGTCCACCGCCTTTTAACGCAGCATACCTCACTCATTTTGAATGGCTGGCTTTATACCTACATCCCCAGTGGGCAAAAGATGTAGAATGTACTTCTATTAAACACATACCTTAGACGTATAAATGTGGTCCGTACTACGTCTATATCGAAATTCAAATATACGTATATAGTTATACGTCAGTTAACATCTATGATTATATGTCCATTACACATATATGGTTGGAGTTCTATTATATAGATAACTTTAGAGGACTATTATACATATATGGTTAGAGGTCTATTATACATCAAAGATTGGTTTTATAGGTGCAGAAACTAGTAAATCATGCCAATCATTTGGTTTAGCAATGTATTCTGAAAATATACAATCATTTGCACCTGGAAAATATGTAGTTTAAATGATACCAGAAACATTATTCACATACCACTCAGCACAATACACTTGCAAGGTCTAATACTAGAAGTAACTAATAACAGAAGTACTCATGAAACGTTTCAAATATATGGCCAATCATAAAAAAGTTTCATTACGTAGCCTTCAGCTATTACTCAACTTGACATGTTTGTACTGAACAATTTTATATTTTTTTCCATCTAAAAACTGACATAGCAAAAATATTGTAATTAACATATGGCCAATCATCATCATCAAAAAAAACCCAACTAATCTTAAACTTCAGCTACAAATTCTAGTAACATGGCAAAATATATACATATAGTAATGACAAACACATGGTCAATCATCAAAAGCAACTAGTGTTCAATAATTGCTATACCTGCATCAAAACTACAAACTCTAATGACAGAGCAAGAGCTATTTACCATCTTAAAGATGCAATTGTGGGTTCACGTATATGGTAAACTGCACAATTTAGTCCAAATAGAATGTGATTTGAGTACCCTTTGTTGATAAATCTTAAAAATAAGTTACATTGCTGATGTGAACTCTAATTGCTAATTACATGAACACGCTAACTGTAATTGATATCGACAATGACAAGCCACACGCTAATTGAATGAGAGTTTAATATCAAACTTAAAACCACATTTCGATCCAAATGTAAGTTTTAAAATGTACAACTTCTGTATTTCTGAGAAAATATTATTGCAATGTGAAGTTAAGAAGATTTTTACTGTCCACCATTTGCAAAGCCCTGTCTAATTGTCCTAACAGCAACTTATTTTCAGTGTCCAGACTTCCTGGCCCCCTGCCTTGCATACACATTCTTCAAATAATGCATTATGTGCTCCTTTATTTCTTTATCTGTTGCTGTTGGGTGGGACTTCAGCACTGCAGCTAGGAGAAAATTTTAGTTAATTAATACTAAAAGAAATGATGACTAATCTCTTCTTGAACATAATCTAAAAAAAGAACCATTAAGATTTACTAAGATCAAAGGTTAGTCAATGTATAAAATTTGACTTGCATTATAGTAATTGAGTAATGAAGTCTGTCCTAATTAAACAGTACCTAAAGTTTGAAAGTACAATATAGAATAAGAGTACCTTTAATTACTATACAAAGATTTGTGTCTCCCAGGCCCCTCTTTTCTTGAATTCTATCATCAGTTCATTTGTCATGAAAATCAGTCTGAAAACCAAATTATCACTGAGCTTAAATATTTTTCAAGTGAGTTCCCACTCAACGTTTATTTACTCAGATGTTTAGGATCAAATGTAGGACTGTAGTCATATTTTAAAAGACAATTTTGCAGTTTTACACCTTGCAAATTCAGGGGTTAGTACATAGGTATCTATAAATTATATTTTGTGGATAGATATTTTGTGTACTTGATCAAAGTTAAAATTTCATGTAAAAATGAAATTAAAAAATCAATAATCAATAATTTCACACTCTCTGGCACTCTTCGGTACTCTCCGAAGTTGGTTTATCTGGAAATAATATGGACGCTATTTTTACTACTAGATCTTCATTAATCAACTAATCAGACATACACATTACACACGACCATTCAATGTAACAAACACATGTTCACGTATTAACTGCACTTTTATGCAGTACTTGCTCAGCCTTAGAAAACAAAGTTCCAAAGTTGTAGTAACCTTAATCCAAAGTAAATGTACTGGCCACTAAATTTATCACTGACTTGCTCTTTCTTAGGTGTTTGTAAGAGAGTCCTTTGGAAGCTTGTGCCCCTGATGTCTCAATATCTCCAATAAATCATTGAAACACTCTCTTTTACAACCATGCTTAGCTGACCAAGCTACAAGTTCAGTAAATAGATTTGGCCCTGCTGAGTCAGTCTGTGCCTAATCTACAAGGTCAATAGATTCAGGACTGGGGTCAGTTACCTCGGATTCATCAGAGTCAAAAATCTGCTCCTTGTTCAAGATTTCTTCTTCAGAAGAAAGAACATCTTTAGTGTACCCATAGACATTTGAGCTCTGATGTATAATGTCATCATTGACACTAGCACCCATATCACCAGATGATTGTTCCACATCTTCATTCTTAGTGTCATCTTCATGAAAACTTTCATTTTGATCATCACTGCTGGATTCTGCAAGAGCATTTAGCTCTGCACTGCGCTTCCTCTATTGGGATAGATAGTGCTTTGACACAATGGCTGGTTTAGCGTGCCCCCCTACTACGTGCTGATGTGCACCTACAGACAATTTTAATGCATGCAGTTAGTAAGGAAACTGTGACTGTTGTATGTAAGGTATTATAAGGACTAGGAAATATAAAGTTGGGGGGGGGGATGTCAAGGAAATTGGCTTCCTTAATAAGAAGATAAAAATAGAAAATCTACAGGCATTCAAATGATCAAAATTTTACTATTTATTTTCAGGCAGGTGGGTCAGGAACCCCTCAGAAAAACCCCTGTATGCAAAGATCTGTAAATAAATTACATACTGTGAAAATAATTTACTTTGTACACTATGCAGATTGTGGTCATATACTCCTAGTTGAGGCATACACGATATATAAAAAGCCTCAAATTAAAAACCTAAACCTAAAGATCCCAACCTCTTTCCGCTACAGTCCTCTGCTCTACCAACTGATCTATCCAAGGAACAAATATGCAGATTTTCTCACACATACAAGACAATGTAGTGTTCAGCTGAAGTGTGTACTCGCAGGTCCCACTTGTAATCTGGCCAGGCTGGCTCTCCTCCCAGTGGTGAATCAAATGCCAGATCCACTGGAGTACGTAGCTCCTGGCCCAGTATGAGCGAGGCCGGGGTGCACCCAGTGGACTCCTGCACAGCGGTCCAGTACGCCCAGACTGCGAGGGGTAAGTGGCGGTCTCAGTCCTGCTGGTGCTGCGAGACCAAGGTGGCCAGTTGAGTGGAGAGCATCCAATTGAAAAGCTCCACCAACCCGTGGCTCTGGGGGTGCAGTGGGGTGGTCATCGTTTTCTTAATCCCCAGGTGCTGGCACACCCCCGTGAACACCTGGGACTCGAAGTTTAACCCCTGGTCACTGTGGAGCTCATCTGACACCCCCAGCTTGGCGAACATTCCATCCAACAGGGCCTCGGCCACAGTGATCGTGATCTCATCCAGGAGGGCGTAAGCCTCGTGCCACTTCGTAAAATAATCCACTGTCACCAGGACGTAGCAGTTGCCCACCTTGGTGCGTGGAAATGGGCCCAGTGTGTCCACCCCAACTCGCTCCATGGGCGCCCCTCCATCAGCACTAGGTGGGGGCGCCCGGATGAGCTCGGGCCACACATACTGCACACCTGACCTCACCGCTGGAGGGTACCCGCCACCCCCAGCGCAGCACCCCGTCCCTCACCTCCAAGGCTTCCCACAGAGCACAGCGAGCCTTCACGGTCTTGGGGTGAGGGGCGAGCTCCTCCTGCGTGGGCTGGGTCCCCACTGCCTTCCAGTGGAGCACAAGCGGAGCTCCTCCTGCTGCCGCGACACCGAACACCACTCAAGGACGTGGCCTCCTTATGCTGCTCCCGCTGGGCACAGTACCGCCAGTCCGCTTCCTCGGAGGGGTGCTGCAAGAGAGCCTCTGCATTTCAGTGGTGAGACCCCGCATGGTGCACAACCTTGAAGTCGTACTCCTGCAAAAACTCAATCAACCTAGCCATTTGGCCCTCTTGCTCCTTGAAATTCAGCAGGCAGGTGAGGGACACATGAGGGATGAGTCCCGAACAGGTAGGGCTTGAAATGGCAGACCGCAGACCACAGCCAGCAACTCCCTCCAAGTGACACAATAATTTCTCATGGCCTTACTGAGTGTCTGGCTAAAATACGCGACAACTCTTTCCCCGTCCGGACCCTCCTGTGCTAGTACTGCTCCCACTCCCGTGTCACTAGCGTCAGTATCGAGCACATAGGGCAGCGTCGGATCCTGGAAGGCAAGGACAGGATCCCCCACTAGCGCCTCCCGATAACCCCAGAAGGCCTCCTCACACTCCACGTCCCACATGAAATGGCACCCCTTCTCCATGAGGTAGTGCAGCGGAGCGGTGAGGCTGGCGAAGTCCCAAACAAACCTCCAGTAGTAAGACGCCAACCCCAGGAACCTACGGAGCTCTGCCACAGTGCAGGGCATCAGTCAGTCGTGCACCGCAGGGACCTTCACCGGGTCTGTTGCCACCCTTTGCAGGCTGACCACATGCCCCAGGAAAGTAACCACCCATCTCACGAGTTCACATTTCCTGGGGTTGAGCTTCAACCCGGCCCGCCGAATGCAGCCCAACACTAATCGAAGGTTCGCCAGAGCCTGCTCGAAACCCCGGGCATGCACGAGTAGGTCATTTAAATACACAACACACTTGCTCCGGGGGACTGATGCCAGCACTCGCTCTATCAACCACTCAAACGTCGCCGGGGCAATACACAGTCCAAACAACATGACCGTGAATTGCCAGAGCCCCTGGCCGATGAAGAAGGCCGTCTTTTGGCTAGTCTCGGGAGCGAGTGGAACCTGCCAGTTGCCACAGCAGAGGTCGAGCAAGCTGAACCAGGTTGACCCTGAAACATAGTCCAGGGCATCATCTTTCTGCAGAAGCGGATAGGACTCCTTCCGGGTTACCTCGTTCAGCTTTTTGTAGTAAACAAAACCTCCACAAGCCGTCCGTCTTCCAGATCAGGACAACTGGAGCGGACCACGGGCACACGGAGGGCTCGATCACTCCCGCTTAACGTGGACCATCCGCTGGGGTGGAATGCGAATAGGCCGTGCATCCCCGGTGTCAATTTTGTGCTGTGCGAGAGCAGTGCGGATGCAGTCCTCATCCCTTGCCGCGAATAAAATTTTGTTTTCGGTGAGGAGAGACCGCTGCTGGTCTTGGGTGAGGCCCTCACTGCTACGCCACAGCAACTCCCATACAGCATGCCTTATCTCCTCCCTGTGCTTGGCCCCCGCGCTCCCCCCAGCAGCCACCCTGCCAACCACCCGCCTGGGTGGCCCGGAAGCCACCCACCCTTCCCGCTCCAGTCAGCCTGCATGCCCCGGACACCCTCCACCCCGCCCCCCTGCGAGACGGATCCATTCCTCCCGACCCACCGACTCCCGCCGGCTCAAGTCTAGGCAGCCACTCACCTGCTGCACCCAGTCCAACCCCAGGATGTAGTCCTCACGGATTGGGGCGAGATAAAAGGGGTGTTTCACCCTTGTGGCCCAAAACTGCACAGTCTGCACACTGTCCCATCACCGTCCTCAGGTGCAGGCTGGTGGTCACCCATCCTGGGGGTCTGGAGCAGGGTGATGGTCGAGCCGGTGTTGACCAGGGCCTGACAGTGCCTGCCCACTGTGGCAGGTGGGGTGTAGCACTCCTCTGGGCTCTCCGGAGCAGGGTAGCATGATTCAAGAGTGGCCTGCCACCCTTTAGGTTGCCCCAATCCCGTTTCCCAATGGCTTCCAGCAGCCCTGGGGCTCCGGTGCCTGGCACTCCTGGGTGAAGTTCTCCCTAGCAGGTGGAAGGTAGCAGGTGACCAGCTGTCGCTGCTCCACTGGTGTTGCCACACTGGTCATCTCCTCCTCCTCTCCCGATTCCTCTGATGTGGCCTCCACTGCCTGGCAAGGAGCGCCCTTCTCAAACACAGCATCAGCCTGCTCATCCAGCACAAAACCCTGCTCCAAGGAGACCAGCGCAACCAGCATCACATGGTGCTACAACTCTGTCAGCGCCAAGGCCCGGAGGAACACCTGGAGTGCTATCTCCTGGTGAGCCACTTCTGAGAGGGTTTGGGTAACCTGGCGGTTAAGTAGGCCAGGTCTGCAGCAACTGGCCCCAGGGGCTCTCCCAATAGGTGCCGTTGTTGGGCCAGCTTTGTCCGCAGCAATCCGTACACCTCCTCTCCTCTGCCGAAACACGTCAGGAGGGCCGATGCCAACGCCAAGTAGCTGTAGTGCTGGTCACTGGGGACATCCAGCAGTCTGGCAGGCCTTCCCTTCCACCGCCAGGCGAGGGCACCATAATATGAATCTTTTTTGGATCGAGAAGAGGATCATTGTGAGTCACAAAACATACCTGTCTCTTCTTCTTAAAATCGATTAATTTTTCAACTTAAGTGTGAAATTCTGCTCATGATTTCCGCTTTCATCCATTTATTGTACTGTGGCAGAGCTCCGTAGGTTCCTGGGGTTGGCGTTTTACTACTGGAGGTTTGTTTGGGACTTCGCCAGCCTCACCGCTCCGCTGCACTACCTCATGGAGAAGGGGTGCCATTTCATGTGGGACGTGGAGTGTGAGGAGGCCTTCTGGGGTTTTCGGGAGGCGCTAGTGAGGGATCCTGTCCTGGCCTTCCAGGATCCGACGCTGCCCTATGTGCTCGATACTGACGCTAGTGACACGGGAGTGGGAGCAGTACTAGCACAGGAGGGTCCGGACGGGGAAAGAGTTGTCGCGTATTTTAGCCAGACACTCAGTAAGGCCATGAGAAATTATTGTGTCACTTGGAGGGAGTTGCTGGCTGTGGTCTGCGGTCTGCCATTTCAAGCCCTACCTGTTTGGGACTCATCCCTCATGTGTCCCTCACCTGCCTGCTGAATTTCAAGGAGCAAGAGGGCCAAATGGCTAGGTTGATTGAGTTTTTGCAGGAGTACGACTTCAAGGTTGTGCACCATGCGGGGTCTCACCACTGAAATGCAGAGGCTCTCTTGCAGCACCCCTCCGAGGAAGCGGACTGGCGGTACTGTGCCCAGCGGGAGCAGCATAAGGAGGCCACGTCCTTGAGTGGTGTTCGGTGTCGCGGCAGCAGGAGGAGCTCCGCTTGTGCTCCACTGGAAGGCAGTGGGGACCCAGCCCACGCAGGAGGAGCTCGCCCCTCACCCCAAGACCGTAAAGGCTCGCTGTGCTCTGTGGGAAGCCTTGGAGGTGAGGGACGGGGTGCTGCGCTGGGGGTGGCGGGTACCCTCCAGCGGTGAGGTCAGGTGTGCAGTATGTGTGGCCCAGAAGGACCCTCCCGAGCTCATCCGGGCGCCCCTCCATCAGCACTAGGTGGGGGCGCCCATGGAGCAAGTTGGGGTGGACACACTGGGCCCATTTCCACGCACCAAGGTGGGCAACTGCTACGTCCTGGTGACAGTGGATTATTTTACGAAGTGGCACGAGGCTTACGCCCTCCTGGATGAGATCACGATCACTGTGGCCGAGGCCCTGTTGGATGGAATGTTCGCCAAGCTGGGGGTGTCAGATGAGCTCCACAGTGACCAGGGGTTAAACTTCGAGTCCCAGGTGTTCACGGGGGTGTGCCAGCACCTGGGGATTAAGAAAACGATGACCACCCCACTGCACCCCCAGAGCCACGGGTTGGTGGAGCTTTTCAATTGGATGCTCTCCACTCAACTGGCCACCTTGGTCTCGCAGCACCAGCAGGACTGAGACCGCCACTTACCCCTCGCAGTCTGGGCGTACTGGACCGCTGTGCAGGAGTCCACTGGGTGCACCCCGGCCTCGCTCATACTGGGCCAGGAGCTACGTACTCCAGTGGATCTGGCATTTGATTCACCACTGGGAGGAGAGCCAGCCTGGCCAGATTACAAGTGGGACCTGCGAGTACACACTTCAGCTGAACACTACATTGTCTTGTATGTGTGAGAAAATCTGCATATTTGTTCCTTGGATAGATCAGTTGGTAGAGCAGAGGACTGTAGCGGAAAGAGGTTGGGATCTTTAGGTTTAGGTTTTTAATTTGAGGCTTTTTATATATCGTGTATGCCTCAACTAGGAGTATATGACCACAATCTGCATAGTGTACAAAGTAAATTATTTTCACAGTATGTAATTTATTTACAGATCTTTGCATACAGGGGTTTTTCTGAGGGGTTCCTGACCCACCTGCCTGAAAATAAATAGTAAAATTTTGATCATTTGAATGCCTGTAGATTTTCTATTTTTATCTTCTTATTAAGGAAGCCAATTTCCTTGACATCCCCCCCCCCAACTTTATATTTCCTAGTCCTTATAATACCTTACATACAACAGTCACAGTTTCCTTACTAACTGCATGCATTAAAATTGTCTGTAGGTGCACATCAGCACGTAGTAGGGGGGCACGCTAAACCAGCCATTGTGTCAAAGCACTATCTATCCCAATAGAGGAAGCGCAGTGCAGAGCTAAATGCTCTTGCAGAATCCAGCAGTGATGATCAAAATGAAAGTTTTCATGAAGATGACACTAAGAATGAAGATGTGGAACAATCATCTGGTGATATGGGTGCTAGTGTCAATGATGACATTATACATCAGAGCTCAAATGTCTATGGGTACACTAAAGATGTTCTTTCTTCTGAAGAAGAAATCTTGAACAAGGAGCAGATTTTTGACTCTGATGAATCCGAGGTAACTGACCCCAGTCCTGAATCTATTGACCTTGTAGATTAGGCACAGACTGACTCAGCAGGGCCAAATCTATTTACTGAACTTGTAGCTTGGTCAGCTAAGCATGGTTGTAAAAGAGAGTGTTTCAATGATTTATTGGAGATATTGAGACATCAGGGGCACAAGCTTCCAAAGGACTCTCTTACAAACACCTAAGAAAGAGCAAGTCAGTGATAAATTTAGTGGCCAGTACATTTACTTTGGATTAAGGTTACTACAACTTTGGAACTTTGTTTTCTAAGGCTGAGCAAGTACTGCATAAAAGTGCAGTTAATACGTGAACATGTGTTTGTTACATTGAATGGTCGTGTGTAATGTGTATGTCTGATTAGTTGATTAATGAAGATCTAGTAGTAAAAATAGCGTCCATATTATTTCCAGATAAACCAACTTCGGAGAGTACCGAAGAGTGCCAGAGAGTGTGAAATTATTGATTATTGATTTTTTAATTTCATTTTTACATGAAATTTTAACTTTGATCAAGTACACAAAATATCTATCCACAAAATATAATTTATAGATACCTATGTACTAACCCCTGAATTTGCAAGGTGTAAAACTGCAAAATTGTCTTTTAAAATATGACTACAGTCCTACATTTGATCCTAAACATCTGAGTAAATAAACGTTGAGTGGGAACTCACTTGAAAAATATTTAAGCTCAGTGATAATTTGGTTTTCAGACTGATTTTCATGACAAATGAACTGATGATAGAATTCAAGAAAAGAGGGGCCTGGGAGACACAAATCTTTGTATAGTAATTAAAGGTACTCTTATTCTATATTGTACTTTCAAACTTTAGGTACTGTTTAATTAGGACAGACTTCATTACTCAATTACTATAATGCAAGTCAAATTTTATACATTGACTAACCTTTGATCTTAGTAAATCTTAATGGTTCTTTTTTTAGATTATGTTCAAGAAGAGATTAGTCATCATTTCTTTTAGTATTAATTAACTAAAATTTTCTCCTAGCTGCAGTGCTGAAGTCCCACCCAACAGCAACAGATAAAGAAATAAAGGAGCACATAATGCATTATTTGAAGAATGTGTATGCAAGGCAGGGGGCCAGGAAGTCTGGACACTGAAAATAAGTTGCTGTTAGGACAATTAGACAGGGCTTTGCAAATGGTGGACAGTAAAAATCTTCTTAACTTCACATTGCAATAATATTTTCTCAGAAATACAGAAGTTGTACATTTTAAAACTTACATTTGGATCGAAATGTGGTTTTAAGTTTGATATTAAACTCTCATTCAATTAGCGTGTGGCTTGTCATTGTCGATATCAATTACAGTTAGCGTGTTCATGTAATTAGCAATTAGAGTTCACATCAGCAATGTAACTTATTTTTAAGATTTATCAACAAAGGGTACTCAAATCACATTCTATTTGGACTAAATTGTGCAGTTTACCATATACGTGAACCCACAATTGCATCTTTAAGATGGTAAATAGCTCTTGCTCTGTCATTAGAGTTTGTAGTTTTGATGCAGGTATAGCAATTATTGAACACTAGTTGCTTTTGATGATTGACCATGTGTTTGTCATTACTATATGTATATATTTTGCCATGTTACTAGAATTTGTAGCTGAAGTTTAAGATTAGTTGGGTTTTTTTTGATGATGATGATTGGCCATATGTTAATTACAATATTTTTGCTATGTCAGTTTTTAGATGGAAAAAAATATAAAATTGTTCAGTACAAACATGTCAAGTTGAGTAATAGCTGAAGGCTACGTAATGAAACTTTTTTATGATTGGCCATATATTTGAAACGTTTCATGAGTACTTCTGTTATTAGTTACTTCTAGTATTAGACCTTGCAAGTGTATTGTGCTGAGTGGTATGTGAATAATGTTTCTGGTATCATTTAAACTACATATTTTCCAGGTGCAAATGATTGTATATTTTCAGAATACATTGCTAAACCAAATGATTGGCATGATTTACTAGTTTCTGCACCTATAAAACCAATCTTTGATGTATAATAGACCTCTAACCATATATGTATAATAGTCCTCTAAAGTTATCTATATAATAGAACTCCAACCATATATGTGTAATGGACATATAATCATAGATGTTAACTGACGTATAACTATATACGTATATTTGAATTTCGATATAGACGTAGTACGGACCACATTTATACGTCTAAGGTATGTGTTTAATAGAAGTACATTCTACATCTTTTGCCCACTGGGGATGTAGGTATAAAGCCAGCCATTCAAAATGAGTGAGGTATGCTGCGTTAAAAGGCGGTGGACGTAGCACAACATACCGCATGTTTTTTTAAATAGGATAATAGTATTCTGAAGCCCCTTGTAAAACCACCAAGTGGAGCTAATAAAGCTTAATGTTTCATGTACAGCATTTGAGCCGTCACCAGAAAATGGTCGGTTTCGAATCCCAGTTACTGCTGAGGGACAATCTTTTTCCAATTAAGAATTTATGTTGTATACTGTTTAGACTTTTAATAATTTTAAACTGTGTATTATAGCATGTTAAACATTAAACATTAAAAAGTCAGTGTATTTTATAAAAGCCAGATTGCTCAGTTAGACAAAAGTACACAACCTCTCTCGGCTAGCGGTTGCCCAGTGAAACCGGCACATTCTCACAAGGGCTGAAGGTTTTCCAAGGCTTGTCTCATAAATCAGATCCCCTTCAGGTGATCTGTATTAAATGACCAATTATACCAATCTTTACTCAATTACTCAATTAAAGCTGGAGCCCAGCATCAATGGCGCTTTGTCATTGATTTTTTCATCTCCTTTTAGTTTTAGGTCTGCACTTTTTTCTCCTCCATTCTGTTTTTATTTTTCCACCATCCTGTCTGTTCTTGCCTGCTCTCCAGTTCCTTGTGCAGATGCCTCAGAAGCCTGTCCAGGTGGTCGTCTCCCTCTGGATCCCAAAACCTGTCTGCACCCCCTCTGTGGTTCTTGACGGCAGGATTCCACTCCAAAGTCAAATACCCCTTCTCCCTCGGTGCTCGGCAACAGAACCCTGTTCCAAGCCAGAGATACCCAGGCATCCTCCTTTTCTTCCTGGGAGGTTGGCACATGATGCCACTACATAGCCGAAGACGCTGACCACCAATCTCTTGCCGCTGAGGCAGTCTGCTCAGGCTCCGGTCCAGATCACTCCAGTTCCAGGATTCACTCATCACCGCAGCAGCTTCCGCCATCCAGGACCGCAGAGCTCTCCCCGTCCAGCTCTGCAGCTCTGCTCCAACTCTGACTGCTCGGTGTCTCCTGGCCTCTGCTCCTGGGAATACCGGACTTTTCCCAGCTGGTCTTCTTCTCCGGCGGTTCCTTTCCACATCCAGGTCCCCATGATGTCTGTGCCACCGAGGGGGTGGGCCTTTCCCCACGGCCCAGTCTTCTTCCACTTGTTCTTTTCTCTGGCCTCTTTCTGGCCACCCTTCCAGCTCCTCTCTGCGGAGCATTCCTCTCTGGTTCAGGGCTCTTTTCTTTTCCAACCTTGCCTGCCTCTTGGGCTGTCTGGGTTCTGTTCTTTCTTTTTTGCCCTCAGTCTCCTTCCAGTGTCCCAGCCGATCCTCCTGTTGCATCCTGGGGAGACAGGCATCCTTGTCCATTCTGTCTGGAGAGCATTTCCTTGTTCGCCTGGGCTCTGACTGGGACTGCTCCCTGCAGCTGTGCTGACTCAGGGCTCTGAGAGCTGAGAGGGATCTCAGGACAGGTCCTTGCCTCCTGTCCTTCGCAGATGTCTCCAACAGTGGGTCCAGAGGAGACCTCCAGGGATGTGCAGCTTGAATAACAAGCTCAGTGAGAGAGAGCCCTCATCTCAGTAAAGCCCCTGGGGCAAAGCACAGCTGCACCCTGAGGAGACTCCCTTTCCTGTACTGCACATAGGCCTGTTGGTTTTGCCAGGGGTTTGAGAAGGGATGTGAGAACAGATTTTGAGAACCAAAGGGTGGAGCTGCAGTAAAACTGTAGTATAGAAGTTATGAACCTCTGTTATAAAGCATTGTTGTGTGAACAATTTACTGCTGATAATAACCTTATTTTCTATTTAACCTTATTTTCTATTTAATAGTCTTCCTTTATTTGAGACTTGGCAAAATAGGAGCATGACCCAATCCATTTATTTTTTCATTAAAATGTTATTGGAAGTGCAGTATCAGACAAATACTCTGCCTGTAAATCATTCAGGAGCAAGTGTGTTTAATTGCATTATAAAGCTACATGATAGGTATGCAGCTGATGGGTTTTGTACTCCTGTAATGCAATCAAACTGAACTTTGGCAGATAAATGGAAAAGGAAACTCATCTTGAGTAAATATGAGAGTCCATTAAATACATACAGTGTACCCCAAAAACGGCAGTTTGTGAAGTCTAGTTAGAGGGATTTTCATTATAAATTTGGATAATTTCATATAAAAATGTAGCACTTGTTTTTTATTGAGAAAGGAGGATCATACAAGGGCTGTGATCATGTCATTGTTCTCACTTTGACTTCGGTGTCTGCATTTTGTGGCTGAAGAAAATACAATGAAAGACAAAGCACATCCTGCAAACCTCAAGCAGACATTAAGAATCTTGAAAAGAAAACCTCAATCAGAGCCACAGCAGAGCTGAACAGATCAGACGAGCCAGCTGTGGAGCTCAGACACTCAAGAAATTCAAGAGATTCTACTCCTCCTGTCACACATAACACTATACAACAAGAGGAAAATAACAGTAATTCTACAGTAAAAAACACACTGTTAATACATATACAACTGAGTTTCAAATTATTTTAGAGTAAACAGGGGTTAAACCCACATTTTTGCTTTGAAAGTACTCAGTTTTAAAAACTGAACCACTGGTTGATAATATTTATAGGCAAAAAGGTAAACATGTTTAGATGTTCATGAGTAACTGCTTGCAACTTAAATAAAAAAAACATTTGAAGTGTATCTTTCCATAATGATAATATACAGTGGTGTGAAAAAGTGTTTGCCCCCTTCCTGATTTCTTATTTTTTTGCATGTTTGTCACACTGAAATGTTTCAGATCATCAAACAAATTGAGATATTAGACAAAGATAACGCAAGTAAACACAAAATGCAGTTTTTAAATGAAGGTTTTTATTATTAAGGGAAAAAAAAATCCGAACCTACATGGCCCTGTGTGAAAAAGTGATTGCCCCCTAAACCTAATAACTGGTTGGGCCACCCTTAGCAGCAACAACTACAATCAAGCGTTTGCGATAACTGCCAATGAGTCTTTTACAGCGCTGTGGAGGAATTTTGGCCCACTCATCTTTGCAGAAGTGTTGTAATTCACCCACATTAGAGGGTTTTCGAGCCTTAACCGCTTTTTTAAGGTCATGCCACAACATCTCAATCGGATTCAGGTCAGGACTTTGACTAGGCCACTCCAAAGTCTTCATTTTGTTTTTCTTAAGCCATTCAGAGGTGAACTTGCTGGTGTGTTTTGGATCATTGTCCTGCTGCAGAACCCAAGTGCGCTTCAGCTTGAGGTCACGAACAGATGGCCGGACATTCTCCTTCAGGATTTTTTGGTAGACAGCAGAATTCATGGTTCCATTTACCACAGCAAGTCTTCCAGGTCCTGAAGCAGCAAAACAGCCCCAGACCATCACACTACCACCACCATGTTTTACTGTTGGTATGATGTCCCTTTTCTGAAATGCTGTGTTACTTTTACGCCAGATGTAATGGGACACACGCCTTCCAAAAAGTTCAACTTTTGTCTCGTCAGTCCACAGAGTATTTTCCCAAAAGTCTTGGGGATCATCAAGATGTTTTCTGGCAAAACTGAGACGAGCCTTTATGTTCTTTTTGCCCAGCAGTGGTTTTCGTCTTGGAACTCTGCCATGCAGGCCATTTTTGCCCAGTCTCTTTCTTATGGTGGAGTCACGAACACTGACCTTAACTGAGGCAAATGAAGCCTGCAGTTCTTTGGATGTTGTTGTGGGGTTTTTTGTGACCTCTTGGATGAGTCGTCGCTGCGCTCTTGGGGTAATTTTGGTCGGCCAGCTACTCCTGGGAAGGTTCACCACTGTTCCATGTTTTCGCCATTTGTGGATAATGGCTCTCACTGTGGATCGCTGGAGTCCCAAAGCTTTAGAAATGGCTTTATAACCTTTTCCATACTGATAAATCTCAATTACTCTGTTTCTCATTTGTTCCTGAATTTGTTTGGATCGCAGCATGATGTCTAGCTTTTGAGGATCTTTTGGTCTACTTCACTTTGTCAGGCAGGTCCTATTTAAGTGATTTCTTGATTGAGAACAGGTGTGGCAGTAATCAGGCCTGGGTGTGGCTAGAGAAATTGAACTCAGCTTTCCAAAGATGTGATAAACCACAGTTGATTAATGTTTTAACAGGGGAGGCAATCACTTTTTCACACAGGGCCATGTAGGTTTGGATTTCTTTTCCCTTAATGATAAAAACCTTCATTTAAAAACTGCATTTTGTGTTTACTTGTGTTATCTTTGTCTAATATTTCAATTTGTTTGATGATCTGAAACATTTCAGTGTGACAAACATGCATAAAAATAAGAAATCAGGAAGGGGGCAAACACTTTTTCACACCACTGTACAAAGTTCAATGTCTTTACACGATCTGCTGAAGTTTTCAGTGGGCGGGCTTTGTCAAATGGCTTGGAAAAACACATTGTGTTTCGGCTCGGGAAACATCCTGCATTTTTTCTGTGTGTATAGCTGTCTTTTAACGCATACAGAATTCATGCGAAATCATTGATTTCTCCAATTAACAGGGGGCCCTTTTTGAACCTGAGAGAAGCAGTCTTTCAATGTAACAGATTTACTCCGGGGAAAGGCAGCATGACATTCAGAGTTGCTCAAGCTTTCAGCACCCGTATCGGACTGCGTGTATGCAGACAACGCTCAGAATCCCCTGTAAGATTCTCCCCCAATTCTGTTTTGCAGCCTCTTTCAAAAGGCTTTGCTAGTCACATTCCTAGGCTCATGACAGCATTTAAAAACATTCGCCACTGCGTTGGCCGGGAATCGAACCCAGGTCAACTGCTTGGAAGGCAGCTCTGCTCACCACTATACCACCAACGAACGCCCGCTAGAGCCCTGCAGGACACCACCAGAGCATGCTCACGATATCGGACGCTGTCTCCGGGACGTGCTGATTCCACACATTGTGAATAAATCATGATATTGTTAGTTACTGTAGCTAGACGTTCAAATGAGTTTCATGGCCAGATGGACTGTTTCCTCCAGCGGTATTTTTTTTTTCTTATAAAATATACTTTAATCAGAAAAAAAAACATCTCAAATGTAAACATCTCACACATTAACACTCCATGTAGTAAAAACAACGGCAGAACGGCGGTGATTGTCCATTATCAATCGTTGCAAGGGTGGGCGGATTTGCGCTATTATGAGAGTCCCTCCAAACCCTGCCACTTGCTGTTAACTATTAATCCCTGTACAGGGTCCATAGTCCTTTCCAGCGCTCCTTTGCCGTGGGGAAACCCCATTTGGCAACGTCGCGCTTCATCCTCCTCCTGAGGTCCGCCAGGATCCTCTCCTCCAGCTCCCTCGCTCCCCACTCGATGTTGTGCCGGATGAGATTGTTCCTCGTGTCCCACAGGCCTTTCTTTGTGAGGGACAGCAGCAGCCACATCAGGAACTGCGTCCCCTTGTCGAATCCGGTAGGTGCCAGCCCCAGCAGAATGTACTGGTAACTGAGCACCGCACCCGTCTCCAGGAGTTGCATGGTGTTGTCCATTCTGCCCCACACCGCCTTGGCGAAGGGGCAGCTCCAGAACACGTGCTCCTGAGTCTCCTCGATGAAACACGTGTCCCGGGGGCAATGCGGGTTCCTGGTGAGCGAGTGTCTGTAGAGGACCTCTCTGGTGGCCAGTCTCTTGTGTACGGCCATCCAGTTGAGGTCCTTCAGTTGATTGTCCAGTTCTTTAGGCTGCGTCCTTTCCCAGACTTGTCTGGGAACTTGCAGCCTTTCGTCGGCGACCAGATGCCCCCTCACCTCTTTGTACAGAGCTCTGTGGTTGGTGCAGAGCTCTGGCTGTCTCGTGGCCTCGTACCTCCTGCTCCACTTGACAGCGTGGGTGTAGAACTTCGGTCGCCTCTCTGCCTTGGGCCAAGTGTTTGACCACTGGACCAAGTGCCTCATCGGGACAGAGAGCCACAGCCTGACAAAGTACTGGTAGTTGTGGCCGATGGGCTCCCGCAGCGCCCGACAGAGGTTGCAGAAAAAGATGCAGTCGAGTTTCAGGGGGAAATGTGGGACATCTCGACCCCCTTCCTCGACCGGTTGACACATCCGGTTTCTCGTGATGTACTCGTACTTGCCGCCCCAGACGAAGCCGAAGATCATCCCTTGCAGCGCTCGTCTGAGTCTGGCCGGCAGCGGGTACACCACCGCCAGGTAAACCAAAGCCGGCAGGACGTCTGCTTTCAACACCATCGCTTTCCCTGTGTAGGACAGAGACCGCGTTTTCCACAGACCCAGCTTCGCGTTCACCCTGGCGATCCTCTCGGTCCAGTTGTTTGTCTCGTTGTCCTGGCTCTGGAAGGAAACCCCCAGTATTCTGAGGGGCTCCGTGCAGAGCTCGAGACGCTCCGGCGCCGTCGTCCTGTGCTTCCAGGGCCCGATGAACTTCAGTTTGCTCTTTCGGCGGTTGAGCTTCGACCCCGAGGCTCTGGAGTATTGCTCCATGACCTGCAGGGCCCTCCTCAACCCCCTGTCCGACCTCAGGAACAGCGTCGTGTCGTCGGCGTACTGGGAGATCTTCAGGGTTTCCCCCGCGCCTCCCGGTATCTCCAGGCCGTCGATGACAGGGTCCCGTCTCACCGCCTCTGCTAAGGGCTCTGTGAAGAGAACATAGAGAAGGGGTGAAAGGGGGCAGCCCTGTCATACTCTGGATTCCTGGGGAATGAAATCCCCCAGGTTTCCGTTCACGTTCACTCTGCTGCCCACGTCAGAGTACAGAATCTGAATCCAGCGGCTGAAACTCTCTCCGAAACCGAAGAGTTCCAGCACCCTAAACAGATAGCTGTGGTTCACTCTGTCGAAGGCTTTCTCCTGGTCCAGGCTGACCACCATCATGGGCACGTTCCGGTCCTCGGCCCAGGCGATGGCGTCTCTGGTCAGCTGGAGGTTCCAGCTGACGGATCGCCCCTCCACCCCGCACGTCTGGTCGCTGTGGATGATGTGGGGGAGGGCGGTTCTCAGTCTGCCGGTCAGGAGCTTGGACAGGATCTTTACGTCCACGCAGAGCATCGTGATCGGCCTCCAGTTTTTGAGGTCGGCGGCATCTCCTCCCTTGAAGAGCAGGGAGATGACGCCCTCCCTCATGGTGTCTCCGAGTTTCCCCCGGCGGAAGATCTCCTGCACCACTTCCACCAGATCTGCCGCCAGGGTGTCCCAGAAGCAGGTGTAGAATTCCTTGGGGAGTCCGTCCGGCCCCGGCACCTTGCCATTCTCCATGGGCAAGAGCGCCGCCTTCAGCTCCACGGCCGTGATCGGACCCTCCAAGTCCTCCCTCACCTCCTCTGGTACTCGTGCCTTCAGCCCCTCAAGAAAAGCATCGCCTGCCTCCACCTCCGTCTGCTTTTCTGAAAAGAGCTCCTTGTAGAAAGTGGTGGCCGCTTCTACTTTGTCGCTCTCATCCAGCACTTCCTCTCCATCTCCCCGTCTCAGGCTGTGGATCACCCTCTTTTTCTGGGCTCCTCGGACCTGGTTGAAGAAATAGGAGGAACAGGTTTCATTATTTTCATAATTCTCCCTTTGTGCCTTGACCAGGAAAGCCTTGGCTTTCTCGGTGTGCAGTTTGCGGAGCCTCTCCTTCAGGTCCCGTGCCCGGGCTGAATTGAAGGCTCCTCCCCCGTTAGCCGAGCTGTACTCCTCCTCGAGTTGTCTCTGGAGTCGTGCAGCTTCCTTCCTCTCCCTGGCCGCCTTCCGTCTGCAGTACGTCTGCGCCAGGGTTCGTGTCCTGTCCGTCACCGACTCCCACCATTCCACCACGGAGCTGTAGCCGTCCCTCAGATCGACCCAGCTCGCGTAGTCTTTCCGGAACAGTGCCCTGAAGTCGTCTTCCTCCAGTATCTCCCGGTTCAGCTTCCAGTACCTACGACCGAATGCCGGCAGGCTGGTGTTAGCCACCACCGTCAAGCGCTCGTGGTTGGAATACCACGCCGGGGACACCGTCGCCGACTCCAGGGAGCAGGTCGTGTGCAGGAAGATGTAGTCCAGGCGGCTGCACACTCCCCGGGAGTTTTTCCAAGTCGTTCCGGCGTCGTTAGGGCGGCACCGTCTGAAGCCGTCTACCAGGGAGAACTGCTTGAGTAGCGACTCCAGCTCTGCCGAGCTAGCGTCGCTCCCCTTCTCCCGGTCGACGTTGAAGTCCCCGCCGAGCACCACCTGTCTGTTGGTGGTGCAGCAGCTGGCCAGGTCAGCAAACACTTCCTTCCGGATAGAGGGTTCCGTCGGAGCATAGACGTTAATCGCTCTCAACTTCTGCCCCCTCCAGTCGATGTTTGCAACCAGGATCCGGCCCTGCACCACCGAGAAGGAGGAAACCAGCGCCATCTCTGTGTTTCCGAGGAGGATTCCCACTCCGGAAGAGTGGACCCCTCCTACGCTCCAGCATGATTCTGGATCATGATTCATGATGGCTAGCGTGGTCGAGAGGTTTAACAGAACTATTAAAACAAAAATGTGGAGGTACCTGACACACAAAAACGATATGTCGACGTCCTATCAGATCTTATTTACGCTTATAACTATAGTTACCACACGACTATTAAACGAACCCTGGCTTCTGTTATGTCCGACAACTCCCTTGAGGTGTGGAGAACGGTCTATGACGAACACCACGTCAAAGTTTTCATTTAATGTGGGTGATCGCGTGTGGGTGTCCAAAATAAAGGGAGTGTTTGAGAAGGGATATGAACAGACCTTCACTGATGAAATTTTCATTGTCAAAGAGCAGACCTCGGCTCTGAGACCCTATTACAAACTGCAGGACTACGCAGGCAAAGACATTAAGGGCTCCTTCTATGCAGAAGAGCTACAGAGGATAAACCCCGCTGTTGAGAACGTCTACTGCATCCAAAAGATTTTAGCAGCCAGGGGTCGTGGCAAAAACAAACAGCTTTTGGTAAAATGGCGCGGCTGGAGCGATAAATTCAAAGGTTGGGTAAAGGCTTCCGAGGTCCGAGACATATAGAGGTGGTGAAAAATGAACCCCAATGGTTTCTATGTGACGCTGGCCAGTAATTCATCCTCAAAGATGTTTCCAAAGAACACCAAAGCGTACTTCACAGAGCATCTGGCAAAGGCGATTGACCTGGACGGGAGCTGGGAAGTGGGCCTGGTCGAGCTGCACTATTCGCATACACTAAACACTTTTGATGAAGATGAAGTTTTTCTGTTCGTCAGCGATGAGCTCAAAACTATATGGACATGTACCTTACCGAGAGGGTACTACAGCAACATCGAGCAGCTCTTGCATGAAATGAAACGGGCTGTGGAAAAATCCAAGTTAACGGCCGTAAGTCTTAAATACAACCCCATTAGCCGGTCGGTAAGGATTGTTAGTGATAAACGGTTTGTTATACAGGTGCATAACCGCCTGGAGAGGATGTTGGGTTTCAAATTGGGTGTCGGAAGTGTAAAATCACCGCACCCCGTCAATATGACTGGCGGATTTAACACCATGTATATATACACCGATATCATAGAACACCAGTTAATAGGCGACGTCTACGCACCGCTTTTGCGTTGTGTGCCCTTCAGAGGTGTGGATGGTGAATTCGTCACAGTATTGTACAACAAACCCAATTACGTGCCGGTGAGCATCGATCATTTTCACAACATCACTATTGAAATAAAGACGGATCAAAACGAGCACATGTCATTTGCATTTGGAAAGGTCATTGTCAAGCTGCATTTCAGACCTGTGAAAGCGACAAACATCTAAAAGGATGACGGTCATCAAGAGCTACGGGGATCCTTCTTTGTATACGCACTACTACAAACAACAGGCTGGTTATGGATTACCAGGATTTTCAGGGCTACTGGTTCAGTACGGCGCGGGTATCGGGGGTATTTTCAGAGCGCTATTTAGAAAAGCCGTGCCTTTTCTGAAACGAGGGTTTGAAATAGCTAAGCCGCACGTGGCATCGGCGGCTAAAAACATCGCCAAAAACATGGTCAGCAATGTTACAAGCACGGTCATGTCTAAGGTGGCTGCACATCAGCAGGAAGGTTCGGGTCTAGCATACATCCGCAGGGGTGTCAAGAGAAAAAGACAGACGTCATCATCTCACCGTCGGGGGCCTCCGAAACCTGATAAAAGAACGGCTAAGCGCAGACAGTCAACTCATAAAAGCTTCAAGTCGACCAAGAAGGGCGTGACACACCGCAATCAACGAGATACGAAACGAGACATATTTTAAATATGGCTTTTGTTCACACGGGTCTGCAGAATGCGCCAAGTCAGAGCTGGACATATTTCAATTAGCTCCTACCCAAACAAGCATCGAGAAAAGCTTTTACATTACATTTTATATAGTTCCACCCCTCACGGCCCTAACGGAAAACGCACCTCTGGAGTTCTATGTCGCAGGCAACGGAGAAGATTATTTAGATTTAAACAACACGCTGCTCTATTTGACCTGTAAAATAACGGAAGCAGACGGTCGGGACATTGATGCGGCAGCCTGTGTGAGTCTGGTGAATTACCCCATCGCTGCCATCTTCAGCCAGGTTGACATCACCGTAGGAGACCGATTGATCAGCCACAGCAACAACTGCTATCCTTACAGAGCCTTTATAGAGTCTGTCCTGAACTACAGTGAAGAGACGCTGAAGACGCAGTATTCAACAGGGCTCTTTTACAAAGACACAGCCGGGCAACACGAGTCCACAATTTTGGACGGCCCCAATCAGGGGTTCCGAAAAAGAGCATCATACACGACGCAAAGCCGAAAACTGGAGCTCCTGGGTCACATTCACGCAGACCTGTTTTTTCAGGACAAACTACTACTGAATGGCGTAGACCTGAAAATAAAACAGAGATGCTTCCTGCTTAATGAACAATGTCGGAGAACACAAACTGAGCGTACTCTCTGTATCTTTGTTTGTGAAAAGAGTCAGAGTGTCACCCGGGGTCAGACTGGGACACACCGAAGCACTCCTGACGGCCAACACTAAATATCCCATAGACCGCGTGCAGATGAAAGTCTTCAGTCTGCCTGTAGGGAGCTGTGTGTGTGACCAAGAAAACCTCTTTCTCGGGCAGTTACCCAAAGTGGTAATTTTGGGGTTTGTGGACAACGCGGCATTCAGCGGCAGTTTTACACAAAACCCCTTCAATTTTAAACACTACAACGTTAACTTTCTGGCTCTCTACGCTGATGGTGAACAAATCCCCACTAAACCGCTTCAACCAGACTTCCAGACATTGCGTCCGTGAATATTTTAATCTGGTGGAAACATCCGGGAAGCGTCTGAAAGACAAACCACTTCTGGTGGACCGCGAGGAGTACGCGCACGGTTACACATTGTTCGCTTTCAATCTCAGCCCCGACGACCAGTGCACAGGTCATTATTCACTTATCAAAACAGGTAATCTGAGAGCTGAAATACGCTTCACGCAACCGCTACCCACTACAGTTAACATGGTTGTGTATGCACTGTTCGACAACGTGATAGAGCTTGATATGAGACGTCAAGTCATTTACGACTTCAGCTAAAAAGCACGGGAGGCCACACAACCTGCACATAAAGATGAACACCAAACAGCTGGAAGACATTCTAACCCGAGACCACTACACCTGAGACAGTTTTCTAGGCGTGTTCCCCAGTGATGCCCTACCGCGCGAGAGACTGGCGCGGCGCCCTCTGAGTTTAATAGTTAATACTCACCCACACGACCGCCCCGGTGAACACTGGCTTGCTATTTACTTACCCGATGACGGGGGAGCAGAATTTTCGACTCCTACGGATTTTCACCCGAAGCCTTTTTTCTTTCCCAAGAACATTATTGATTTCTTAAACAGAAATGCTAATTCCATATTTTACAACAACAGACAATTGCAAGATTCTTTTGCGGTGACCTGCGGTCTACATTGCGTCTTTTTTCTATACCATAGATGTAAAGGCTTATCTTTTAGAAACATTTTAGAACTTTATTCTACGAATGCAATCCAGAATGACCGCATGGTGGAAATGTTTCTGAAAAACAGACGCCGTGTGAGAAGGAGACCCCTGTACCCTTTTAAGCCATTTGAAAATACGAATGTTCAATTATGCGGGTGTTTACGACAATTTAAAACATGTCATAAATGTTAATCGACCGTCTAAAATAAAAATGAAATCGAACCATTTCATTGTCTGTGTGGTTATTATTTAAAAAAGAACACAAAACATGAATTAAAATCAATACAATATTTTTATTATACATTCGCGGTTATAGCACTCAAGCTTTTTTTAATACATGTTACATCCAAGCCATTTTATTACAAACATTTTTAACTATATTGCTCACGCTTTTTAATATACATTTCAAGTCATTTATCACAAACACACATACCCAGAGAAAAAATGTTACAAAGACAACCATGTGGGTCGAGGTATTAATGATTGTCTCCTTTCAGCGGTTATCTTAGAGACCGGGTCGACTGTCGACAACTCTACCGGTTGTTTTAAAGTTTTGACCGACGCTGCACACCCCAGCGGGGTAGCCTTGAGCTTTTCAAGTAGCTCTCGGTTACCAGCGTTGGCTAGCAGGGTGCCCGGCACGTTGATTTCTGCCATAGCCTCCATGAACACATCCCAACCTTTTGGCTTCTTACCGACCGCAACTGGTTGCTGCTGTGTGAGAGCCCTGACAAGATCAATCATGTGAGAGCCCTCAACAGGTGCCCCCTTGTACACAAATTTCCCTTTTTCATTCCAGGCTATTAATGGTTCATTGCGGACCATGGTCTTCAACAATATCTCTGCATTTCTCCGGAACCGCTGAGACACGCTGTCCAAAATATACCCAAAGTCAGCGTCGCTCGATGACGGCGGTTGTGCTAACGTGCGTGATAGCTCGGCGGGTGCATTTTCCGGTAGTACAACAGTTAAAGTCCCCTTTTCGGAAGTCTCCTGGCGTACTAATGTCAAATACCATTGTAACACCTGACTGTACAATTTCACTTTTTCATATTCGGCCAGATGTGAGTTCTGAAGAATGTCTCTCATTTCATCATCCAACCGGCAGGTTGTTATTTTTCTCACATCGCTTTCGAGCCCAGACTGCTCTCGGAGTCGATCGAGCTGTTTCTGAGGTACCAGGTACATTTTTTCAGCGTGCTCCATTATTGACGTTGTAGAAGCCCCGTAATCAATTGTACTGCAATACTCAATAGGGTCCAGATAAAACCGCCGGACTGGTTCACCAAGAGTCTCTTTCTTTTAAGAGAAAGACCCTTTCGACTCAAAGTCTTTATAAGCTTACGCTTTCTCTTCAGGGTCCCAAACTGCTTAGCAGATAACGGTATGTTCCCTTTCAAGGTATTCAAGGCGATTTCAGCTATGGCCTGTACAAGATCATTTGATTGGGTGCGGCTTTTACCAGAAAATGTAAGAGAGTCAGGTTTCTCCGAACGCGTGAAGACATGATGACGCCCCGAACGTGTTTTTTCGACTGAGTCTGTGGTTGCGAGATCACCGACTTTTAGATTATTTAAAAACATAAGCCGTGGGTACATCTGGGGGGAAAAGACCTGTTCGCAAGCGATAGTCATCTGGGGTGTCAGCATTTAAATCCACCAACCAGTAACTGAAAGGTTTTTTAGTAGCGTCATCGAACGCTTCCAAAAAAAATTTGGCTTTACCAGGGTACATCTGCCGGGACAGGGTTGTAATCTGTAGTTTATCTCTAGGGTTTTTAAACAGCACCATGTACTTTGTATTTAACGCTATGGTTCTACTTTTCCGGCCTTGACAAAACACATTTTGGACGATATACATGATGCTGAGGTTTTGGTGGTGTACGTATTTGGTAAAAGCTTTTTCTATCTCATTATTTTCACACGCAGACTCCATCAAATCATCAACTATAATCAAATTTACTCTACCCGGCAGCAGTAGCTGGTGGTCGGAAAACAACGTCGGTAGTCCTTCTATAAATTGAATGTATGGAAATTTCACAAGCAACTCAGCGTATAGAGGTTGCCAGCAGCTGTAACACCAGACTATGTTTTCGGGTTTACGAGTCATAACGGTATCACCATTCTCCAAGAGTTGTTTTATCAAATAACTTTTACCGCAATTCGAGGGTCCGGACAAAATGCATGAAAAAGGGTGTTTTAACCTGACATCCATCGTGTTAATATCCGTAGGGCAACGGTGTCAAATTTTCTTGCAGCACCTGCTTGTCGTACACCACCTTCTGGGTTTTCTGGGTCTCAATGCGCCAATCCTTTTTAACACGCACGATCATCGGCTGTTGAATAGAAATGTGTTTAAATTCCCGGCACTCTGCATAAGGGTTGACGCCATAGTCAAAAACCAAGTCCAGACTCTCAAAGTTAACTTTTTCACAATTGTTCACATTGAGCGTAATGCCTTTCACCTTTAAACAGGCTTTCCCGCCAGACAGCTTGTACCCGTACGACTTGGGTCCTGTTGACACAAACTCGGTGATGTGTTGTCCAGCATCGATTTCACTGGTCAGCTCACCCAAATAGTCACCCAGCCCCGGATTCCACTCACCCTCCCGGCTCACAAAGATAACGGAATCTGTGTCGTGGTACAGACAGCGGCCTTGCAAAGCATTTAGCAGGTTGTATAACTCCAAGTGGGCATAGGCGGTTGTAAAGCTAGCGATGAAAATGTTAGTGTTTGAATGGCCTGTATAGTGGTGTTCAGTGTGTTTCCACGTAACACAGGCTGTGTTTTCATTGATAAACTCGCAGGCTGACACCTCATGATATGGCGTAAATAAGTACCTGAACAATTCATCGGGGTTTCTCACGATGGTGGTCTGTGGTAAATTGTCTCTTTGCCCATACTTGCCCCACAAACGGTTCGAGGCAAGTTTTCAAAGCTGTCTTTTGGCTGGATTCCTTTTAATGTTGCCGGGGTCCAGCCGGACACCCTCTTTTTCATAATATTTGCTGATATATCTTTGTTGTTTCGTGACATCTGTACACCACTCTGGAAACCCCGAAGCTTCCTGTTTCCCTTTCAGATGCAGTTTGATGTAATCGGAAAAAAGATCATGTGAGGCCTTTTCGAAATGCCAAATTTCGTAAATTTTACACACTCTATACCCCAGATCTAAGGCCATCTGTAATTCAGGGGTGCACCAGACACCACTCAAGGTGCGATCTTCATCACTGCGCTCTCAGGGAGTGGTCTGTTTTGTTTCAGCACACGTACGACACAGTGTGAAAAACTGTTTTTTGTCAATTCTGGTTGGAAGAACTGGAAAGTACAAACGTCTGGGTGGGTAAACTTTCACCTTCGCTAAACCGAAATATTGTTTTAAATCTCCAAAGTTGTTATATATTATTCGGGGGTGCCCCAGTGGGTATTTTTTATTTTTGTTCACAAACGGATACAGACTGGTGAAATCATAGTAATGAATTTTTTCACCGGGCTGCGCTGTGTAATGCAAACAAATAGCATTTGTTCTCCCCCCAAAAAGCGAATCGCGCAGTTGCAGAGGCTCTGGTAACTGAGCAGGTGTTAGAAATTTACCCAAGTCTCCATTTTCAACAAGCATGTCTCTGAACTCGTGCTCCCACAAAACACGCACGTTAAAACCTCTCATTTTGAGAAAATTAATTTTCACCATCGTCTTTCTGTACAACCAACCAAAAGTAGTGTTTGTCAGCGGATTAAAATCGTTTTCACAATAACAAACGCTACAACCGTGAAAAAAGCAACCGTTGAACTCAAAGGCTGTCTGTACTCCGTCAATTACAGCATAACCATCCAGAAAATATGGTCCAACCTTGAACTCACTGGCCGTGGTTAACGCATGTTGGATTTTAACGGGCTCTGTGTGTACGATGTACATAAGCCACTGAATGCTGGGTGTAGAAAATCATTTTTGCTGGCGGTGGTAATTGTCATGGGGTAGCAACGCTATCGTCTCTTCCTGTAAGAACATAAGTCTGAACATGGCCATGCAGATACTAGCGATGGTCACAAACTGAAAGGGGTCGATGCACACAACGCAGGCCCCTGACTCAGTCACGCGTGTCTGTCTGGTCATATTCATGACCTTGTCCCAATACCTGACACAGCCTTCTCTTAGAATTGCCACATCCAACTTGTAGTAGCGTTTCAACTCTCTCTGTAAGTTAAAGACACTTCCCTTGCAATCTTCATACCAAACCAAAAACTCTGCTTTCTCGCTCGGCAGCATGTAGTTAACACCATAACGTTCTGGCGGCGGCATCGGGCCAACATAATTTTGGTTTTCGGAAGTGATCATCAAGTGTGGAAAATGACCCTTACCCCCGGGGAACCCCATGGCTGCCGGCAGTTTGCTTAATTTCATAGGTAGAAAGCTTAGAGAATCAATAAATCTGATGTTCAGAGCTTTTACGGTCATACACATTATCTTACCACCCTGATTAATTAGTTCAACGTCCATCTTTTCATCTAACAACTGTCTGATTACTAGGTAATTGTCATATCCCTTGCCATTGTGCGATATGAACGTATTGTTTTTGAAACGTCTATCGATAAATTTACACACAAAATCCTTTAGACAAGTTTCACCATAGAATTCACAGCTTCGTTTATTGTCAATATGAAGGGCGTGGACGTAATTTGGTATGTGTGTCCCCGTTTCTTGCATGCATTCAAAGTCGAAAAAAATGTACTTGTTTGAAAGTCAGGGGTGTCGATCACGTTGTTACAACGCGAGCACAGTTTCTCTTTACATTTGTGACTTGCGAGGTTATAAACCCCACATTTCTCACAAAAGACCCTGCGCTCACACTTACCAACACCCGTCGCCGCATTCTGAAAGTGTCTCGCCAAACACTGAGAGCTACAACAAAAGACCTTACAGGCCGGGCAATTCTGAATTTCTGCATCAGTTTCGCAACACTGGGGATCTAAACAGGTTTTACAAGCTTTAACACAGGCGTGTGCGTTCTTGTGGCTATACGCCGCATGGCAGTTAGTGCAAAAATACGCCGCCCCCACAAAAGCTTTAATATTTAAAACCCCGTAAAAATGCTCTTCATGCAGTAGAACAAAAAGTATTTTAGAATTTGGTGGTGTGGGCCCCGTTGTAAAATATTTCCAATCACCCTGGTCGTGGTACAAAATTTTAATGACCACCTTTAAATGTTTTTCAAAAGCGGTAATGTATGACAAACTAATTTTCCGATTCTCTGGAAAACCCAACTCTTTGTGCATTCGTTTAGCGCCCTGTAACATTTCCCCATCGGTACAACCTTCATTCAACAAACCGTACACACTCCTGGCGAAACACAGATTACCCCCCGTGTAATGTAAGTCTATAAGGTGCGCTTTTTTCCGAGCAAGTACCCGGCTGTACAGAACAGATTTAAATCTTCGGCGGGCACCCCCCTGCATATTCCTAACTATCGTCACCACTAATCGGAGGCTGTCATCAGTGATAACTTCTGTGTGGCTCTTTAAGAGGTCTGAGATGTGGCTTAAAAAATCGGCAGCATTTAATTCTCCGGGGTGTCTCCTGCGTGAGAACAAAGGTTTGTTAAAACCACCCGCAGTCAAACGCAGCTGTACAAAATCATTCGCCCCGATGTTTGGAGAAAGTTCATCCAATATTCTCTGGACTGCACCATGCACAGCGTCTATAGCCTGTACATACGAGGCTATTCTGTCAAGATTAACAAAACGAAATTCTTCATGGTGCTCTGTTGCTCTAAAATTATTATAAGACCTGTTATAACTACGTATACGCTCCAGGAAAACTAAGGGGTCTCTTTTCGCCCCTGCACCGCCACCAACCTGATTCAGATCGTTCAGCACAACCGGTTCTCGGTTTTCAAAGTTACCGACATCCTGTTCTGCTACAGCACCCCCGGGCATTAAGTTATTTTCTACCACTGCATTCTCATTGCGTGGTTCTGGCGGCCCTTAGGAAATCTGATGCCTCTCTCTGAATCTTTTGCGATGCAACAAACATGCTTTTGACAGTTTAATTCTTTTATTAATGTACAAACGCTTGATGTTGGCAAGCGGTCGGTCTTTTAAACAATTTTTAGACCGCATGTTTAGCCATTTATCCCTATGGGTCTTCGCCAATGAACCATGAAATAGCATTATCAGGTAATGAAATCCAGAGTTTAGAGTGGCATCCTCTTTAGAAAATACGTCTAAGAGGCTAGCAGCGTAAACCTGGATCGGCTTTGGAAACACGGAATGTACACGTGCTAAAGCGGCTCTTAGATTCTCTAAATCACGCTTTTTATCCACCTCATTAGTGCCCACCGTTGATACTAACTGTGTAATATACCGCACTGAATCTCGCACATCACCAAACACCAAGTCTCTAATTGCATTATTATTTCGCTCCAAAGGCTTGACACGTTTGGTTTTGGGCAGAGTATTAACAGCCGCCTTCGATGCGGTCACCACCTTAGGGTCCGACGTTTCTGCCACATTTGTTTCGCCGCTCGTCGATACAGCTGCTGAGTGAATAAATAAAAGACTTTTTAATACCACGCCAATGCTCCATATCTCAAAATCAGAAAACTTCACTGTGATAAAAATAAAAGACTTTTCAACACAACAATCAATGCGTTCTAAACGGTTAAATTCAGAAAACTACGATAACTATGATAAAAACGCCACACATGTGGCGCATCCTTACACAAAGGGCTGCGGGTGAATGGAACAAGTTACCCAGACATGTTGTTACACCAGTTTCCTTTAAGACTGTGGTGGCGCTACTGGGTCAAGCGGCATGGTTAACGGCATATAGACCCATGGCACTTTAAAGGCTAAGCAGTTTTAAAATAAGGCTTTTTAACACCCCCAAACAAAAAACTACGCGAACTAGGATCTTTCAACGAATTAACATTCTAACAAAAGAAGTAACGGTTGCCGTAAGTGGATCATAACACATCTTGACCATGCTTAAATTATATTAACCTTTGGTTGTTGATTTGAGATGTTTTGAGCTCGTTGACCCCGTTAACGTGTTAGCGCGGCATCGCAGTTTATTTTTTGAAGGTTTGGGTTCTGCACGGAGAGGGAAAATACCATTAGTGAAAGAACTCAACGCCGCAAATTACCAAAAAATAGAAAAATGGTGGGAATTTTTATTATAGACACGTTTAAATGGGCATGCTAAAAAAATGTTTTATATAATACCGACCTCTTCTTCCAGGCGATCTGATAATATACTCTGCACCCTCTGGTATAACGTGAACATCTGCATGTGTCTCCACAAGGTTTTGCGGTGGTATTGTAAACCGAAACGAGGTTTTTTAAATGTGTAGCGACTTGTCCCTTCGCCCACGTCTGTGGAATAGACACATACGTGTATTGGTGTGGAGAAAGAACCCCTGTGTCTTTAAGACTCACATGGTCGTAAAGCGTTATTCAAAGCATTGTCGTAATTACTCACCAGTGTTGGGTTGTGCCGTAACTGGTCTTTTTAGAGTTGTTGTTTTCGGGGCTAATGGAAATGAATGGATACACACAGTCACGAACACATTACGGAACAACTCCCTGGTAATTCCATTATAATAATTCAATATTGCCTAGTATACAAATATTATACAATGTTTTGCAACTATAGCTAACATGAGACATGCAACGTGACGTTGTAATTTTCTCACAATAAGCCAGATATACATAACAGATATACGAGAGTCCTCGTCTTCGTCTATCAAATCGAAAAGTGTTAAGTCTGTAAATAGACTATCTTCAGACTGTTGTAATTGATCGGTGTGATCCATTCTGACGAGTTAGTCGATAACGCGAGACTGTAAGAATTGGAATCCATCCAAAACTTCGCCTGTTACACCGCTGGTACTTATACCCCAAACCGATAAACATTCTCTTCTAAGAAACACACATGGCCCCCCCATAAAACCATTAATCTTAGGTATCATTGGGCGTGCACGTACTGGTCTGTAGAAATTATTTTAAGAAACATTTTAGAAAACGTTTTACACCGTTATAATGTTAAAATCTATATTATTTTAAGACATACAACAGTGTCTAAATTTCATAGCGGTTAAAACGTGGTGAAAATGTGCCTCGGTGTCTGTGTTTGATTCACCAACAGACCACTAAGAATATTATTAAGCAAAATGTTTTTTATTAACGGTAACGCTATAAGAAAATGTATCTATTCTTTATAGCGACGTGTTCACAAACCAAGCTTGACGTTTTGAGGTTTTATTTTTTTGGGATGCGATGTTAAGAACATTTTTGCGTGAAATACATGTGGTGATTGTAAATTAGAAAACTTTACATGAATATAAAATGTATATACAAAACAGCATTTAAAACAAATGAAAAACTATAACTCCTATATCCGTCCGTTTATTGTCACTGTTAATTGTACCCGCTTAAAATTTAAAAATTTTATAAACTTTCACGCTGAGGTCAATTTTAACCCCCCACCCCAACTCTGCATTCCAGAGCCTTTAACTACCGTGACGCCGACCCCCCACCAAAAATATCTCTAATACGTGATTTTAAAACTTTAAGATCAATCCGTTAAAGTATAAAGAACAACACCCATCATTTGTTGCCTGTTAATACCTTAAAGACTTTTATGCTTGCGGTGTGTGGAAATTTATTTCAAACTTTCTAAAAAAGCTGTCGCGAATGTGTTATTAAAAATAAGCTGTGTCTTATTACATTATTTTATAACTTTAAGACCAACCCCGCGTGTTCAAAATTTCTTGTCTGGTCAAACACATCATTTGTGTTTGTGTTGTGTGTTAATACTTTTAAAGTTTAAAACTTATAAACTGATAAGTGAATACTTTTCGCAGCGCGCCCCTGGAGCTGTCAGACACCACCCGTTGTTGGGAGCTGCGAAGATGGCTTCTTTGTGTGGAGAAACACCGGGGTCCGCTGCTCTACAAAGTGAAGAGGTAGGTGGCTAAAATATTTTTTCTGATCGTGGAATTGTTGTATCGGCGCTTAGTGTATGTCATTTTAATACTTGGTCTTCTTTTTAGCAAAAACCCGACCCCTGTGATGGGGTGACAGCGGCGGGCGTGTGAGTTCAGATGGGGTACCAGATATTGAAGATCTGCCGGGTGTTAGCGATGATACCTCGCTACAAATGGTAAATATTAACGAAAAACTTTAGCTCAAAAGTGCGTTAAATGCTCGATATTTTAGGTACAAAGCATTTCTATTTTGTTAAGCCTTCCTTTTCTTTTTCCTTTAATAGAATAAAGAGGAGGTCGACGGGTCAATCTTCAGACTACCAGCACAACTGAATGTTTCGTGTCTATGCTTGTGTGTTCGACCAAATGTTAATAAAGCTGATGCCCAACCAGGTTTAGCTAACGATGTCCCTAATGAGCCCGATGTTATGGCCCAGATTGTGAAAGCAGTAGTTTATTGCATCTTCAAACACTGTTTAAAGGGGGTTCTGGTTGATGACTGCCCGGCCTGTTTGATTGATCATCCCGGTCAGCGTGGTCATACACCTGTCTGTCGGGTACACAGATGGGTTTGAAGATGTGACGGTTGCCGCTTTAGAAATTTATAAGTCTCTCAGTTTAGCCCAAATTTTATCGGCTGTTCTGTACACCACCAGGTGTCTGGGTTCGTACACCATTACAAATGACACTGAGCGGGACATAAAACAGTTGCTGAAAAACATAATTGACGACCGCTCCCCATACGCGCATGTACACACCATACTTGAACAGCTGGATGAAAAATTAGTAGCCGTGACTTTTGATGCGTTGCAAAAGAAACACTATTCTTATTTTTACAGGCGCAAAAAAAAAGATCTATGTAAAATGTGAATACAGCTTTCACTCTGTTTTACAGACCCGGGTGTGCCATCGTCCGAAGAATGAAGAATTTCGAATGTATACGTCTGAATTCTTACTAAGAGTGCTTTATACACTTCTCTCTACAAAGCCTGATATGCAAAACAAAGAGTCGAATGCTAATGTCCTTAAATTTGTTAAAGAGATAGATGTGTATGTCAAGAACTTGAATGAAATTATTGCGGATCTGATGTTTTCAGATCAGAAACAGAAGCCTGGGGGGTTCTACAGTGTGTATTCCAAAATACAGTGTGTTTTGCACAGAACCTGTGGTAACACCATCCCGCTGATTACGCAGGCAAATTTTTTTGCTCTGTTAGATCGGATCGCCCAGTGTGGTTCGCATGGCTTTAGACATGGGGAGCGGAAGGGGGTTATGAATGCTTTTTCAGATGCCTCAAAGTTTCTCAGCAATGTTGGGGTGGTGGTTACGCGTTCTGAACTAATTTTCCGCACCAACATTTAATTGTTGAATGCAAACAGGAGCCGGTAACGCATTTGTACTGCGATGTTTCTGTGTTTGAAACCTACTGTTGAAATAAAGCGGTTCACATTTCACATACTTGCAAACAGGAGTCTGTAACTTGTGTAAAAAGTGTACTGCGCTGTTTCTGTGTTTGAAAACCCACTGTTGAAATAAAGCGGTTCACATTTCACATGGTGTTTGTCCTGCGAGTTCTTTCCGTGAGACTTTACGCAGTCAGTGTGTGTGTGTTTGCTTACAACCCTGATGCCTCTGAGACACGGCTTGTGCAGCGTATAAGCACCCCGGCCACCCGACCGCGGCTGGTGCCGCTCACACCCCGGGATCTCGCGGCCATCACCAGACTCCCCGCGCCGCCGTAACTACCCGATTCCCTAGGGTTATAATAGAGCGCACTCAACCCCGCTGCAGACATGGTCCCCTTCCAAACCAATACACACTTTCACACACCTAAAGCGAGGGATGCGCAGCCTTGGGGCTTTTGGACCCTGAGGCTCCGGACCGACCGGCCAGGGAGGGGAAGGCGGGAGTTCTGACCCTTAACGACACACCATTGGCTCCTAAGGGGGCGTGACATGCACACATAACAACACGCCATTGGCTGGCAAGGGGGCGGGACATCCACCCACAGCGGACTCCCATTGGCTGGAAAAAGGGTGCGTGGTACCTGTCAAAAGTTTGACAAAAAATGTCGCTTTATACTACTACTACTGTTTCCTCCAGCGGTATAGTATTGCAGTGAGACAGCACGATGCCTGCAAGACTATGTCACGCTAAACGCCACAGATTGTGTTTGTCCGTTCGTGTCAGTCGTCCTGCAGCTACGAGGAGTGGGACACAAACATGCTGCAATGCTTTCAGGACGTTAGGATTTGTTTGTGCAACATCCGAGAAGAGTATTTGTGGCTTGAATGTGAACTGTACGTGCCCGCCCCCTTTCCTCTGTAGTGCATGAGTTCCTCCCGGCATGCTCTTCGTCATTGTTCTGTCATCTTGTATTTAAAGGGTTGTATTTCTGCTGCTGAAAATAAGCAACGGTTTTCTCACAACGCCCTTTGTTCCCGACGGAGACCTTGTCTGTCATGAAATTCTTCAAAACCTCGAGCTATAAGAAGAATAAGACAAATATGAAGCGTTACAGCAACGACATGCCATGAGATGATTGATAACGATTTCCATAGGATCCCTGCTGTTGCCTGGAAACCGGCAGCTTTGCACAGCGGCAGTACCGTAGCATGTGAGGTTTAGCCGAGGCGCGATTATTGCTAGTTGAAAACTTTTCCCAATACCCCGCTTCCGCCGGTTTGCAATACAATCGGCGAAAGCAATTTTTGACAGTCTCGTCAGAGACTGAGCAAGGTGTTTAAAGACAGATTTTGTCATGGTGACATCATGGTAGAAAGAAACGAGCTTGTTTCTTCTCAACAAAAACGCTCTTTAGCTGTTTCAGCATTATGCAGGGAACAGCGTCTGTCGAGATCACTTTTGAGACAGCGCGAAACGCCGTGTGTTGTCAGTTTGATTTCACATTGCTCGTAGCGGCGCCTGGCTTTGGTCTGTCAAACGATAGGTTGCGCTTTTTCATGCTGCATCGTCGGCACGAGTGGAGCTTTTTAAACGTCTGTACTTACTGCGCCCCATAAGAAATCATTTGTCCCCGTTCAAAAGAGATTGTGCGATGTCCTGCAGCGTTCGCAAAGCAAACCTTTGACAGTTTGAAAAGAGGAATTTATTCTGCTTCCTGTGCTTGCAGTAGTTAAAAGTTGAACGTCTTTACACGATCAGCTGCAGTTTTCAGTGGGCTGGCTTTGTCAAATGGCTTGGAAAAATGCACTGTGTTTCGGCTTGGGAAATATCCTGCATGTTTTCTGTGTGTATAGCTGTCTTTTAACGTATACAGAATTCATTCAAAATCATTGATTTCTCCAATTAACAGGGGGCCCTTTTTGAACCTGCGAGAAGCAGTCTTTCAATGTAACAGATTTACTCCGGGGAAAGGCATCATGACATTAAGAGTTGCTCAAGCTTTCAGCACCCATATCGGACTGCGTGTATGCAGACATCTCTCAGATTCCCCTGTGAGTTTCTCCCCAAATTCCGTTTTGCAGCCTCTTTCAAAAGGCTTCGCTTTGCTAGTCACATTCCTAGGCTCATGACAGCATTTGAAAACATTCACCACTGAGTTGGCTAGGAATTGAACCCAAATCAACTGCTTGGAAGGTACCTATGCTCACCACTATACCACCAACGCACGCCTGCTGGATCTTTGCAGGACACCACCAGAGCATGCTCACGATATTGGACGCTGTCTCCGGGACGTGCTGATTCCACACATCGTGAATAAATCATGATATTGTTAGTTATTGTAGCTAGACGTTCAAATGAGTTTCATGGCCAGATGGACTGTTTCCTCCAGCGGTATAGTATTGCAGTGAGACAGCACGATGCCTGCAAGACTATGTCACGCTAAACGCCACAGACTGTGTTTGTCCGTTCGTGTCAGTCGTATTGCAGCTACGGGAAGTGGGACACAAACATGCTGCAATGCTTTCAGGACGTTAGGATTTGTTTGTGCAACATCTGAGGAGAGTACTTGTGGCTTGAATGTGAACTGTACGTGCCCGCCCCCTTTCCTCTGTAGTGAATGAGTTCCTCCCGGCATGCCCATTGTCATTATTCTGTCATCTTGTATTTAAAGGGTTGTATTTCTGCTGCTGAAAATAAGCAACGGTTTTCTCACAATGCCCTTTGTTCCCGATGGAGACCTTGTCTGTCATGAAATTCTTCAAAAATCTCAAGCTATAAGAAGAAGACGACAAATATGAAGCGTTACAGCAACGACATGCCATGAGACGATTGATAACGATTTCCATAGGATCCCTGCGGTTGCCTGGCAACCGTCAGCTTTGCGCAGTGGCAGTACCGTAGCATGTGAGGTTTAGCCGAGGCGCGATTATTGCTAGTTGAAAACTTTTCCCAATACCCCGCTTCCGCCGGTTTGCAATACAATCGGCGAAAGCAATTTTTGACAGTCTCGTCAGAGACTGAGCAAGGTGTTTAAAGACAGATTTTGTCATGGTGACATCATGGTAGAAAGAAACGAGCTTGTTTCTTCTCAACAGAAACGCTCTTTAGCTGTTTCAGCGTTATGCAGGGAGCAGCGTCTGTCGAGATTACTTTTGAGACAGCGCGAAACGCAGTGTGTCGTCAGTTTGATTTCATATTGCTCGTAGCAACGCCCGGCTTTTGTCTGTCAAACGTTAGGATGGGCTTCTTCATGCTGCATCGTCGGCATGAGTGGAGCTTTTTAAACGTCTGTACTTACTGCGCCCCATAAGAAATCATTTGTCCCCGTTCAAAAGAGATTGTGCGATGTCCTGCAGCGTTCGCAAAGCAAACCTTTGACAGTTTGAAAAGAGGAATTTATTCTGCTTCCTGTGCTTGCAGTAGTAACAAACAAAGTTGAACGTCTTTACACGATCTGCTGCAGTTTTTAGTGGGGGGCTTTGTCAAATGGCTTGGAAAAACGCACTGTGTTTCGGCTCGGGAAACATCCTGCATGTTTTCTGTGTGTATAGCTGTCTTTTAACGCATACAGAATTCATTCGAAATCATTGATTTCTCCATTTAACAGGGGGCCCTTTTTGAACCTGCGAGAAGCAGTCTTTCAATGTAACAGATTTACTCCGGGGAAAGGCCCCAGTGGACAAAAGACGTATAATATAAGTCTATTAAACGCATACCTTATACGTCTAAATGTGGTCCGCAATTCGTCTAGAATGAAATTCTAATATACGTCTTTTGTTATATGTCAATTATACGTCTATGATTAGATGTTCATTATACATAAATGGTTGGAGTTCTATTATACGGATAAATTCAGAGGACTATTATACATGTAACCGGGTGGTTACGGAGTGGATATTTGAAATCTGACACTGAAATTGGTAGCTGTCGCTTTAAGACACACATGTATGAGTGACATCAGTGTGCCAGTAATTGTGGAAGTGGACATCGTAAAGTTGAGTGTGGTGTGTGGCTATGGGTGATGTGATATTCTTTGCGTCTCGGATTAGACGAGATTAAAGGAAATTGCCACTACCGTATTTTTTTCTTTGTCTTTGTTATATTAGTAGCACTTTGTGCAACCTGGTGTGTGTATATCTCCATGTATATCTATGTGAATCTTTCGGGTTAAAGGTTATACTGCATCCAATCTAAGTTCTGTTACAGAAAATAATACAACCACTCATTTTTATGATTTCATGCAGATCCAGAATAAAAAGAATCCCCATTTAAGTTTATTGTAGCACGGTGTGTTCTTTCCCAGGCTACATTAAAAACGTGTTTGCGTTTGTTTGGATGCATTTGTTTGGGTGCTATATTATGTATTTTTCATATATAAGATATAATGATGTGTTCCTGCTTAGACATTGCACAACTTTAAAAGCTATTAAAACAGGTTTCGACAGTTAAAAACCACTTTTTATGCGCGAAACACGGGTGATTTTTCTTCTTCCTGATCAGCTTAGAAATCTGTGTACCCTGTAAGGCTTTTACTACTTAATTAAACGTTTAAAATACACGTTTCGAATAGAAAAAATCATATTCTGTTGGCTTCCTGGTATGTAGAACAAATCAGCAGGTCTTTTGTTCCCCAATCAGATGATCACCACAATTCACACTCAACCACATCACAGATCTGCCACACACGCCTCGGGACAGTGACATCACTGTCTTTCATATGAATCCTTTCATATGGAAACATTTTGAGACTGCGCTTAGTACGTAATTCAGGCTTTATGAACTCTAATAATTAATAACCCTAATTAATTGAATCCCAGGTGTGAGTTCATAAAGCCTGAATTACGTACTATGCCTATGTCTGCGAAACACCTGATCATCTACTCTAAAGACTTCAGTGCATTGTGTATATTCTAATCGCAGTGGGGGCAGGGTGTGTGGGGACAGGTTTGGTTGAAATTGCATTGGGGATCTGTGTTCTTCACACCTGAAACATTTTCTCTGAAAGCATTTTCTTCCCAGTTTAGCTGATCTTTTGCTGCCTACACATGCTTACACAGCTCCCTAGGTAAATGATCATACTTGACTGAGAAAGCTTTAGAGAACTTAACATTTTTATTATCAACAATATGTAAATACGACGTTTACATTGGCGTTATTAATTTTTCACTTGAGTGTATGGAGGAGTGTCAGCTGTCAATGAGAGCAGACCCCCCCCTCTTAGGCTGGGCAAACGATTTTTTTTAATTTTTAAAAAAGAAATAAAAATTAGATATAATGATATAAACATTTACTGCAATACATTTACTTTGGTGGGTAGCCTTGTCAGCTTGCAACATTTTGGCTGTGAATCCTTCTTCAGATGTGAGGGTCTTCAGCTCAAAATGAAATGCTTGGAGTTTGTAACGTAGGGCGTGCTGAACAAGTTAAACTTTAATGCAGGGAAAATGTATTTCCCAGAATCTATACTTATTCTTATGGAAGCCTGTTTCCGCCAGGGAGTAAAAAAAAATTTGCTCTGGTATTCTCTCCGATGCAGTGCAGTTAAAAAAATATTTCTGATGCTGTTCCTAAATTAATATTGTTTATGACCATCAGAAGCTTTATGCTTCTTTTCTTTTTTCCGATGGATTGAACAGGGAGAGGCATTTCATAATGTACTTTTCACTGATGAAACAACAGTGGCTCTGGAACAGTTTTCAACCATGTTGTTTTATAAAAAGGGGAGATATGTGAACAAGCAGAACCCAAAACATCCACCGAAAGTTAGCCTATTCTTTTCTGAGAAGAGAAGATGGGATGGAAAGTGTCCGCGGTCATTTAATTAGTATTAAAATTTGCACTGATCCCCTTGCGAAGATATGGACATAAGAATATTTGTGCGTGGTCCAAAAAATGGCATAAAAACGACAAAGTGAAGGCTGTGAAAACATTCACAATGTACTTTATACACAAAGGAAGTGTTCTCTTACCTCTAGGAGGTTTCTTGAAAATGCTACAGGTGTACCAAAATTATTTTTGAACTTCAAGCTAACTTTACCCTGTTTTCATTCAGGTAAGGGTCAACTATATACACGATACTGCTGACAGCAGGAAAATTCCTATACAGATGCAGCCATTTAAAACGCGTGAGGTACACCACGGTACCATGCAGTGGGCGTGTCGCATCCTAACGCGGCATGACGCAGTATCACGCGTCATATGACGTCATATCGGAAAGTATCCGGAATCACGTTGTAAAACCGCCAGGAGGAGCCAATAAAGCTCAACCTCTCATGTACAGCATTTGAGCTTTTAAATTTAAACTGTGTATTACAGCATGTTAATCATCAGTCATTAAGAAGTTGGTATATTTTATGAAAGCATTATTGCTCAGTTGGGCAAAAGTGCACAACCTACCTTTATCATAAATATTTTAATTATGCAGAAATATTTTATGCATCAAAGCCTTTACCGAAGATATTACTAATAGTATTAATAATGAATGACCTTGGACAAGCATTATGCTTTTCCACATTAATTGTAACCATCATTTTAAATGAAAAGACTTTATTTTTTCATCGACAAAAAGTAACACCACAGCATTTTGTTGATCTAACTAACAAGGACGGGACATTAGCTAGCCAAAAGGATAAAGGAACAAATTACTTTTTTTGTTTATTTCTTTAGCACATTTATTTGAACATTTCCATCGATTGTACAAGCATTGAAAAACTGTCCAATCCCTAGTTCGTCTGGCATTTTATTTTAGTATAACAGACATAAAAACTCCCTTGCTTTTAACAGAGCGTTTCATAATTTCTAACAACGAAAATTATTTAAACTGCGACACCTATCATTCAACCAGAGCTCAAAACATCACAAGGATCCTCAAGAGCACAACAAAGACTGTATTAAAAGATACTTGTATCAGATACATTAGAATCCAAGCTTTTTTATTTACGCTTTCTTATCTATGCTAAGAATTAGTCTTTAAAATTTATCACACAGTAAAAAGTCAAATTTCTGGGGCGTCCGTATACCAGAGATTAGGGTACCGCTTCAGAGATGTCAGCTAGTCAGATTCCAGGACTGGAATTATCTGTTTTATAATCGAGAATATGTAAAGAATATATCTAAATGTATCTATATAGCTGGTAGTATTACTGTATTTCACTTTCTTTGTAAACACGTTTTGTTAACACCCGAATCACAGGTGGATTCTGTTTTTTGGCCTGTTATGGTCTGTAGCTCAAATCCTGCTTAACTAAAAATTAGACACAAGAAGAGTATTATTGGACAATGTTGTGAGGCTCTGGCGGAATTTCTCTGTAAACTGAAGAGTTATAGAGGAGACAGGTTGTGTATCGCTTCTTTTGATACTTGTAAAAAAAACATTTTGTGTTGTGTTAATGCGACACGGAAGATAATGTGGTGTATTGGTCGTTAGTGAAGAGATTTTATCATTTAATCTCTTTACTGGGCACATTTTAATCCACTTAGTATTGAATATTTATATGGAATTTTACCACTAAAGGGAAATTTTAGTTGTTAAGCATAAAACGCAGAGGAGCATAATGAAGGTCATAAAGTTCATAAACGATATTAATTTAGGAATATTAACATATTATGTAAACTGTATGTTGCTGTTATTGGTATTTTAAAGAAAAAATACACACCAATACTCAATTTCTCCTACAGTATATTGACATTCTTTATATTTCAAAATAACACGTTCGTACTGTACTGTATGTACAGTACACAGCGGTACCGCAGGTTGAACTGTAGGGCACAAATCCACCCGAACCCAAAAGCCCAACATATTAATGTGCATTCGCCTGGCATCACTCTTTGCGGGAGTGCTGGCTGTGACTAAACCGGTTTCACAGGTATTTTCAAAGTAGAAGGCAGCGAGTCTTCCAGCGAAAGACACCTCCCCCTCCTTCAAAACCCCTTTTTTGCTTACACTAGTAGTTCTTAAGTACAGTACAGTACAGCGGCGAGGTCAGGTGGCAGTTTGTGGTGTCGCGGTCGCTCCGTGGGGCAGTTCTCCAAGCAGTGCATGGCCAGCCGGAGGCCGCCAAGCAGTGACCTAGCCGCTGGAGGGCACCTGCCACCCTCGGCACAGCACCCCGTCCCTCACCTCCAAGGCCTCCCACAGTGCACAGAGTGCCTTACAGGCCCAGGTGACACCCGCCACTGCCACCTCCGCTTCCCGCTCCGGTCAACCCACACACCCCAGACACCTCCCGCTCCACCCACCGCGAGACTGATTCATTTCCCCTGCCTCACCAACTCTCACCGGCCCAAGTCAAGGCAACCACCCACCTGCTGCAACCAGTCCAACCCCAGGATACAGTCCTCGTGGACTGGGGCAAGGTAGAAGGGGTGTTTCACCCTCGCAGCCCCAAAGTGCATGGTGAGCGCCCTGGGGGTCCGGCTGCCTCGGTGCCTTGCAGGACACCAGGCCGGAGCAGGGTGATGGTCGAACCGGTGTCGACGAGGGCCTGGCAGGGTCTGCCCTCGATGAGGCAGGGAAGAAATAAGCCCTGGCTGTGGCCAACCCTTCCCACAACAGGCAGGGTGAAGCACTCCTTCTGGCTTTCCGGAGCGGGGATAGCGTCACTCAAGGGCGGCCTTCCCCCCTTTAGGCCGCCCCGCTCCCATTTCCCGACGGCCTCCAGAGTCCCCAGGGCTCCTGCGCCTGGCACTCTTGGGCGATGTGTCCCCTCTCCCCACAGCGGTGGCAGATGACCCGCCGTTGTCGCTCCCCCGGTGTCGCCGCGCTGGCCGTCTCCTCCGCCCCATCTGATTCCCCGTGAGCCCCTCCTCTCCTCTCCTCGAATACAGCATCAACCTGCTCAGCCAGAGCCAGGGCCTGCTCCAAGAGGACCGGCGCGGCCAGCATCACGTGGCGCTGCACCTCAGTCGGCGTCAGGGCCCAGAGAAACACCTTGAGCGTTATCTCCCGGTGGGCCTCCTCCGGGAGAGTAGGGTAACCCTGGCAGGCTAAGTAGGCCATGTCTGCAGCGACTGGACCCAGTGGCTCTCCCGCTAGGCAGCAGCGTTGGGTCAACCTTGCCCACAGCAGTCCCAGCGCCTCCCCTCTCCTGCCAAAATGCCTCCGGATGGCCGTTGCCAACGCTGCGTAGTTGTACCGCTGGTCCCTGGGTACATCCAGCAACGCCTGGCAGGCCTTCCCCTCCAGGACGGCGGCGAGGTGGCCCACCATCTCCACCTGAGACCAGCCGTTTGCCCAGTCCGCCATCTGGATCTGGGCCTCAAACATCTGCTATGGGTTCTACCCATTATAACGGCTCGGTCTCACCAGCGGAGGCTGGAGCAGGGGTGGCGGGCTGGACCCCGCTGGTCTGGCGTCTCCTTCCTGCCACACGGCCTGAGGCGACCTGGGAAAGGGCCCCCTTTCCGCTGAGTAGGTCACCGTGTGGTAGCCCTGATAAGGGCTGTGGCCACTGGCGGTGCTGAGGGGTCGTCCTGGCCCCTGGCGGCTGCTGCTTGCCCCCAATAGGCGCATTGGGGGTCACTCGGCTGCTGGGTGAACCGGCGCTTCTCTGAGTCCGACATCATCGGCCGTTCACTGTCCATCCTCCCGCTTCTGACACCAATGTAATGAATTTGGGTTCGTTGAGGACAAACACAGAGACTCAAACTTGTGGAGTTTGCGCTTTATTTCTTCTCCGTCACCACCCGCCAGCAGCACTCCCGCGCCCAGACGAGAGAGAGACACAAGACAAGCCCGCCAAGAGCACAGGCCCGAGAGAGAGACAGAGAGAGAGACACCAAGGGGTGCAGAACCAGGGAACTATTTACATGGAAAAGGGGCAATATCCCCAGACTGTACACCCGTTTCACTGTTACCTGGATACCTCTTGGGGGATATCCTCTATATCCTCTTGGGGGGAATATCCTCTTGGGGCATATTCTAACAACAAGTGATTATAAGACGATCTGTCAAAGTGCGATGAAATACAATATGCTGGACAGTGTAGCGGCAAGGCTTATTAAAATACAGGAATTAAGTTTTCTGCTCCCTTTCCCAAATGAGGCCCCATCTGTCTCTTCATCTTTGTGGTGCAGCCACAGAGAAACTATTCATGCAGGCTGATTTAAAGATGTTTTCTTTTGATAAGGGACAGCTCCCAAATGGGGGTGCACTTAGCTAAGCCTGGCTATCATGATTAATGGTCATCCATTGGCGTCTATCTGTCTAGGGAGTGCCAGATGGACATCTGGACTGCATTCCTAAGTGTCAGGAGTAAGTGACTCATATCTCACCTTGATCAACCAATCAGGGACTGGTAGGGCTGAGTAACCCACGTGGGTCTCTGATGCCCATGAAACTTTCAGCCAATGAACGAGCTGAAGTTCCTCCAGGTAAAAACAGGCAACACAGAGAAATTCAAGAGACTATTCTAAAGAGAATTCTAAGGAGAATTCCAGAGGTGCGAAAGAATTCCAGGGCAGGACGGCCCAGGAGCAGAAAGGCTCCCAAGGGGAGGACATTCTCGCAGCGCGCCTCCTGACCATCCTAAAACTCAGCCCGGACAACCACGGAATGGCCAGTGTGTCCGAGTGCCAGAACTTTCCTTTGTTCTAAGAGTCGAGAGCGGAGGTTGCCACAAGTAACCAGAGGATCCACCCGAGGTTAGCATCAGCAGCAAGCCTTGTGAACAGGTCAGAACTGTGGACAGCTGAATCAGTATTCAGAACTAGCGCTTCATCAGGAACGAACCGGTCCTCTTCCTGACTTGCTGGGATCCACAGTCATCTTTTCTCCTGTGCACAAACTTCGCTAGTTAAAGCCAACACTAACCAGCTGGTGTTCAGAGCACATCGCAGGAACTTCTCGCAAGCCGCACAGCACAGCCTGGCACCGAGCCAGAGAGCGCGGATTGGACAGCAACAAGCCTGCAACTGTTTCTTTGTGCCCACAGGAGATCTGAATCCCCAGAGATTGGATGAGTATTCAACTTCACTGCATTACAGCTCGAGAATTCAATTGTTATCCCAACCAGTTGATATCAATTTAATTCCTAAGGGTTATGTACTTGTTTTGAGTATCTAATGTAGAAGTTGTAACCAAGTTCAATCACGAAACGGTCTAAATGAATGATATACCGAACGTATGTCCTCTTGATATGTGTAACTCTTTGTAACTGAATGAATATATATCTTTTGTATTCTGATAACCCTCACAATAAGATCTGTTGGGTTTACATGCATATTCTATGTATTAATAAATGTATCCTCGAGTATTAGTACCTGTGTGTGTGCGTTGTTTGAGTTATATCGCATGGTTGAATTCTAAGGCCATTAAAAGAATCAATTTTGTGATTTACTGCCACAATTAATAATTGTCCCAGTAAATGCCCAAACCCCTACAGAACTGGTGCCTCGTGAGAGCACACTACAACAGTATGCTTCTTAAAGTGCTTTACGGGATAACAACAATAACAACAACAATTTTACAAGTCCTGGGAGGAAGAATATCATCAATATTAATAATAATAAACTTTATTTTATATAGCGCCTTTAAAGGTGGCTTTTAAAAAAAAAAACTTTTTTTAAATGCATTTGCATTTGCACACAGAGCAGTGTTTACTTGAACATGGAAATGCCATACTGAATAATTCCTGCATACAACCATTGCAGCTGAATTTGCATCATTTGGCAGGGCTATGATTCATACAAGTGGTGGTGGATTTGGAGACAAAATGTATTTACATTGGGTTGCTGTAAGTGGAGCACTAATAAGCCCAAAGCTCTACTTATTATTTTACAAGAGAATGCACCTGACAAGCTGGACAGTATGCTTCTCAAAGCACTTTACAGGATAACAACAACAATAACAACAACAATTTACAAGTTATGGGAGGAAAAATATGATCAATGTTAATAATAATAATAAACTTTATTTTATATAGCGCCTTTAAAGGTGACTCCTCAAAGCGCTTTACAGGATAACAGCCGATGAAACAACAGTGGCTGGGGGTTGAAAATACCTGTGAAACTGGTTTGTTTACAATGTACTGCAGACACAGAGTGTTACACCAACGCATTAGCATGTTAAAGTGATTCCATTGAGGAGCCGGGCGCGATAATTGTTTTGTTCCTTGATATCTGATCTGCAAGGCCATTTGGCTGCAGCGAATGTGAATTCTGTCTGAAAAAATAAAAGTATTTTAATCAAGATTCCCTTATAAAATTAATGTGAAACAAAACAAAAACTACAAATAAGATACAATCTACAGACATTCATAACATAAACATATCTTAAAACATTGACATATATTGTTAAATTATTACTTTAAATATATACTTTAAGTTACTGAAACGGACAATTAATAAAATCGTTGCAATTTTGTTCTTGTTTGGAGGTGGGGATATTCTGACAACAATTGATTTAAAGACAATCTGTCAAAGTGCAATGAAATACAATATTACGGGGGTACCTTTAAAAATAAAGTTTATTATTAATTTACTGGACAGAGAGGTGAACATCATTATGCAGAAGACAAAGATAACGATTTATGTTGCATTGCCAGATTGTGAATCAATAAAAATATTAAATTAAACACGGGTTTGCGATTTAAATGGAAATGGGGGTGACGGGAACTCTTAATCTAAATAAAAATAAAATAAATAAAACAGGTTTCGATAGTTAATAACCACTTTTTATGTGCGAAACACGGGTGATTTTTCTTCCTCCTGATCAGTTTAGAAATCTGTGTATGCTGTAAGGTTTTTACTTCCTAATTTAACTTTTAAAATACGCGTTTCCAATAGAAGCAGCATATGCTCAAGTCTTCCTGCTATGTAGAACAAATCAGCAAGTTTTTTTTCTCCAATCAGAGGGGTGTCAGATGGTGTCAGCCAATCACCATTCTGAAGCCTACCATAATCTCTGGTATAGGGGTAGTCCACAATGCTGTCGCATTTTCATTTTAGGAAATTATGAAACGCTCGGTTAAAAACAGAGGAGATTGTCCATTATAGTGGACATAAAAACAAGAGTTTGTTGCGGCGTTATTGGAAACCCAATTTTAACACAAATCGCCGGCATTATATCCTAGAAGACACAGAAAGAAAATGCAGACGAACTAGGGATTGGACAGTTTCCAAGTGCTTGTACAATCGATGGAAATGTTCAAATAAATATGCAAAAGAAATAAAAAAATCATTTATTCCTTTATCATATTGGCTAGCTAATGTCCTCTCTTTGCTAGTTACCTGTGGCTGTGTTTCTGCGTTGCGTAGCAACAAGTGACTATATTCTCAGGCGGAGGAACGTAAACATCTTAATTTTCGTGTTAAATAATTTTTTTTAAATTAAAATTCAATCTATACAGCAATCGCATATTTGGGGACAGTTTCATAAAACTTTGATGCTTAAAATGTTTAGGGAGAAATGGAAAACTGGTGTGTATTTTTTCTTTAAGTTACCAAGACCAGCCCTATACAATACAGTTTACATACAGTAATATGTTTATGTTCCTAAATTAATATCGTTTAAGACCTTCAGATGCGTTATGCTCCTCTTCTTTTTATGCTCAGCTACTAAAATTTCCCTTTAGTGGTAAAATTCCACATAAATATTCAATACTAAGCGGATTAAAACGTGCACAGTAAAGAGATTAAATGATTAAATCTTTTCACTACCGACCAATGCACCACGAGTGCCCCTGCTGGTCATTTTGGCCAGCCAATCACTTACTGCGGTAGACTGCGGTGGCTTGTGGGTAGTTGCGTCCGTTATGGGTTTGTACCGTGCATTTTGAATGGCTGCATCTGTACTTTACTCAGCAGCGTCTTAAAAACAGCACCCATTGTGTTCGAAACTATTTTTTTTACACAGAGGACTGACACAGCTTCGCATTGTGAATCTGTTTTTCTAAGAAAACGTGTCCGTTGGGGGGAGGTGGAGTGTCTGTCATTGGAAGACTTGCCCTGTTCTACTTTGAAAATACCTATGAAACTGGTTTGTTTTTAAACAATGTAGACACAGAGAGTCAGGCAGTGGAGTGAAATTTGGCACAGCCAGCACTCTAAGAGCGAGAGAGAGAGATGCAAAAACCGCGCAGCACCAGGAGAATGCACAACATTAATGTAGGGCTTTCAGGCTCACGTGGATTTGCGCCCTACACTCTGCGGTACTGCTGTGTACATACAGTACAAACACGTTGTGATATTTAGAAATTTTAAAACAATATTTGCCATTTTAGTTTTTCAAAGAAATGTTTATTTGTTAAAAGAAAACTCATGGTGACAGCGGGGTTTGAACACCCAACCTCAAGGTTACAAATCAGCCACTTAAACTATCATGCCACCAAGGCAAGTCATGGGATATCTTCTGAAACAGCCATACACATATCAATGGAAAGTCTTATACTACTGTTTGTGCAACACGATATGGATATAGTTATACCATTATTAATTTATTTGGATACGCGAATCCATATTATATTTTCTATTAATCAAATTCTAAAAGTATGCTTTTGTTTAATTCGATAACGAGCGTATTCACAGAAAAGGTTCAAACGATCACTTTTCACAAAGTATATAAACGTACAGAAATATGGTCAGAAGGAGCACGTAAAAACGTTTCGAAATAACCACATGTAAGACTTTGATGCTTAAAATGTTTAGGGAGAAATGAAACACTAGTCTGCATTTTTTCTTTAAACTACCAAGACCAGCCATATACAGTACAGTTTACATACAGTAATATGTTTATGTTCCTAAATTAATATCTTTTATGAGCAGTGAAAGGCATGGTGAATAGGAGATTCTCAAGAGTTACTTTGTATGATTGGAAATGAATGTGTAATTGGGTCAACGAAATGCTGTGGTGTTACTTTTTGCCAATGAAAAAATAAAGTCTTTTCGTTTACAAAGACGGTTACAAAGAATGTGGACCGGGGTAATACTTTGAGTTTACAGCTTGTCCAAGGTCATTCATTATTAATACTATTAGTAATATCTTCGGTAAAGACTTTGATGCATAAAATATTTCTGCATAATTAAAATATTTATGATAAAGGTAGTAGGTTGTGTACTTTTGTCCAACTGAGCAATCTTGCTTTCATAAAATATACCAACTTTTTAATGTATAATGATTAAAATACTGTAATACACAGTTTAAATTTAAAAGTCTAAAGAGTATACACTTTAAATTCTTAATTGAATAAAGATCGTCCCTCAGCAGTGATTGGGATTTGAAATGGAGTGTTTTCTGGTGACAGATCAAATGCTGTATATGAGAGGTTAAACTTTATTAGCTCCACCTGGCAGTTTTGCAAGGTGTTTCTGGATACTATTAACATAATCTCATTTGCATACGGTACAGCTCGGTATGACGCAAAATGATGCGTTATGATGCGACACGCCCACAACGTTGTACCGCAGCATACCCCGCTTGTTTTGAATGGCTGCGTCTGTAAAGCCCGATGTAGTGTAGTTCAACATCAAATTTCTACATTTCTACTGAAAACATACTCTGTGCGTTAATTCCAATACCGCCATGTGTCCAACTACTAGAATTGTTTTTACACAGGATGTGAAAAGGCAAAGAAAGGCAAAAGGTGATAGGGTGAGGTAGCAGGGATCAGTTCAGCGGAAATGGGTGGGACACTTCGGTAGTGTTCTGAATACAAACAGTGTTACACCCAACAGTATGGAACTGAATGCAATTATTTACGTTGCGTTCTTCTGTAGAGACATCAAAATACAAAAAAAAACACCTGCTACTAAATAACAGTGAAACAAAACGTTCTGTCATTTATTCCACTAAATTCAGAAAGTCCTTAAAATAGCACTTTCTTTAGTTTTCTTTTACAACTTCCTTCATTTGTTCAAAGAAAGCTGTAGGAAATGTAGTAACAGACAAAGAACTTCTGGATCCCGAGATGAAGTTAAACAAATGAGTTTTATTGCATGCAAGGAACAATATAACCGAAGTATTGTTCAAAGTGCCGATACAAAACTTCCAGTTTATATAGCCCTCTTCTGCTGCTTCTGACGTAACTCATTATTATGGTAATTGCCCTTTTCTGCCTGTTCTGACGTAGCTCATTATTATGGTAATGGGGGGAGGTCACGGTGTTCGGACAGTTCACAGACTTTGGCCAAATGGTCAGTGTTAGGTTTCCTTCCTTGAGAAGGAGGGCATCTGGAATCCTTTTTAGTTATCCCTCTTTCCTGCCATAACTCTAAGCCTGGAATGTCTGGTGTCACAAGAAGTCCAGTCCTTGTGCAGAAAGGAATCAGTTAACCCTTTCTTCACATCTTATATCTTTCTTCATTCCCCCCTTATAGAATACGGCATACGTCAGTGCTGCCTATTTTTATACACAAACAATGGCAGGGCAGATCTTTCCTTTCTAGGTGTACAGGCATGCATTACCATGACATTGTGAGTTCCACAGTTACAGCAAGATGTGATTAATGTCTTTGTACAAGTGATTACAATTACTGTATACATATAAGCAATACTAACCCTTCAAATAAATATTGTAATAAAGTTCCACCCCAGGACCCAAACGCAGACCTCAGCCACGTGGAGATCTATCATCAGGATCTTGGAAATGCAATATAGACCCAACTCTGATTATCATTTTTTGCTGATAGACATGACAACACCAGGAATGTATTGATACCACATTCCCCAGTAATGCTCCTCAGGCCTAACAAGCACACTGTTGGCCCACCTTAGGAAGCATCAGACACAGAAACAGTAACAACATCTTTCTTTCTGTTTACTCAGTCTCCGGTGCGGTGGCTCGGTGACAGTGCGATGCGTGGATCCAGCGATCTCATCCTCTCACTCAGATGGCAGAGTTGGTAATCAGTAGCACTTGATATGGTCCCTCCCCAGCAGGGTTGCAACATCTGGCAGGGTATCTCTTCTTCACCCACACCTACTCTCCAGGTATCAGGTCATGTCTTCCCTCTACTGGAGGTCCCAAAGCATCCAGCACCTGTTCACAAGCCCTGTGCACCATTTCAGCTAACAACCTACAGATGCAGCCATTCAAAACAAGCAGGCGATACTGCATTATTTTGCAGAGCACTTGACGCGGTGTACCGCAAGTTACCGTATTAATACCGTAAATTCTCGCATGATACCACGTGGTACTGCAAATAAAATAATAGTTTTCGGAATTTCCGCAAGGTGGAGCTAATAAAGCTCAACCTCTCATGTTTGAGCTGTCGCCATCAAAGTCTTTACCGAAGATATTACTAATAGTATTTATAATGAATGACCTTGGACAAGCTGTAAACTCAAAGTATTGCCCTGGTCCACATGTCCACATGTCTTTACTGTGCCCGTTTAAGTATTGAATATTTATATGGAATTTTACCACTGAAGGGAAATCTTAGTAGCTGAGCATAAAAACAATAGGAGCATAATGCATGTGAAGACCATAAACGATATTAATTTTGGAACATAAACATACAGTATTACAGCATGTAAACTGTATATGGCTGGTCTCGGTACTTTAAAGAAAAAATACACACCAGTATTCCATTTCTCCCTAAACATTTTAAGCATCAAAGTCTTTAACTAACATGTGAAATAACGTGTGTATAAAAAGTGGTAGTTTTAAGCGAATACGCTCGATACTGGAGCAAACAAGCATACTTTTAGAATTTGATTAATAGGGAATATAATATGGAATTGCGTATCTAAAGAAATTAATAATGATATAATTATATCCATGTACTACAACACAATAGTACACGCTGTACAATGTCTTTTGATACTGTATGTGTAGGGCTGTTTCACCACTCTTCATACAATTGTGTGGGTAGTCTGGTGGTCGAGGTGCTGCACTTGTAAATGACAGGCAGGTTGTTCAAATCTAGCCAATGCCATGACTTTTCTTTTAACAAACATACCTTTGAAAAAATAAAATAGCAATATTTTGAATAATTAATTGACTTTTTATATTTCTAAATATCACAACATGTTCGAATCTAAGTCATTTTTTAATAACAATGAATAGTCACCTTCTTTCCTTCTGACAACGGTCCCTGCTTCTGCTACCTGCTCCTTTAGATCTCCCTTCAGATTTAAAAGGTTATTAATAATATATCTTCGGTGTCGCATCTTCCCAGTGTAGCTGATCTTTTTCTGCCTGGGTAAACTATCACAAAGCTTTAGAGAACTTATCATTTCTATTACAACAAATTGTAAATACAACGTTTACATTGGCGTTATTAATTTTTCACTTGAGTGTATGGAGGATTGTCAGCTGTCACTGAGAGCAGACCCCCCCTCTTAGGCTGCGCAACCGATCTTTTAAATTTTTATAGAGAAATGGAGGCTGTACAGTATGCGTTACAATATAAACATTTACTGTCAAACTTTAAATCAACAATTGGTTTAAAGACGATCTGTCAAAGAGCAATGAAACCTATTACTTGATTCTTATGGACGCCCGGTCCCGCAAGGGATTAAAAAAACATGCAATTGCGTATCTAAAGAAATTACAGTATAACTATGTTCATGCACAAACAGTGGGAACTCTGGGATTAGATTTCTGAATTTAGGGAAGAATGTTTCTCTAATCCCAAAGTATCTGTCACAGTGCAGTAGGAAGTGCACCTCTGTCTCTATTTCTCCCTGCTGGCAGTGGGAGCACAGCCTGTCCTCTCTGGGCAGCCAGGTCTGCCTGTGTCGTCCGGTTTCTATGGCCAGGCTGTGGTCACTGAGCCTGTATTTTGTCAGGGTCTGTTTCTTTTTGTTGTTTCTTATCTTGGTCAAATATTCGGCTAGTGTGTATTGTCTGTTTAGGGTTCTGTAGAATTCCACACGGCTGGGTATTCCCCTCCCGCCCTTCTCTGTGTACAGTAGAGCCTCCTGTCCTGGCTGGTGGAGCTCATACAGCTGTGTCTGGAGAGAATCCAGGGTATCAGCTTCAACCACATGGCTGGGCAGCTTGTTCCCCCCTCCCGCCCCTCTCTGTGTACAGTAGAGCCTCCTGTCCTGGCTGGTGGAGCTCATACAGCTGTGTCTGGAGAGAATCCAGGGTATCAGCTTCAACCACATGGCTGGGCAAGCTTGTTCCCCCCTCCCGCCCCTCTCTGTGTACAGTAGAGCCTCCTGTCCTGGCTGGTGGAGCTCATACAGCTGTGTCTGGAAAGAATCCAGAGTATCAGCTTATGAGCACTCTGTGATTAAATTAATTCTCATTACATTATCATTCCCACTGTGCATAACAAGGAAGATTAATAAACATAAGGTTGTTTAATGACAATCTATTGTATATCTCATAGCTAAATAGTCAAGTCTAGCCAAAAGAGAAAACATCGACTTTATTTAAACCCAAGCGAAAGTATTAATGGTTTTTAATTACCATACTTTTATGGTACATGACTTCCCTAAAATGTATTTAAAAATAAAAACTATTGCAATTGGCACGCCTGTAGCTTTTTCACGAAACCTCCTAGAGTAACGAAATTCTTGCGTTGTACAGCTTTTCAGCTAAATATACAGTATTTATCACTTACGCCTGATATTGGAGCTGCTCACCGCGTGGTGAATAGCGACTAATAAGCAATGAAAACATTTGTCTGTCTTTCTCTGGGGGGAAGTAAATCTGATCTGATCTGCAAGACCCTTTGGCTACAAAACTAAAAATAAGACACACTCTACAGACATTCACAACAGCGACATATCGTAAAACATTTACATATATTGTTAAATCATTACATGTTTTTCAGGAAGTTAAAAACTTTCTTAACGTGAGAAGTACTACCGTAAGTATGTACTGTACTTACTGTACTGTAATTAAGTACTACTGTAAGCAAAAAAAAGGAGGTGGGGGGGAGAGGTGTCTTTTGCTGGAAGACTCGCCCTCTTCTACTTTGAAAATACCTGTGAAACCGGTTAATTCATCACAGCCAGCACTCCCATAGAGAGTGATGAAAACCACGCTGCGCCACTCCTATTTGGCATTTTAGTTATGGAGGTGGAAAGACGCACCCCCCACCTCTGGGTGCGTGACTTGTCGCCATCTTTAACCATTCTGTGTTCAAGTCGCAGTAGGTAGAGACACGTACGAAAAAAAGTTCATTCCAGCTACAATACATATATATTTTTGTGGTAAGAGGGAGCAAAACATCAGTATTTACTGCAATTAATTACTGTACGATTTATAGTTTAAATCCTGAGCCTAAATATAAAGTTAAAATCCTGACTAACGAAGCAATGTAGGAAATGCGCACACAGAAATACACAGAAAATAAATCCGTTCTGACATCTCAAATCAGTTTCGATCAAGGTCTCCAAAACGTACAAGAAAAAGAGCATTTTCAGAGAGGAATTACGCTGTGTTTATGTAGAATAAGTGATTAGATTTATGAGCAATCTAATTTCTTATTCGTTTAAAACAGTGAAACAGCTGCAAAAGATCAACCGTTTTTTGCGCATAAAAAGTGGTTATTTAGATTTTAAAGTCATGCAATATCTAAGCTGGAACACATCATTATATCTCATTTTTTATTTCTTTTTTTAAAAAATTAAAAATCGTTTGCCCAGCCTAACAGTATTGTTGTTATTGTTTTATTCTGTAAAGCGCTTTGAGGAGCTACCTTTAAAGGCGCTATATACAATAAAGTTCATTATTATTACTATTGTTAATTTGCTGGACAGAGCGGTGAACATTATTTTGCAGAAGACAAAGGTAGAGATTTACGTTGCATTGTGCATTGTGCTGCTGTAATACAGTTTAAAATAATTAAAAGTCTAAACAGTATCAGCTTTATTTATGGGTTGTAATTTAAAAAAAGTAAAAAACCGCACTCAAAATGCAATTTAAAGCTTTCTGGCAAGAGAAGACACCCAAACTAATAATGTAACATGTTACTGTTTGTGCATGAACATAGTTAAACTGTTATTTCTTTAGATACTCGATATGTTATGTTTTTTTTAATCCCTGGCGGGACCGGGCGTCCATAAGAATCAAGTAATAGGTTTCATTGCGCTTTGACAGATTGCTTTGACAGAAACCAAATTTCCCAAATGTGCTTTTCTATATTTATTGTCAATTAATTGTCCATAATATTGCTATTCTATTCTTCAAAGAAATGTTTGTTAAAATAAAAGTCACAGCACCTGCTGGCTTTGAACACCCAACCTGTGATTTACAAGTCAGGCACCTAGACCACAGGACCACCCACAAGATAACACAAGGAGTAGTGAAACAGCCCTACACAAACAGTATCAACAGACATTGTACAGCGTATACTATTCTTGTGTTGCAGTACATGAATATAATTATATCATTATTAATTTCTTTAGATACGCGATTCCATATTATATTCCCTATTAATCAAATTCTAAAAGTATGCTTGTTTGTCCAGTATCGAGTGTATTTGCAGAAAAGCTTAAAACTACCACTTTTTATACAAACGTTATTTCACATGTTAGTTAGAGACTTCGATGCTTAAAATGTTTAGGGAGAAATGGAATACTGGTGTGTATTTTTTCTTTAAAGTACCAAGACCAGCCATATACTGTAATACTGTATGTTTATGTTCCAAAATTAATATCATTTATGGCCTTCACACGCATTATGCTCCTATTCTTTTTATGTTCAGCTACTAAGATTTCCCTTCAGTGGTAAAATTCCATATAAATATTCAATACTAAAACGGGCACAGTAAAGACATTTAAAACTTTCTACGACTGACCAACGCACCACGAGTGCCCCTGTCGGTCAACCAATTACGTACCGCGGTATGACGCACGATGACGTAGCCAATTACCCACGGTATGTGTCTGTGCCGCGCACTTTGAATGGCTTCATCTGTATAATACTGTAACAGAGAATTAGTTAGCAAATTCAACAGTCTGTTAGCCAAACTTGTCCCTCCAGGGAGTTTCATTGGTTGTCCGTGATGATCTCAAATGGGCTCAGTCTCACAGTTACGTTTGCTCCAGCCCACAGACTGCACAGGACCGCAGTTAGAGCATCTACCCATGGTGTTCCTGCAGTAGATAATTCATCAGTCGGTCTTTCAGAGTTCCATTCATTCCACCATCCCCACAGACTGTGGGTGATGGGGGCAATGTAACAATGCAAACCCCCAGTGAGGTGATTACAGCCTGACACACCTTCCCAGTGTAGTATGCCCCTAGATCAGTATCCAAGTGGCAGGGCAGTCCGCACCACGGGATTATCTTCGTCATCAAATGTTTGTGAGTTACAGAGGTAGTGGCCTCAGCCCACCAGGAGAACAGATTCACCATCATTAAGAGTCCAGTGTTTCCTTTACATCTCGGCAAGCTACAATAGTTAATTCGCCAGTGCATGACAGGTCCCTTTGGGGCTGGGCTTCTGAGGCATCGCACCCGCACCTGAGCTGTAGTTGAGTTCCTTTGCCAAGCATCACATCGAAATACAACATCTGTGGCTGCTGCTTTAAACCCAGTCCCTACCCAGTTTCTGGATAACTGGCACACCATTTGACTCTCACCTGGGTGTCTGACGGCATGAATTTGTCGGGCTACAAAGGGCATTAGGCTGTGATTGCCTGCAGGGCATCTGGTGTGCTGGCAGCACCACACCCCATCATCATGCAGCCCCACATTCTTTTCTAACTATGTCTATTTCTCTGCCTCAGCCTGAATGTACTGTAGCTGACCCTTTTTCACCAACAGAGGTTTCACAGGGGTCTCAGACTCATTGTCTCCCAGGGCCGCTCGTCTGGCATCTGCATCTGCACGGTTGTTCCCTTGAGTTACTGGAATTATTTCTTTATTGTGTTATTTACACTTTATGACAGCTACTTCAGTTGGCAGCTGTAAAGCTTCTAATCAGTTCAGAGACAAACACAATATTCTTTACTGGAGTCCCTGCCGTGGTGAGGGAATCCTATTTCTCCTCCACAGCCATCCAGAATTGTGGCATACATACACCAAATACATACAGTATATATATATAACCTTTTAACATCTTTCCTTTTACAATCTTCAGTCAGTGCTCTAAACTGGCTTGCTGCGCTGAGGCAGTGGAGGGGCATTTTTCCGGTCATGAGCATGTCACATTCTGTCATAACAGCTCAGCCTGTTCTCTGTTCTTCCTCATGCACCAGAGAGGACCCATCAGTAAACAGTATTACATCTTCTTAAATTTTCACGGTCCCCCACCCGTTGGCTACAGCATCTAATGGTCCTGAATAGTATCCCACCGGACGGTGCCTACCTCCATGCTCCTCTGTCAGCACATCTGCCCAGAACCCATTTTCCACACTTACATACAAAGGAATAGTTGATTCATCTGAGGAAACCCCAGCCTCAGCACCTGTAAGAGAGCTTGTTTCAAATTATTACAGATGATTTTTGCTTCTGGAACCAAGGCAATCTTGTCCTTGGACTGCACTCCCCCCTTAAGCAGATCTCTTAAAAGTTGTGCTCATCCCGTAAAAACATTCCACCCGGACCCTGTTAAAATTACACAATCCTAGAAACACAAGGGCTTTATCGTAACTGCTTAGTATTAGAAACTCTAAAACCTGAAGCAGCTCAGACTTGTGGGTTTCTTCATCAGGGGAAGCACTCAGAATATCAACAACATACTGAATGATCACAGAGGTCAGTTGAAGCCACGTGATACCCTGTTCTGTATAGTCATTCCTTGTAAATGCTGAATAACATCCCAGCCCAATAGATCTGGGATAGAACCACCCACATTCAGGTGATAAGTGCACGTAAATGTTAAAACCAATGTTAAAATCTGGTACTCAACAAGTAAAACTCACTGCCCCAGTACTCTTGTGGCCTCCTAAGACAAAGTTCTTAGCTGGGTGATCAATTTTTCACTGTTCTTCCCTGTCAGTTGAACCACAGGGCAGGTCCCTGCTTACTTGATCCTGCATGCGCTTTCTGCAGTTTCTCTTAAAATGATGTGTATATTCTTGTTTACACTAATTGTAAACCCGAGATTTCCCCCGGTCAGTCTGTCTATTTTGTTTCTAGGATTTATCCAATTTCTGTGGAATACAACCCATGTAAACTGCATGCGCCTTTGTGTTCATATTTCTCCCTATCTGTCAGCGGAGATTATTCAGTTCTGCAAATTTCACAGTGGTGTTATCCACCAGCCATGATTCTAAACCTACAGCGTTTCAGCGATACCTGGTTTCAAGCCATTCAAATAAATCAAACTTTTGTTTCAACAAATTGTATATAACTACAAAAACTGTTTATCTTACTCATTTAGGTCCACCTGTACTGTACTTATACATTTCAGACGCTCTTATATTTTCCAGTCTCTTTAAGTTGCTTTTCATCATTTGCTTTCGTCAGGTCTCTTTAGTTAAGTCTAGCCAGTCCGGCTGGCTAAACACACTCGCACCGTCATTTACTATACCAAAACTCACAGTTACGCACTGCCCTCTTTTACACACACACACGCACGTACATTCCGGCACACAAATTCATAAAACACACATACACATCAAGAATATATTTTTTCTCTTCGTACTACAATGTGCTGTATTTGGTTTCACTTCTACATGTATCTTTTTTTTTAACAGCGTAACTTCTCATAAACACGACATCACTTATTCCACTATCCGTCTGTTTATTTTTTCACCACTGCTCCAACCAAACACCGTCTGACAGTCTGTACCCCTTTTTCAGCTTTTGATCCTCCTGCACAGCTTCTTTTCGCGTTTGTTCAAACTTTCTTTTTTATCACATTCCGATTTCTCTTTCGCGTTTATCTGCCACCACTGGTGTCGGCCACACACCAGGGCTACAGCTACATCCTTGTGCTTATACCAATACTCATACGCTTTCTTACCGGCATCATCTAAATACCTCTCAGAGTCTTTAGAGAGGACTTACACCGCACTGTTCACACGTAAGAAACAAGACCTCGAGGACTCCCTTCCTGGATCAGTAATTCACCATCCCCAGAACGCCAGCATTGCTGCTTTTGCCCCGGGGTGGACTTACGCACTGGGCTTCAGTCAGAGCTATTCTCGGATCTCAACGTCTTTTAAATCCTGCTACTTAGTGCTTTGCTCTTTTATTATGAGGTGTGTTTATGTTAGTGTTGTGCGTGTGTGTATGTACACAAACAAGGAAAACACATAAAAACATACATATTTCATCTACGTCTCTCCTGTTCCCTTTAAAACAAAAAAAAACACGCCACACCAATCCGTGCACGATCAAGGCATAGCTAATCTCAGGACCCCGGGCACAATTAAGGCCCACACCAGTCCTAGATTATAGGTGCAATTAAAGCACCACTCAAGCTTCAGAACCCTGGGCGCAATTAAGGCCCACACCGGTTCTGACCACAGAACTCCGAGCGGAATTAAGGCATACACCAGTTTCGAATGCCTGCACACAATACCGTGGATCACCGCCTGCCAGACCAAATTCTGGGCTTACAGCCAACCACCCATTACATACACCGGTGTCTTTCCCGGGCCAGAGGTATCCCGAAACTCACGTTTACTCCATCATCTTGGACGATCCTCGCAGGAAACAGAGACTTCCCAATCGGTCAGACAAGAGAGGTGGGACTTTTAATAAAAGAGGAGTCCTTACCTCTTTGTATTATGCGCGCTGACCATCTCTCCTGCCGATGGGAAGCTCTGCGCCTTCTGGAGACTCCTGCCAACTACGCCAAAAATTGTTGTAACAGAAAAATAAGTTATGGATCCCAAGATGAAGTTAAACAGATGAGTTTTATTGCATGCAAGGAACAATAAAACCAAAGTATTGTTCATGCAAGGAACAATAAAACCGAAGTATTGTTCAAAGTGCCGGTACAAAACTTTCAGTTTATATAGCCCTTTTCTGCCGCTTCTGATGTAGCTCATTATTATGGTAATGGAGGGAGGTCACGGTGTTCGGATAGTTCACAGACTTTGGCCAAATGGTCAGGGTTAGGTTTCCTTCCTTGAGAAGGTGGGCATCTGGAACCCTTATCAGTTATCCCCCTTTCCTGCCATAACTCTAAGCCTGGAATGTCTGGTGTCACAAGAAGTCCAATCCTTGTGCAGAAAGGAATCAGTTAACCCCTTCTTCACATCTAATATCTTTCTTCACATGGGATGTGAAAAGGAAAAGAAAGGCAAAAGGTGATAGGGTGAGGTATCAGGGATCAGTTCAGTGTAAATGGGTGGGACACTCCGATAGTGTTCTGATACGGAAGAGTATTACACCCAACAGTATGGAACTGAACGTCATTCTTTACGTTGCGTTCTTCTGTAGAGAAATCCAAATACAAAAAAACCACCTGCTACTAAATAACAGTAAAACAAAACGTTCTGTCACTTATTCCATTCAATTCAGAAAGTCCTTAAAATAGCACTTTCTTTAGTTTTCTATTTCAACTTCCTACTTTTGTTCGAAGAAAGCTGTAGGTAATGAATTTGGAAAAAAACATATGAACGCAATTTCTGTCCGAGTAACACACTGGAGATGCTGAAACGATGATGCCATGAAAAAACAGAAGCAAACCTGGATCTTCAACCCAAAGTGTTGATGTGTTTACCAGTGACATCACAGAGGTTATATTTCTTATATTTGTTATATTTCTTCTTTTAGATCACAGGCTTGAATGTATGATATAAATACGCAGTTACAGAGTCTTTGAATCATTAAAGTATGTTAGAATCCCTCGTACTGATTTAGATTGATCTTGGTGAAAATAGGACACTCAGAGGAGTGGAGAATTCGGAACAGGAGTCTCTGCTTCATTGTTCATTGAGCTTCCGATCAACGTCTAAGTGAAAGCAATTCCCTATTTGTACGTTTTGATTAAAGGACACAAAAAAGGCCTTCCTTCAAGCTGGAATCAAACCAGCAACCTAAACACTCCTAGCTGTTTCTACTACAGTCCTCCGTTCTACCAATAGAGCTACCAAAGGGACGGGTTTGCATAGTTGTTGTCACACATACAGAAGCAGCCATTCAAAATGCACAGTACAAACCCGTACCGCTGGCAACTAAGCGTGCGCCACCGCGCCGTACCGTGATACGTGATTGGATGGCCAAAATGACCAACAGGGGCACTCGTGGTGCATTGGTCGGTAGTGAAAATATTTAATCATTTAATCTCTTTACTGTGCACATTTTAATCCGCTTACTATTGAATATATATATGGAATTTTACCACTAAAGGGAAATTTTAGCAGCTGAGCATAAAAAGAAGAGGAGCATAACTAAGGTCATAAAGGTCATAAACGATATTAATATAGGAACATAAACATATTACTTTATGCAAACTGTACTGTATACAGTATGTACAGTGTATGTATATTTAATGTCTTTACTATGCCCGTTTTAGTATTGAATATTTATATGGAATTTTACCACTGAAGGGAAATCTTAGTAGCTGTGCATAAAAAGAATAGGAGCATACTGTAATGCTTGTGAAGGCCATAAACGATATTAATTTTGGAACATAAACATACAGTATTACAGCATGTAAACTGTATATGGCTGGTCTCGGTACTTTAAAGAAAAAATACACACCAGTATTCCATTTCTCCCTAAACATTTTAAGCATCGAAGTCTTTAACTAACATGTGAAATAATGTGTATAAAAAGTGGTAGTTTTAAGCTTTTCTGCGAATACGCTCGATACCGGAGTCAACAAGCATACTTTTAGAATTTGATTAATAGGGAATATAATATGGATTCGCTTATCTAAAGAAATTAATAACGATATAATTATATTCATGTACTGCAACACAGTAGTACACGCTGTACAATGTCTGTTGATTCTGTATGTGTAGGGCTGTTTCACCTCTCCTCATGTTGCCTTGCGGGTGGTACTGTGGTCTATGTTCCCGACTTGTAAACCAGAGGCAGAGGCACCTTGCTGGCAGGTGGTGATGGAGAAGAAAATAAAGGCAGCTTTTAACTCCACAAGTCACACACCAATACACACCAATACTCCATTTCTCCCTAAACATTTTAAGCACCAAAGTCTTACATGTGGTTTTCATCACTCTCTGCGGGAGTGCTGGCTGTGACTAATTAAACCGGTTTCACAGGTATTTTCAAAGTAGAAGGGGTTGAGTCTTCAGCGGGAGGGGGGAACAAGCTGCCCAGCTGTGTGGAATGCTACAGAATCCTAAACAGACAATACACACTAGCCGAATATTTGACCAAGATATCAAGACACAGCTGTATGAGCTCCACCAGTAAAACTCAAAGTATTACGCTGGTCCACACTATTTAAAACCGTCATTTTAAATGAAAAGATTTTATTTTTTCATCAACAAAAAGTAACACCCACCACAGCATTTCGTTGATATAACTAACAAGGATGGGACATTAGCTAGCCAATATGATAAAGGAATAACTTACTTTTTTGTTTATTTCTTTAGCACATTTATTTGAACATTTCCATCGATTGTACAAGCACTGAAAAACTGTTCAATCCCTAGTTCATCGGGAATTTTCTTTTACTATAACAGATATAAAAACTCCCTTCCTTTTAACAGAGCGTTTCATAATTTCTAACAATGAAAATGAGAGCTCAAAATATCACAAGGATCCTCAAGAGATCAACAAAGACAACAGAAAAAGATATGTGTATAAGATACTGTCCATGGGAATCCAAGCTTTTTTATCTACGCTAAGAAGTAGTCTTTAAAATTTCTTCATTACACAGTGAAGTCAAACTTCCGGGATGTGCCTATATTAGTACACTGGCCAAACGTTCCGAGGTCAAATTCTTCCAGCACGAGGGTACCTTTAAAGTGGAGATGACGGCACCGAAATTTTTTGGCATGCATAAAAAACAGCAATTCTGTCTGTGAGCCCTAAATGAATTAATAGCAAACATGGTTTCATGGAGGGCTTCTCAGATAGTTGGGCATTCAGGTAGATTGCCAGGTGAAAGGATTTGTAAATATATTTTGTTAAAGCAAGTCAGTTTTTCCGCAACACATAAAAGACATTTTTCCAAGAAAGTTTAGCCTTTGTCACTAATGAAACCACTAAATAAAGACATAAATATAGAAATCTTAAGATTTTTTTTTATTCAATGTTGGTAGCAGGATGAACTGTCAGGTTGAGCTAAGTGTATATTTTGTCGCAGAGTTGCTGCAAGATGTTAACAGTGAAAAAAGGTATTTAGAAATCAGTTATTTCAAGAAGAAAATTTTCAGAATAATTGCAAATCTAGCAGGATAGAGAAAGCACAGAAAATAGGAAGTTAGATTGATCAGATTAGAATAAAAAGCCATTTAGCAAAGAGGGAATGAGAAGAGTGACAAACTAGTATACTTTTGATCTTTTTTTCTGAACCAGGTAAAATCTCATCATGTTTCTCTATAACAATAATAAAAAACTTTATTTTATATATCACTTTTAAAAGTGGCATCTCAAAGCAATACAGTAGATGTAAAAACAGTTAAAAGGACCACAGATTACAAAGTAAATACATATAAGAAAGACAAGCAGTTAGAGGTGCTACCAAAATTAGAAAATGAAGCAGATACAGAGACTAAGTCTTCTGAAAAGAAAGGTTTTGAGATTAGATTTAAATGCACTCAGGGTATGTGACTGATATCACTGGGGATACAAATCGAGAGCTCTGGGGTGCAGCTAGAGAAGGTCCTGTCACCCACAAAATGTAGATGTTCTTGAGGACAGCTAGAACACCAGAGTCAGACGGACAAAGGTGGGGAGTAGACAGATAATAAGCCATAGATAGATAGATACTTTATTGATCCCGTGAGGGAAATTGCAGTGCAACAGCAGCTTAACACAGACAACACAGACACAGTGTAACGAATGATACAATAATCATAATACAATACATACAATACAATCAGTAGAAGAGTTCCTTGCAGTCCAGAACACACAAAGAACAGAACAAAACCAGAACAGAACAGTACACAAAAGTCGTATCGCACAATATGACTATAAATATATATAAATGTATTGCACAGATCCCTGGCATATATTGCACAAAAACAGTTTAAAACGGGAAAAGAAAAAGAACAGATGCAGTTTACTGTTCAGTCCAGATACAGGTCACTGTCAATGTTGCCTCTGCCCAGACACAAGGTGGATGCATTGTACACTCTTATGGCAAAAGGCAAGAATGACCTCCTGTAGCGCTCCCTGTCGCACCATGGATGAATCAGTCTATTGCTGAAAGTGCTCTTCATTTCTACAAGCACGTCATAGAGGGGATGGGAGACGATGTCCATGATGGCCTCTAGTTTGGACACCATTCTCCTCTCACCCACTACCTCCAGGGGGTCCAGGCCAGACCCAATGACAGAGCTTGCTCTCCTGATGAGCTTGTTCAGCCTGTTGGAATCCACTGCTCTAATCCCAGAGCCCCAGCATATCACCGCGTAGAAAATGGCGCTCGCCACCACCGACTGATAGAACATATGTAGCATTTTACTACACACATTGAAGGACCTGAGCCTCCTCAAGAAGTAAAGTCGGCTCTGACCCTTCTTGAAAATGGCCTCGATGTTCTTAGACCATTCCAGTCTATCGTCGATGTGCACTCCCAGGTACTTGTACGAGTCCACCATCTCCACGCCACTCCCATGGATGTAGACAGGAGTAGGTTGGACCCTCTTCCTCCTGAAGTCTTTCACCAACTCCTTAGTCTTTGCTACATTCAATTGCAGGTGGTTCTCCCCACACCACTCCACAAAGCTGCTGACCAGTCCTCTGTACTCTTCCTCCTGCCCACCCTTGATACATCCCACAATTGCAGAGTCATCTGAGAACTTCTGCAGGTGGCATGACTTTGAGTTGTATTTAAAGTCTGAGCTATAGAGGGTGAAGAGGAATGGAGAAAGAACCGTCCCCTGAGGAGCCCCTGTGTTACTTACTACCTGTTCAGACACACAGTTTTGAAGTCTCACAGACACTGTGGTCTGCCTGTCAGGTAGTCAGTGATCCACGAGATCATGGAGGCATCGACTTGCATGTCCTCCAGCTTCCTTCTTAGAAGTAAGGGCTGGATGGTATTGAAGGCACTGGAGAAGTCAAAAAACATAATCCTTATGGTGTTGCCAGCCTTGTCCAGGTGTGAGTAGGCCCTTTGTAGCATGTAGATGATTGCATCCTCCACACCAACACTGGGCTGGTAGGCGAACTGTAGGGTGTCCAGTGATGAGCTAACCAGGGGTCTCAGGTGGGATAAGACCAGCCTCTCCAGTGTCTTCATGACGTGAGAAGTCAGTGCAACTGGTCTGTAGTCATTGAGGACAGAGGGGCGCCCTTTCTTTGGTACCGGGACCAGGCATGATGTCTTCCAGAGCACAGGGACTTTCTCCAAGTGCAGGCTCAGGTTGAACAGTCTCTGGAGCACTCCACTCAGCTGATCAGCACAAGCCCTCAGAACTCTGGGACAGATGTCGTCTGGTCCTGTAGCCTTACCCTGGTGGAGCCTCTTCAACTCCCTCTTCACCTGGTCAGCCGTGATGGTCAGCCTGGCCTGGGGGATGGTGCTCATAGCGCTGTCAGTGCTGCAGGTGTTAATGGCGGAGGTGTTGGAGAGTGGCAGCTGTGGGGGATGGGGGGGGTGAGTAGCTGTCGGGGGTTGTAGCTGTAGGCGGCCATGATTGTGGGGGGATGGAGGAGGTGTTGGGCAGTTGCAGCTGTGAAGGGTTAGGGAGCATGTAGCTGTGGGGGGATGGGTGTCGAGCCACAGATGACCCTGAATCAAACCTGTTAAAAAACTGGTTCAACTCGTTGGCCATCTCCAGGCTCCCCTCCATTGCACCCCCAGCCTGTGTGAAGCCAGTGATCTACAGTAGGTACCGAATGAGGATGAGGATTTTGAAGTTGACTCGAAACCTGATAGAAAGCCAGTGCAAGGACTTGAAGACATGTGTAATGCATCCCTGTTAGGATTCTCGCTGTCATATTCTGAACATATTGAAGATTGCTCAGTGTGGATTTAATTTCCCCAGTGAACAGGATGTGCATTTATTAATTCTAGAAAAAAAAGCCTTTCTTGATTTCTCTAGTTCCTAGTTTCTCTAGTTCCCTTTAAAATAAACTATTATTCCACAATGCAGAGTATTACATGGTCAGTATTTACATATGATATTTGTGATTTAAAGAAATTAACACAAGCAGCTTTTGGGGATTTAAGTGTTGGCTGAGTTATTGCAGGATAAAAGACTAGAGATGTTGGTAAGAAAAAGATAATTTTGGGAAAGTTGAGGAATACACTGATAACAAGAACACTTCCTAATGGGGTTAGGCATACTTTTGATGAAGATGATGAAGTTAACAGACAGTACGTTTACATAGATACTGAAATGAGGATTGCATTTTAGATTTTGTGTAGTTGCTAGCATTGAACTGTGTGTTGGATGCACATGAATTGAAGGAATGGGCAAACATAGCTGATGCTGATCCACAGACCCAGCATATTAAGATGTTTATAATTAGAGGCAATTTGTTTAAATAACTAGGTATGGATACTGATGTGCAAGAGAGGTGGAAAGGCTGTTTTCTTAAGCCAGCACTATAAAATATTTTATTCTCAGTGAGATGCTGCCATTTCATAGTGGGTTTCTAACACTGTGTATAGTTCCATCCACACAGTGCCTTTACTTCCATCCATTTTCTAATCTCTTTATCCAGTACAGAGGATTTGGAGCCTATCCCAGTAAGCAACGGACACAAGGCAGAATACACCCTGGACATAGCGCCAGTCCATCACAGGACAGACAGACACAAACACACACCAGGGCCAGTTTTCCCATAAACCAATTAACTTACCAGTATGTTTTGGAGTGCGAGAGGGAGTCATATCACACATATGGAGAAAAACCACGTAACCCAGAGAGCACATGCAAACCCCACACACACAGGACAGCAAGAATTGAACCTAGGACCCCACTGCTGCAAGTAAGCAATGCTAACCACTTCGCCACCATTAGAAATGATGGATATTTTAGTTATCTTTCTAGTTCACAGGTTTGCATGCATAATTTAATTTTGAAAGCCACTGAGACATCAGGTACTACTGTTGTATTTATGAAAAAGAAACAAAACAAAAAGCACACTAACAACTGTGCCATCCTACTCCTTAGTTAATATATTTTATTATTTATAAACAGTTAACATTGTTAGCAAAATATTTTGAATTATATTTTACTCTATTTTTTCTTTAGTTTTGTATTTAACTTATTATATAATTTAATCATTTAGTCAGATTTAATGTATATTTGAACAATGAAAAATATATTTTTACAAGATGCGGGGGAAAGTGCAACAACTTATTACAGTGCTAAATTTAATATTATTGATTACTAATAGTTTATGCTAACACCTAACTTTCTTAATTAGATGTATTTAAAACAGTGAACTAAGTGTGACATAACATTCAGAAATACAATCGAGAAAAGTTTTGTGGTGTTTGTATAGATGAAACGTTTCTAAAATGTATAACGTAACAAAATTAAAGACGATTAAAATCTGTAATCTTTCCACTTGTAATGTCATTAGAAAGTACAACAAGTTTCTGCTTTGTCTAAGGATGGTATCAAAAAGTAGTCTAAGTGGTGAGAAAGCTGTGCTTAATGATAATTAAGGGACTTAAAAGTAAAAAGAGATGCTTCATTTTGCTTGATTAATTTTAAAAAGCTTTCAGAATTTGATTAATAGGGAATATAATATGGAATCGCATATCTAAAGAAATTAATAACGATATAATTATATTCAGGTTCTGAAGCACAAACAGTGGTATAAAACTTTCCATTGTATGTGTACGGCTGTTTCAGTGCATGTTATATGACTGGGTCAGTGGTGTGACAGTTTAAGTGCTCAACTTATAAGTGTGAGGTTGGGTGTTCAAATCTAGCAATTGCTATGGGCTTTCTTTTAACAAATAAACATTTCTTTGAAAAACTAAAATAGCAAATATTATTGGCATTATATTGACATTTTTTTTATTTTTCTACATAATACTACATGTTCGTATTGTATGTTACTTTTCACAGCGATACCGCAGGGTGTAGAGCGCAAATCCACGTGAGCCGAAAACGCTACATTATTAATACAGTAATATCTTCCGTGTTGCATTAACAAGTTTAAAAGGAGGAGACATTTTACACTTTAACTCTTCAGTTCACAGAGAAATTTCACCAGAGCCTCACAACATTGTCCAATAATACTCTTCTTGTGTCTAATTTTTAGTTTAGCAGGATTCAAGCAGGATTTCAGATGAAAGGCAGTGACGTCAAGCAAGTCCAAATCAAAGTTTAACCCGTTCAGAGCCTACATTATATTTTAGGGTTTCATTTTGAGCTGAAGACCCTCACACCTGAAGAAGACTTCACAGTCAAAACATTGCGTTTTCTCTCTTCTCTTTTCAGCATGGAATAAACCTATTACTTGTTCCTTTACAGACTACGCAGGCTGAAGTAGTGTTGTACAGCGATAACAGACGTTGGTAATGTCATCCCCATTAAACAATGTGCTTATCGCGCAAATCCTGCTAAACTAAAAGTGTGTATTATCTGTTAAGGGTTCTGTAGCATTCCAGTTTATGTTGGGTTTGTACTTGCAAGAACAGCGATTACAAACATTAAAATCATACTTCCTTTATACTGTCCAACTGAGCAATCTTGTTTTTATAAAATATACCGACTTATTTAATGTGTACGATGCTGTAATACAGTTTAAAATAATTAAAAGTCTAAACAGTATCAACTTGAATTCTTATATTTATTAATATAACTATCAAGTGGTATTACATAAATACAGGTGGGTAGCTGCGTCAGCATGCGTAGGCTGCAAAGGAACAAGTAATAGGTTTATTCCATGCTGAAAAAAAGAAGAAAGAGAACACAACGTTTCGGCCGTGGAGCCTTCTTCAGGTCTGACACCTGAAGAAGGCTCCACGGCCGAAACGTTGTGTTCTCTTTCTTCTTTTTTTCAGCATGGAATAAACCTATTACTTGTTCCTTTACATAAATACAGCTTTTTATTATAGATTGCACTTTTCTAAAATGCATTTTAAAAATAAAAACGATTACAATCTAATCTGATCCCAAGAGGAAGTACAATACGCCCCTTTGTTTAGCAATGGTATGAAAAATAAATCTAAATGGAAAGAAAGCTATGCTGAAAGTTGATTAAGATACTTAGAAGACAAAGATAATGATTTACGTTGCATTGTCAGATTGTGAATCAATAAAGGCATTTAATTAAACACGCGTTTATGTTTTAATTTAAAATGGGGCTAATGGGGACTCACGTATTATTTCTCTCTTCTCTCTTATTGTCAAAACTCGTTCAATTGTGGTTCTTTTGGTTTCACGGATGGCTTCTCAGATAGTTGGGCATTCAGGTAGATTGCCAGATGAAAGGATTAGTAAATATATTTTGTTAAAGCAAGTCAGTTTTTTGTGACACATAAAAGACATATTGTGGCATTATTATACAGCTGGTACAGCACCCAAACAAACGCAAACGCGTTTTTAATAAAATGCTTTTGTACATTCATAAATGAAACACTTGGAGCTTGTAATGTAGGGATTTCTAAGGTCTAGGTTTTTACTTCTTAATTAAATGTTTAAAATACACGAATTTCATAAAAACAACACACGTTTCGAATAGAAAAAATCATATTCTGTTGTCTTCCTAGGATGTAGAACAGATCAGCAGGTCTTTTTTCCCCAATCAGAGGCTCTGAAAACAGCGTGCCGCCCACTGCGCTGCGTCAGAGGGGGAGGTAGCACCGGGAAGGAGGAAGCGCGGAGCTCAGTATTGCACAATGACTGTATAGCACCAATTGTGTCTGCGTTCATAACTTAGTGGTTAAAATTAAACGTAAATCATTTTCTTTGACTTCTAAGTCCCTTACTTATCATTAAGCACAGGTTTCTTTTTTGATACCATCGTTAGACAAAGCAGGAATTTATTGTACTTTCTAATGACATTACACGTGGAAAGATTACAGATTACAGATTTTAATTGTCTTTAATTTTGTTATACATTTTGCATATGCATACACCACAAAACTATTTTCGATTGTATTTCTGAATGCTATGTATAAAAAAAACTTGCAGCTTACTTAATGATTCTAAGATGATCACGAGGAAGTGTATTGCATGTCTAATGGTCTAACCCCATTTTCCCCATTTTGATTAAAATCGCAAATGCGTTTTTAATTAAATGCCTTTATTGATTCACAATCTGACAATGCAATGTAAACCGTTATCTTTGCATTCTAAGTCCCTTAATTCACTTTAAGCATATCTTTCTCACTAGATTTATTTGTCATACCATTTATTTCGTTAAACAAAGCAGAAGTGTATACTACTTCCTCATGGGATCAAATGTGGAAAGATTAGAGTGTAATCGTTTTTGTTTTTTAAATACATTTTAGAAAAGTTTCTTTTATACAAAAAAGTTGCATTCAATACCACTCGATAGTTATATTAATAGAGATAAGCTCTCTATTAAAGCTCAGATCAAAGATCAAACAGCAATATCTCATACACTGGGACTGATCTGTGATCTGTGATACGTGGTTGAGTGTGAATTGTGGCGCTCTAGCAGGCTTGCTGGTGTCTGTGTGGTTTGGCTGGCTGGCTGTGCCGAAAAATAAAAACCGGTTTACCAACTCTTAAGCATACTGTAGTTTTTGTTAGACCATTAGACATGCAATACACTTCCTCGTGATCATCTTAGAATCTTTGAGTAAGCTGCAAGTTTTTCTTATTTTTAATTATACATTTTAAACACTTTAATTTTGAAAACGCAACACACATTCCATACAGATACAGTACAATCACATTCTCCTGTCTTCCCATGGTGTAAAATGAATTAGCAGGTTATTGAGATAACAATGCAGTGCCCACACTGGGGTAAAGTTAGCTTGAAGTTCGAAAATGATTTTGGCACACCTGTAGCTTTTTCATGAAACCTCCTGAAGTTATGAAAACACTTGCTGTGTGTACAAAGTACATTGTGACTGTTTTCACAGCCTTCACTATGTCATTTGTAAGCCATTTTTTTTAACACGCTCGAATATTCTTTTGTTCATATCTTCTGAAGGGAAACACAGAATGCCTTCAAACCAAATGCATTTTAAAGACCACAACTTGTGAAAATTTTCACAGCTTGCACATAAAACTATCGGTGAGCTAATTCTCTTTTTTTAAACCTCTGGTTTTTCATCAATGCGTAATTATGCACTAAATGAAACCCGAAGGGATCACTGTGTACACACGTTCACAACATGAGAAATGCTGCTCAATACGGCTTCGTGCGAAAAACCCATATATCACCATAGGAAGCATAACAACGCAGCCTCCAATTACCCAGACTGTAAGCACAGGAATAACGCTTTGTTTGATTTCTGAAACCCTTTCTTTATGTTCTGTTTTCATTCAGCTAAGGGTCAACTATATACACCATACTACTGACAGCTGGAAAATTCCTATACTTTACTCAGCAGCGTCTTAAAAACAGCACCCATGGTGTTCAAACTGATTTTTTTTACACTGAAGACTGACACAGCTTCGCATTGTGAATCTGTTTTTTGTAAGAAAGCGTGTCCATGGGGGGGAGGTGGTGTGTCTGTCATTGGAAGACTTGCCCTGTTCTACTTTGAAAATACCTGTGAAACTGGTTTGTTTACAAACAATGTAGACACAGAGAGTCAGACAGTGGAGTGAAATTTGGCACAGGCAGCACTCCCGGGGGGGAGAGAGAGAGAGAGATGCATGTGAAAACTGCGCAGCACCTGGCGAATGCACAATATTGATGTAGGGCTTTCGGGTTCATGTGGATTTGCGCCCTACACGTTGTGGTACTGCTGTGTACATACAGTATGAACATGTTGTGATATTTAGAAATATAAAAAAGTCAGTAGAGTGTCCATCATTTTGCTATTGCTATTTTAGTTTTTCAAATAAATGTTTGTTAGAAGACAACTCATGGCAAAAGCTGGACTTGAACACCCAACCTCTCACGTATAAGTCAGTCACTTAAACCATCACACCAATGATACATTCACATGACAGCCCCTGGAACAGCCACACACATATACTACTGTATGTGTTACAGTGCATGATATAATTATATTGTTATTATTTTCTTTAGATACGCAATTCCATATGATATTCCCTATTAATCAAATTCTAAAAGTATGCTTTGTTTACTCCGATAATGAGCGTATTCACAGAAAAGGTTAAAACGATCACTTTTCACAAAGTATATAAACATACAGTAATATGGTCAGAAGGAGCATGTAAAAACGTTCCCGAAATAACCACATGTAAGACTTTGATGCTTAAAATGTTTAGGGAGAAATGGCATACTGGTGTGCATTTTTTTTTTAAACTACCAATACCAGCAATATACAGTTTACATAATATGTTTATGTTCCTAAATTAATATCGTTTATGAGCATGTGAAAAGCATGGTGAATCGGAGATTCTCAAAACTTACTTTGTATGATTGGAAACAAATACATGATCGGATCAACGAAAAGCTGTGGTGTTACTTTTTGTCAATGAAAAAATAGTCTTTTCGTTTACAAAGACGGTTACAAAGAATGTGGACCAGGGTAATACTTTGAGTTTAGAGCTTGTCCAAGGTCATTCATTATTAATACTATTAGTAATATCTTCGGTAAAGACCTTGATGCTTAAAATATTTCTGCATACTTAAAGTATTTATGATAAAGGTAGATTGTGTACTTTTGCCCAACTGAGGAATCTTGCTTTCATAAAATACAGATGCAGCCATTCAAAGTGCGCGGCACAGACACATACCGTGGGTAATTGGCTACATCATCGTGCGTCATACCGCGGTACGTGATTAGTTGACCGACAGGGGCACTCGTGGTGCGTTGGTCGGTTGTAGAAAGATTTAAATGTCTTTACTGTGCCCGTTTTAGTATTGAATATTTATATGGAATTTTGCCACTGAAGGGAAATCTTAGTAGCTGAGCATAAAAAGAATAGGAGCATAACGCGTGTGAAGGCCATAAACGATATTAATTTTGAAACATAAACATACAGTATTACAGTATATGGCTGGTCTCGGTACTTTAAAGAAAAAATACACCCCAGTATTCCATTTCTCCCTAAACATTTTAAGCATCGAAGTCTTTAACTAACGTGAATTAACGTGTATAAAAAGTGGTAGTTTTAAACTTTTCTGCAAATATAATATGGAATCGCGTATCTAAAGAAATTAATAACGATATAATTATATTCATATACTGCAACACAATAGTACACGCTGTACAATGTCTGTTGATACTGTATGTGTAGGGCTGTTTCACCACTCCTCATGTGACCTTGCAGGTGTTTCTATGGTCTATGTTCTCCACTTCTGAACCACAGGTTGGGTGTTCAAATCTAGTTGACACTACAACTTTTCTTTTAACAAACATTTCTTTAAAAAAATAAAATAGTAATATTATGGACAATCAATTGACTTTTTATATTTCTAAATATCGCAACATGTTCGAATTTAAATCATTTTTAATAACAATGAATAGTCACCTTCTTTCCTTCTGACAACGGTCCCTGCTTCTGCTTCCTGCTTCTATTGTGTGTGTGGGGGGGGATCCCTTTAGATCTCCCTTCAGATTTAAAAGGTTATTAATTATATCTTTGGTGTTGCATCTTCCCAATGTAGCTGATCTTTTGCTGCCTGGGTAAACTATCACAAAGCTTTAGAGAACTTAACATTTCTATTATCAACAAATTGTGAATACGACATTTACATTGGTGTTATTAATTTTTTCACTTGAGTGTATAGAGGAGTGTCAGCTGTCAATGAGAGCAGACCCCCCTCTTAGGCTGGGTAAACGATTTTTTTTAATTTTTAAAAAAAGAAATAAAAAAAATTGATATAATGGTATAAACATTTACTGCAATGCATTTACTTTGGTGGGTAGCCACGTCAGCTTGCAACATTTTGGCTGTGAATCCTTCTTCAGGTGTGAGGGTCTTCAACTCAAAATGAAATGCTTGAAGTTCGTAATGTACAGATGCAGCCATTCAAAATGTGTGGGGCACGCCACGGTACAACGCGGTGGGCGTATCGCATCAAAACGCGGTATGACGCATTTGACATCATACAGGAAATTACCATATATAAATGAGATTATGTTAATAGTATCCGGAATCACTTTGTAAAACTGCCAGGAAAACGAAAATACTTTATTTTTTCATTGACAAAAAGTAACACCACAGCATTTCGTTGATCTAACTAACAAGGACAGAACATTAGCTAGCCAATATGATAAAGGAATAAATTACTTTTTTTGTTCATTTCTTTAGCACATTTGTGCAAGCACTTGGAAACTGTCCAATCCCTAGTTCGTCAGGCATTTTCTTTTACTATAACAGACATAAAACTCCCTTGCTTTTAACAGAGCGTTTCATAATATCTAACAACGAAAATAATTTAAACTGTGACACTTACCATTCAACCAGAGCTCAAAAGATCACAAGGATCCTCAAGAGCACAACAAAGATTGCATTAAAAGATACGTGTATCAGATACATGAGAATCCAAGCTTTTTTATTTACGTGTTCTTATCTAAGCTAAGAAGTAGTCTTTAAAATTCATCACACAGTAAAAAGTCAAATTTCTGGGGAGTGCGTATACCAGAGATTATGGCACCGCTTCAGAAGGGTGTCAGCCAGTCTGATTCCAGGACAGGAATGATCTGTTTTATAATCAAAAATATAATATGGAATCACGTATCTAAAGAAATTAATAATGATATTAATTTAAGGATCTAAATATCTCAATCTATGTATCTATATAGCTGGTAGTATTACTGTATTTCACTTTCTTTGTAAACACGTTTTGTTAACACCCGAATCGCAGGTGGATTCTGTTTTTTGGTCTGTTATGGTCTGAAGCTCAAATCCTGCTTAACTAAAAATTAGACACAAGAAGAGAATTATTGGACAATGTTGTGAGGCTCTGGAGGAATTTCTCTGTAAACTGAAGAGTTATAGAGGAGACAGGTTGTGTATCGCTGCTTTTGACACTTGTAAAAAAAACATTCCAATGTTAATGCGACACGGAAGATATTGTGGTGTATTGGTTGTTAGTGAAAAGATTTAATCATTTAATCTCTTTACTGTGCACATTTTAACCTGCTTAGTATTTTTATTTATATGGAATTTTACCACTAAAGGGAAATTTTAGAAGCTAAGCATAAAACGCAGAGGAGCATAAACAATATTAATTTAGGAACATAAATATCTTACGTAAACTGCATGTTGCTGGTATTGGTATTTTAAAGAAAAAATACACACCAATATTCCATTTCTCCCTAAACATTTTAAGCATCAAAGTCTTACGTGGTTGACCTGCCGACCATATTACTGTAATATCTGTATTGCTGTTTCAGTAGATGTCATAGGACTTACCTTGGTGGCGAGATGGCTTAAGTGACTGATTTACAATATAAAAGTGAAGGCAGGAGTGCAAATCCAGCAATCACTGTGAGTTTTCTTTTAACCAAAACACTTCTTTGAAAAACTAAAATAGCAAATATTATGGACACTACAGTATATTGACATTTTTTATATTTCAAAAATACTCCAATGTAACTGCTGGTGCAGGAACAGCACATTTTTCAAAACGTGTTTTTCAGCCGAGATAAACGCGTTTTTGCAAACTTTGGACTACCAATATATCTGCTGGGCTCAAAAGAGCAAACTGAGTCAACTCTTAGCCCCACAGTGTAGAAGTTGTCAAAACGTATTTTTCAGCCGAGATTGACACGTTTTTGCAACTTTGGGCACTCCAATGTAACTGCTGGGGCAGGAACAGCAAATTTTTCAAAACGTGTTTTTCGGCCGAAATAAACGTGTTTTTAAAAACTTTGAAATCCCAGTGTATCTGCTTGGCTCAGAAGAGCACACTGAGTCAGCTCTTAGCCCCACTGTGCAGATGTTGTCAAAATGTTTTCAGCCGAGATAAACACGTTTTTTCAGCCTTGAGCACCCGTATGTAACTGCTGAGGTCAGAAGAGCACTCTTGTCAAAATATGTTTTTCAGCTGAGATAAATGCGTTTTTGCAAACATTGGCACCCCAATGTAACTGCTGGGGCTACAAGAGCACACTGAGTCAGCTCTAAGCCCCACTGTGATGAAGTTGTCAAAACGTGTTTTTCATTCGAGATAAATGCGATATTGCAATCTTTGGAATCCCAATGTAACTGCTGGGGCCAGAAGATTACACCGAGTCAGTTCTTAGCCCCACTGTGCAGAAGTTGTAAAAATGTGTTTTTCAGCTGAGATAAATGCATTTTTGCAACCTTGAGCACCCCAACGTAACAGCTGAGGTCTAAAGAGCACTCTTGTCAAAACGTGTTTTTCAGCCGAGATAAATGCGTTTTTGCAACCTTGAGCACCCCAATGCTACTGCTTGGCTCAGAGGAGAACACTGAGTCAGCTCTTAGCCCCACAGTGCTGAAGTTGTCAAAACCTGTTTTTCAGAAGAGATAAACACGTTTTTGCAACTTTGGGCACTCCAATGTAACTACTGGGGCAGGAACAGCACATTTTTCAAAACGTGTTTTTCAGCCGAGTTAAACACGTTTTTGCAAACTTTGGAATCCCAATGTAAATGCTGGGTTCAGAAGAGCACACTGAATCAACTCTTAGTCCCACTGTGCAGAAGTTGTCAAAACGTGTTTTTCAGCCCAGATAAACGTGCTTTTGCAACCTTGAGCACCCAATGTAACTGCTTGGCTCAGAAGAGCAAATTGAGTTAGCTCTTATCCCCACAGTGCAGAAATTGTCAAAATGTGTTTTTCAGCTGAGATGAACGCATTTTTGCTATCTTGAGCACCAAAATGTAACTGCTGAGGTCAGAAGAGCAAATTGAGTTAGCTCTTATCCCCACAGTGCAGAAATTGTCAAAACGTGTTTTTCAGCTGAGATGAACGCATTTTTGCTATCTTGAGCACCAAAATGTAACTGCTGAGGTCAGAAGAGCAAACTCAGTCAGCTGTTAGCCCCACAGTGCAGAAGTTGACAAAACGTGTTTTTCAGCTGAGAGAAACGCATTTTTGCAAACTTTGGAATCCCAATGTATCTGCTGTGCTCAAAAGAACACACCGAGTCTGCTCTTAGTCCCACTGTGCAGAAGTTGTCAAAATGTGTTTTTCACAAGAAATAAACACGTTTTTGTAACTTTGGGCACTCAAATGTAACTGCTGGGGCAGGAACAGCACATTTTTCAAAACTTATTTTTCAGCGGAAAGGAACGCGTTTTTGCAAACTTTGAAATCCCAATGTAACTGCTTGGTTAAGAAGAGCACACTGAGTTAGCTCTTAGCCTCACATTGTAGAAGTCGTCAAAACATGTTTTTCAGCCGAGAAGAACGCATTTTTGCAATCTTGAGCACCCCAATGTAACTACTAAGGTCAGAAGAGCAAACTGAGTCAGCTGTTAGCCCCACAGTTCAGAAGTTGTCAAAACGTGTTTTTCAGCCGAGATAAACGCGTTTTTGAAACCTTGAGCACCCCAATGTTACTGCTTGGCTAAGAAGAGCACACTCAGTCATCTCTTAGCCCCACATTGTAGAAGTTGTCAAAACGTGATTTTCAGCCGAGATAATGCGTTTTTGCAAACTTTTGAATCCCAATGTAACTGCTGGGCTCAGAAGAGCCCACTGAGTCAGCTCTTAGCCCTGTTGTGCAGAAGTTGTCAAAACGTGTTTTTCAGCTGGAGATAAACGCGTTTTTCAATGTGGAGCATCCCAATGTAACTGCTGGGCTCAGAAGAGCACACTGAGTCAGCTCTTTGCCCCATTGTGCAGAAGTTGTCAAAACGTGTTTTTCAGCCCGAGATAAACGCCTTTTTCAATCTGGAGCAAACCAATGTAACTCCTGAGCTCAGAAGAGCACACTGAGTCAGCTCTTAGCCCCATTGTGCAGAAGTTGTCAAAACGTGTTTTTCAGATCGAGATAAACGCCTTTTTCAATCTGGAGCTTCCCATTGTAACTGCTGGGCTCAGAAGAGCACACTGAGTCAGCTATTAGCCCCTGTGTGCAGAAGTTGTAAAAACGTGTTTTTGAGCTCGAGATAAACGTGTTTTTCAATCTGGAGCATCCCAATGTTACTGCTGGGCTCAGAAGAGCACACTGAGTCAGTACTTAGCCCCACTGTGCAGAAGTTGTCAAAATGTATTTTTTAGCCCAAGATAAACGCTTTTTTCAATATGAAGCTTCCCAATGTAACTGCTGGGCACAGAAGAGCACAGTAAGTCAGCTCTTAGCCCCACTGTGCAGAAGATGTCAAAACGTGTTTTTCAGCAAAAGATAAACGCATTTTTCAATCTGGAGCTTCCCAATGTAACTGCTGGGCTCAGAAGAGCACACTGAGTCAGCTGTAAGCCCTACTGTGCAGAAGTTGTCAAAACGTGTTTTTCAGCCGACATAAAGCGTTTTTGCAACCTTGAGCACCCCAACGTAACTGCTAATGTCAGAAGAGCAAACTGAGTCAGCTGTTAGCCCCACAGTTCAGAAGTTGTCAGAACGTGTTTTTCAGCAGAGATAAACGCGTATTTGCAACCTTGAGCATCCAATGTAACTGCTTGGCAATGAAGAGGTCACTGAGTCAGCTCTTAGCCCCACATTGTAGAAGTCGTCAAAACATGTTTTTCAGCCGAGAAGAACGCATTTTTGCAATCTTGAGCACCCCAATGTAACTACGAAGGTCAGAAGAGCAAACTGAGTCAGCTGTTAACCCCACAGTTCAGAAGTTGTCGAAACGTGTTGTTTTCAGTCAAGATAAATGCGTTTTTGAAACCTTGAGCACCCCAATGTTACTGCTTGGCTAAGAAGAGCACACTCAGTCATCTCTTACCCCACATTGTAGAAGTTGTCAAAACGTGATTTTCAGCCGACATAATGCGTTTTTGCAAACTTTTGAATCCCAATGTACCTGCTGGGCTCAGAAGAGCCCACTGAGTCAGCTCTTAGCCCTGTTGTGCAGAAGTTGTCAAAACGTATTTTTCAGATCGAGATGAACGCCTTTTTCAATCTGGAACATCCCAATGTAACTGCCGGGCTCAGAAGATCACACTGAATCAGCTTTTAGTCCCATTGTGCAGAAGTTGTCAAAACCAGTTTCTCAGCCCGAGATAAACGCCTTTTTCAACCTGGAGCGTCCCAATGTAACTGCTGGGCTCAGAAGAGCACACTGAGTCAGCTGTAAGCCCCACTGTGCAGAAGTTGTCAAAACGTGTTTTTCTGCCCGAGATAAACGCTTTTTTCAATCTGGAGCATCCCAATGTAACTGCTGGGCTCAGAAGAGCACACTGAGTCAGCTCTTAGCCCCATTGTTCAGAAGTTGTAAAAACGTGTTTTTCAGCCCAAGATAAATGCATTTTTCAATCTGGAGCTTCCCAATGTAACTGCTGGGCTCAGAAGAGCACACTGAGTCAGTACTTAGCCCCACTGTGCAGAAGTTGTCAAAATGTGTTTTTCAGCTCAAGATAAACGCGTTTTTCCATATGAAGCTCTCCAATGTAACTGGTGGGCTCAGAAGAGCACACTGAGTCAGTACTTAGTCCCATTGTGCAGAAGTTGTCAAAACCTGTTTTTCAGTCTTAGATAAACGCGTTTTTCAATCTAAAGCATCCCAATGTAACTGTTGGGCTCAGAAGAGCACACTGAGTCAGCTTTTAGTCCCATTGTGAAGAAGTTGTCAAAACATGTTTTTCAGATCGAGATGAACGCCTATTTCAATCATGAGCATCCCAATGTAACTGCTGGGCTCAGAAGAGCACACTGAGTCAGCTCTTAGCCCCATTGTGCAGAAGTTGTCAAAACGTATTTTTCAGATCGAGATGAACGTCTTTTTCAATCTGGAGCATCCCAATGTAACTGCTGGGCTCGGAAGATCACACTGAATCAGCTTTTAGTCCCATTGTGCAGAAGTTGTCAAAACGTGTTTTTCAGCCTGAGATAAACGCCTTATTCAACCTGGAGCGTCCCAATGTAACTGCTGGGCTCAGAACAGCACACTGAGTCAGTACTTAGCCCCACTGTGCAGAAGATGTCAAAACGTGTTTTTCAGCTCGAGATAAACGCGTTTTTCAGTGTGGAGCATCCCAATGTAACTGCTGGGCTCAGAAGAGCACACTGAGTCAGCTCTTAGCCCCATTGTGCAGAAGTTGTCAAAACGTGTTTTTCATCCCGAGATAAATGCGTTTTTCAATCTGGAGCTTCCCAATGTAACTGCTGGGCTCAGAAGAGCACACTGAGTAAGCTCTCAGCCCCACTGTGCAGAAGTTGTCAAAACGTGTTTTTCATCCCGAGATAAACGCGTTTTTCAATCTGGAGCATCGCAATGTAACTGCTCGGCTCAGAAGGGCACACTGAGTCAGTACTTAGCCCCACTGTGCAGAAGTTGTCAAAATGTGTTTTTCAGCCCGAGATAAACGCCTTTTTCAACCTGGAGCAAACCAATGTAACTGCTTGGCTCAGAAGAGCACACTGAGTCAGCTCTTAGCCCCACTGTGCAGAAGTTTTCAAAATGTGTTTTTCAGCCTGAGATAAATGCTTTTTTCAATCTGGAGCATCCCAATGTAACTGCTGGGCTCAGAAGAGCACACTGAGTCAGCTATTAGCCCCAGTGTGCAGAAGTTGTCAAAACGTGTTTTTCAGCCCGAGATAAACGCGTTTTTCAATATGGAGCATCCCAATGTAACTGCTGGGCTCTGAAGAGCACATTGAGTCAGCTTAAGCCCCACTGTGCAGAAGTTGTCAAAACGTGTTTTTCAGCCCGGGATAAACGCGTTTTTCAATCTGGAGCAAACCAATGTAACTCCTGGGCTCTGAAGAGCCCAATGAATCAGCTTTTAGCCCGACTGTGCAGAAGTTGTCAAAACGTGTTTTTCTGCCCGGGATAAACGCGTTTTTCAATCTGGAGCAAACCAATGTAACTCCTGGGCTCTGAAGAGCCCAATGAATCAGCTTTTAGCCCGACTGTGCAGAAGTTGTCAAAACGTGTTTTTCAGCCCGAGATAAACGCCTTTTTCAATCTGGAGCTTCCCAATGTAACTGCTGGGCTCAGAAGAGCACACTGAGTCAGTACTTAGCCCCACTGTGCAGAAGATGTCAAAATGTGTTTTTCAGCTCGAGATAAACGCGTTTTTCAGTGTGGAGCATCCCAATGTAACTGCTGGGCTCAGAAGAGCACACTGAGTCAGCTCTTAGCCCCATTGTGCAGAAGTTGTCAAAACGTGTTTTTCAGAACGAGATAAATGCGTTTTTCAATCTGGAGCATCCCAATGTAACTGCTGGGCTCAGAAGGGCACACTGAGTCAGTACTTAGCCCCACTGTGCAGAAGTTGTCAAAATGTTTTTTTCAGCCTGAGATAAATGCTTTTTTCAATCTGGAGCATCCCAATGTAAATGCTGGGCTCAGACGAGCTCACTGAGTCAGCTCTTAGCCGAATTGTGCAGAAGTTGTCAAAACGTGTTTTTCAGATCGAGATAAATGCCTTTTTCAATCTGAAGGTTCCCATTGTAACTGCTGGGCACAGAAGAGCACACTGAGTCAGCTATTAGCCCCAGTGTGCAGAAGTTGTAAAAACGTGTTTTTCAGGTCGAGATAAACGTGTTTTTCAATCTGGAGCATCCCAATGTTACTGCTGGGCTCAGAAGAGCACACTGAGTCAGTACTTAGCCCCACTGTGCAGAAGTTGTCTAAATGTATTTTTTAGCCCAAGATAAACGCGTTTTTCAATCTGGAGCATCCCAATGTAACTGCTGGGCTCAGAAGAGCACACTGAGTCAGTACTTAGCCCCACTGTGCAGAAGATGTCAAAACGTGTTTTTCAGGCGAGATAAAGCGTTTTTGCAACCTTGAGCACCCCAACGTAAATGCTAATGTCAGAAGAGCAAACTGAGTCAGCTGTTAGCCCAACAGTTCAGAAGTTGTCAGAACGTGTTTTTCAGCCGAGATAAACGCATATTTGCAACCTTGAGCATCCAATGTAACTGCTTGGCAATGAAGAGGTCACTGAACCAGCTCTTAGCCCCACATTGTAGAAGTTGTCAAAACGTGTTTTTCAGCCGAGATGAACGCATTTTTGCAATCTTGAGCACCCCAATGTAACTACTAAGGTCAGAAGAGCAAACTGAGTCAGCTGTTAGCCCCACAGTTCAGAAGTTGTCAAAACGTGTTGTTTTCAGTCAAGATAAACGCGTTTTTGAAACCTTGAGCACCCCAATGTTACTGCTTGGCTAAGAAGAGCACACTCAGTCATATCTTAGCCCCACATTGTAGAAGTTGTCAAAACGTGATTTTCAGCCGAGATAATGCGTTTTTGCAAACTTTTGAATCCCAATGTAACTGCTGGGCTCAGAAGAGCACACTGAGTCAGCTCTTAGCCCCACTGTGCAGAAGTTGTCAAAACGTGTTTTTCAGCCCGAGATAAACGCGTTTTTCAATCTGGAGCAAACCAATGTAACTCCTGGGCTCTGAAGAGCACAATGAATCAGCTTTTAGCCCGACTGTGCAGAAGTTGTCAAAATCAGTTTTTCAGCCCAAGATAAACGCGTTTTTCAATCTGGAGCATCCCAATGTAACTGTTGGGCTCAGAAGAGCACACTGAGTCAGTACTTAGCCCCACTGTGCAGAAGATGTCAAAACGTGTTTTTCAGCTCGAGATAAACGCGTTTTTCAGTGTAGAGCTTCCCAATGTAACTGCTGGGCTCAGAAGAGCAAACTGAGTCAGCTGTAAGCCCTACTGTGCAGAAGTTGTCAAAACGTGTTTTTCAGGCGAGATAAAGCGTTTTTGCAACCTTGAGCACCCCAACGTAAATGCTAATGTCAGAAGAGCAAACTGAGTCAGCTGTTAGCCCCACAGTTCAGAAGTTGTCAGAACGTGTTTTTCAGCCGAGATAAACGCATATTTGCAACCTTGAGCATCCAATGTAACTGCTTGGCAATGAAGAGGTCACTGAACCAGCTCTTAGCCCCACATTGTAGAAGTTGTCAAAATGTGTTTTTCAGCCGAGATGAACGCATTTTTGCAATCTTGAGCACCCCAATGTAACTACTAAGGTCAGAAGAGCAAACTGAGTCAGCTGTTAGCCCCACAGTTCAGAAGTTGTCAAAACGTGTTGTTTTCAGTCAAGATAAACGCGTTTTTGAAACCTTGAGCACCCCAATGTTACTGCTTGGCTAAGAAGAGCACACTCAGTCATATCTTAGCCCCACATTGTAGAAGTTGTCAAAACGTGATTTTCAGCCGAGATAATGCGTTTTTGCAAACTTTTGAATCCCAATGTAACTGCTGGGCTCAGAAGAGCCCATTGAGTCAGCTCTTAGCCCTGTTGTGCAGAAGTTGTCAAAACATGTTTTTCAGCCCAAGATAAACGCTTTTTTCAATCTGGAGCTTCCCAAAGTAACTGCTGGGCTCAGAAGAGCACACTAAGTCAGTACTTAGCCCCACTGTGCAGAAGTTGTCAAAATGTGTTTTTCAGCCCAAGATAAACGCCTTTTTCAATCTGGAGCATCACAATGTAACTGCTGGGCTCAGAAGAGCACACTGAATCAGCTCTTAGCCCCACTGTGCAGAAGTTGTCAAAATGTGTTATTCAGATCAAGATAAATGCGTTTTTCAATGTGGAGCATCCCAATGTAACTGCTGGGCTCAGAAGAGCACACTGAGTCAGTACTTAGCCCCACTGTGCAGAAGATGTCAAAATGTGTTTTTCAGCTTGAGATAAACGCGTTTTTCAGTGTGGAGCATCCCAATGTAACTGCTTGGCTCAGAAGAGCAAATTGAGTTAGCTCTTATCCCCACAGTGCAGAAATTGTCAAAACGTGTTTTTCAGCTGAGATGAACGCATTTTTGCTATCTTGAGCACCAAAATGTAACTGTTGAGGTCAGAAGAGCAAACTGAGTTAGCTCTTATCCCCACAGTGCAGAAATTGTCAAAACGTGTTTTTCAGCTGAGATGAACGCATTTTTGCTATCTTGAGCACCAAAATGTACCTGCTGAGGTCAGAAGAGCAAACTCAGTCAGCTGTTAGCCCCACAGTGCAGAAGTTGACAAAACGTGTTTTTCAGCTGAGAGAAACGCATTTTTGCAAACTTTGGAATCCCAATGTATCTGCTGTGCTCAAAAGGACACACCGAGTCTGCTCTTAGTCCCACTGTGTAGAAGTTGTCAAAATGTGTTTTTCACAAGAAATAAACACGTTTTTGTAACTTTGGGCACTCAAATGTAACTGCTGGGGCAGGAACAGCACATTTTTCAAAACTTGTTTTTCAGTGGAAAGGAATGCGTTTTTGCAAACTTTGAAATCCCAATGTAACTGCTTGGTTAAGAAGAGCACACTGAGTCAGCACTTAGCCCCACAGTGCAGAAGTTGTCAAAACATGTTTTTCAGCCGAGATAAACGTGTTTTTGAAACATTGAGCACCCCAATTTAACTGCTGGGCTCAAAAGAACAAACTGAGTCAGCTGTTAGCCCAACAGTTCAGAAGTTGTCAAAACGTGTTTTTCAGCCGAGATAAATGCGTATTTGCAACCCTGAGCATCCAATGTAACTGCTTGGCAATGAAGAGGTCACTGAGTCAGCTCTTAGCCCTGTTGTGCAGAAGTTGTCAAAACGTGTTTTTCAGCTGGAGATAAACGCGTTTTTCAATCTGGAGTGTCCCAATGTAACTGCTGGGCTCAGAAGAGCACACTGAGTCAGCTCTTAGCCCCTCTGTGCAGAAGTTGTCAAAACGTGTTTTTCAGCCCAAGATAAACGCCTTTTTCAATCTGGAGCATCACAATGTAACTGCTGGGCTCAGAAGAGCAAACTGAGTCAGCTCTTAGCCCCACTGTGCAGAAGTTGTCAAAATGTGTTATTCAGCTCAAGATAAATGCGTTTTTCAATGTGGAGCATCCCAATGTAACTGCTGGGTTCAGAAGAGCACACTGAGTCAGCTCTTAGCCCCATTGTGCAGAAGTTGTCAAAACGTGTTTTTCATCCCGAGATAAACACGTTTTTCAATCTGGAGCTTCCCAATGTAACTGCTGGGCTCAGAAGAGCACACTGAGTCAGTACTTAGCCCCACTGTGCAGAAGATGTCAAAACGTGTTTTTCAGCTCGACATAAGTGCGTTTTTCAGTGTGGAGCATCCCAATGTAACTGCTGGGCTCAGAAGAGCACACTGAGTCAGCTCTTAGCCCCATTGTGCAGAAGTTGTCAAAACGTGTTTTTCAGATCGAGATAAACGCCTTTTTCAATCTGGAGCTTCCCATTGTAACTGCTGGGCTCAGAAGAGCACACTGAGTCAGCTATTAGCCCCTGTGTGCAGAAGTTGTAAAAACGTGTTTTTGAGCTCGAGATAAACGTGTTTTTCAATCTGGAGCATCCCAATGTTACTGCTGGGCTCAGAAGAGCACACTGAGTCTGTACTTAGCCCCACTGTGCAGAAGTTGTCAAAATGTATTTTTTAGCCCAAGATAAACACGTTTTTCAATATGAAGCTTCCCAATGTAACTGCTGGGCACAGAAGAGCACAGTAAGTCAGCTCTTAGCCCCACTGTGCAGAAGATGTCAAAACGTGTTTTTCAGCCCAAGATAAACGCATTTTTCAATCTGGAGCTTCCCAATGTAACTGCTGGGCTCAGAAGAGCACACTGAGTCAGTACTTAGCCCCACTGTGCAGAAGATGTCAAAACGTGTTTTTCAGCTCGAGATAAACGCGTTTTTCAGTGTGGAGCATCCCAATGTAACTGCTGGGCTCAGAAGAGCACACTGAGTCAGCTCTTAGCCCCATTGTGCAGAAGTTGTCAAAACGTGTTTTTCAGCCGACATAAAGCGTTTTTGCAACCTTGAGCACCCCAACGTAACTGCTAATGTCAGAAGAGCAAACTGAGTCAGCTGTTAGCCCCACAGTTCAGAAGTTGTCAGAACGTGTTTTTCAGCAGAGATAAACGCGTATTTGCAACCTTGAGCATCCAATGTAACTGCTTGGCAATGAAGAGGTCACTGAGTCAGCTCTTAGCCCCACATTGTAGAAGTCGTCAAAACATGTTTTTCAGCCGAGAAGAACGCATTTTTGCAATCTTGAGCACCCCAATGTAACTACGAAGGTCAGAAGAGCAAACTGAGTCAGCTGTTAGCCCCACAGTTCAGAAGTTGTCAAAACGTGTTGTTTTCAGTCAAGATAAACGCGTTTTTGAAACCTTGAGCACCCCAATGTTACTGCTTGGCTAAGAAGAGCACACTCAGTCATCTCTTACCCCACATTGTAGAAGTTGTCAAAACGTGATTTTCAGCCGAGATAATGCGTTTTTGCAAACTTTTGAATCCCAATGTAACTGCTGGGCTCAGAAGAGCCCACTGAGTCAGCTCTTAGCCCTGTTGTGCAGAAGTTGTCAAAACGTATTTTTCAGATCGAGATGAACGCCTTTTTCAATCTGGAGCATGCCAATGTAACTGCCGGGCTCAGAAGATCACACTGAATCAGCTTTTAGTCCCATTGTGCAGAAGTTGTCAAAACCAGTTTCTCAGCCCGAGATAAACGCCTTTTTCAACCTGGAGCGTCCCAATGTAACTGCTGGGCTCAGAAGAGCACACTGAGTCAGCTGTAAGCCCCACTGTGCAGAAGTTGTCAAAACGTGTTTTTCTGCCCGAGATAAACGCTTTTTTCAATCTGGAGCATCCCAATGTAACTGCTGGGCTCAGAAGAGCACACTGAGTCAGCTCTTAGCCCCACTGTGCAGACGTTGTCAAAATGTGTTTTTCAGCTCAAGATAAACGCGTTTTTCAATATGAAGCTCTCCAATGTAACTGCTGGGCTCAGAAGAGCACACTGAGTCAGCTTTTAGTCCCATTGTGCAGAAGTTGTCAAATCCTGTTTTTCAGTCTGAGATAAACGCGTTTTTCAATCTAAAGCATCCCAATGTAACTGTTGGGCTCAGAAGAGCACACTGAGTCAGCTTTTAGTCCCATTGTGCAGAAGTTGTCAAAACCAGTTTCTCAGCTCGAGATAAACGCCTTTTTCAACCTGGAGCGTCCCAATGTAACTGCTGGGCTCAGAAGAGCACACTGAGTCAGCTCTTAGCCCCATTGTGCAGAAGTTGTCAAAACTTGTTTTTCAGATCGAGATGAACGCCTATTTCAATCTGGAGCATCACAATGTAACAGCTGGGCTCAGAAGAGCACACTGAGTCAGCTCTTAGCCCCATTGTGCAGAAGTTGTCAAAACGTATTTTTCAGATCGAGATGAACGTCTTTTTCAATCTGGAGCATCCCAATGTAACTGCTGGGCTCGGAAGATCACACTGAATCAGCTTTTAGTCCCATTGTGCAGAAGTTGTCAAAAGCAGTTTCTCAGCCTGAGATAAACGCCTTTTTCAACCTGGAGCGTCCCAATGTAACTGCTGGGCTCAGAAGAGCCCACTGAGTCAGATCTTAGCCCCATTGTGCAGAAGTTGTCAAAACGTGTTTTTCATCCCGAGATAAATGCATTTTTCAATCTGGAGCTTCCCAATGTAACTGCTGGGCTCAGAAGAGCACACTGAGTAAGCTCTCAGCCCCACTGTGCAGAAGTTGACAAAACGTGTTTTTCATCCCGAGATAAACGCGTTTTTCAATCTGGAGCATCCCAATGTAACTGCTCGGCTCAGAAGGGCACACTGAGTCAGTACTTAGCCCCACTGTGCAGAAGTTGTCAAAATGTGTTTTTCAGCCCGAGATAAACGTCTTTTTCAATCTGGAGCGTCCCAATGTAACTGCTGGGCTCAGAAGAGCACACTGAATCATGCTGGGAGAGCGGGAGTCTGAGACCCCTGTGAAACCTCTATTGGGGAAAAGGGAGAATTCAGGTTGAGGCCTTTCATAGATTTTTAATAGTGGTTAGAACAAATGTGTAAAGAATGTGGGGTTGTATGATGATGGGATGTGGGCTGGCACATACCGAACTGTATGACAAAGATGATCCCGTGATGTGGACTGCCCTGCCCCTTGGATACTGATCTAGGGGCATACTACACTGGGAAAGTGTGCCAGGCTGTAATTGCCTCACTAGGGGTAAGTTGGAAGTCACATTGCCCCCATCACCCACAGTCTGAAAGACCAACTAAGGAAATATCAACTGAAGGGACACCGTGGGTAGATGCTCTACATGCAGTCCTGTGCGGTTTGCGGGCTGGAGCAAACGGAACTGTGAGACTGAGCCCATTTGAGATCATCACGGGCAGCCAAAGAAACTCCCTTGAGGCCAAGTTTGGCTAACGCACTGATGAATTTACTAACTCTCTATTAAAGTGTTGTAGGTTTGTTAACTGAAGCGGTGCACAGGGCTCGTGAACAGGTGCCGGACGCTTGGGGACCTCCAGTAGAGGGGAGACACTACCGGATACCTGGCGAGTGGGTGTAGGTGAAGAAGAGATACCCTGCCAGACGTTGCAATCCTGCTGGGAGGGACCATATCAAGTGCCACCAACTACTGACTGTGCCATCTGAGTGACAGGATGAGATCGCTGGATCCGCGCATCGCACTTTCACCGACCCACGGCACCAGAGACTGAGTGAACAGAAAGAAGGATGTTGTTACCGTTTCTGTGTCTGATGCTTCCTAAGACCAACAGTGTGCTTGTTAGGCCTAAGGAGTATTACTGGGGATATGGTATCAATACATTCCAGGTGTTGGCATATCTATTCAGCCAAAAAATTATAATCGGAGTTGGGTCAATATTGCTGTTCCAAGATCCTGACGATAGATCTCCACACGGCTGAGGTCTGCGTTTGGGTCCTGGGGTAGGACTTTATGTATTTGTAGGATTAGGATTGTTTTATGTGTATAATTGTAACTATCACTTGTACAAAAAGATCAATAACATCTTGTTGTAACCGTGGAACGCACAATGTCATGGTAATGCATGCCTGTACATCTAAAAAGGAAAGATCTGCCCTGATATTGTATGTGTAAAAATAGGCAGTCCTGACGTATGCCATATTTTATAAGGGGGGAATGAAGTAAGAGACAAGATGTTAAAAGGGTTAATAACTTAAGTCAGTTCTGCCTGAAAATTAGACTTCTAAGCAACAGGGGTTTATGGCAGGAAAGGGGGTTAACTGATAAGGATTCCAGATGCGAGCAAGGAACCCCCTGGGGGCATAATCTTAAACTGACCATTTGGCCAGGGCCTCTTAACTGGCCAAATACCATGACCCCCCCCCCCTTACCATAATATCGAATGACGTCTGAAGCAGCAAGCAAGGACTATATAACCTAAAAGTTTGTACCGGCACATCCAACAATACTTCAGTTTTGTTGTTTCTTGCGGGAAACAAGACTTCGGCTTTATTGTTCCTTGCATGCAATAAACTCATCTGTTTTACTTCATCTCGGGAACAAGAACCTTATTCTTTCTGTTACAACAGGGGTTACACTTCAAGGTGCCTTACAGTTGTAGGAAGTGATTAGAGACGATTCGTGGCGTGTGCTTGATCCCATATACTGTACGCCCCGGGTTGCAGTGCTAGGATGTAGTACAATACCGCTTCAGCACGTAACAGCGTCATATGCAAGTGCGGGACGTGAGGGTTTCATCTTGCAGACTCTACTTCTCTCCTGTAGAAGTAAAGCAGGGCTTGCTGGGTGAGCTTTTGTTCCGGTAAATTAGGTCACGTGTCATGTTCAATTACTTCTTCTAAACACAACATTTGCTGGTGCTAGCTTTCCCCATGAAAAGAGACATTTCCCTTACTGTACATGACATATCATTTTTTTTCTATCAATAAGTATAGAAATAAAAGAAAAGAAAAAACGGTGTCGCCAAAGAATGCACAGCTCTGTCGACTTGGGGAGGTGTCAAGGGCATTGAGCTCCTTGGACATGAAAAGTGCCAGATAAAATGCCATTTCTCATCATTTCTCTTGGCGTCAGTTCTGCTATTAAATGGGACGGAGGCAAGGGGCTCAGAGAGCAGGATAAGTGCACACCGAACGCAGATGTGTCCAAGTGTCTGTAAAAGCGCGGTGCTCCGCTGGCGCTGTTCCCTAGTGGCTTAAAGTGCCTGCCTGGTAAGCAGGTGATCCTGGGTCTGAATACCAGCGGTGCCTCTCTCCGTGTCTTGTTGTGCTGAATGTATCATTTCAGACAAACATGTACAGCTTGGTTCAGTTTAATGCAAGAATTCATTTCCTTTCTGGAAGAACTTGTTTTTGAAGAAATCCATACAGCTTGTGAAAGATGAAATCCATTTCTTGGTTGTCAGTGGAAAATATTGCCGGCTGCAAGAAGCGCAAGTGATTGTTTTCCTTGACCATAAACCTGCAAATGTAGGGAGTGTAAAAGGCCCTCAGTTTCTGTGGTGCAATCGGTTAGTGCGTTTGGCTGTTAATCGAACAGTTGGTGGTTCAAGCCCACCCGGGGATGTGTGTCTCAGTGTTTCCAATGTGAACATCATCACCGCTAAAGAAGATGGCGCAGAAGGCTCCACAGCCGAAACATTGTGCTTCTTTTCTTCTCTTCTCAGCATGGAGTAAACCTTTGCTTGATCCTTTGCAGCCTACGCATGCTGACGCAGCTACCTTTCTCTTAACGCGCCTCAATCATTATTCACCAAAACGATCAGCAGAATATGTCGCCTTTGTGGTGATGTCACTCCTCTGCTTCACAAATGTCCTTAGTGACGGGCCATTTCTTTCGGCCATTTTTCCGGAGCGGTTATTGATTGCTCCATCATTTCCCTCATGCTTTCCATCACTAGATTGAAAAAAAAAACAGAAACAGGCTGACAGGACGACAATCAAATTGCAAAAACTCATCAAAGCACTCGATAGAGTATTTGAATCCACAAGTAGCTACGAGCAACTTTGTCCTGGCTTGCATGAAAGTCGGAAAATGTCAAAAAGAAAAAGATGGTGGCTTTTTCATATTCGTTCTTTTATTTTTAGTTCGTTGGCTCTTCTGTCCATTGTCCTCCTGCCTGGCTCTTGACCTGTGACTGTCTGAATGCACACAGTAGACTTTCAGGCGGGGGATTTGTCCTGAGCCTCTGTGAAAGACCCACCCACCCCCATAAATAACTGTTCTTTCTACGACTGACCAATGCACCACGAGTGCCCCTGTCGGTCTACCAATCACGTACCACAGTATTGCGCGTCATCGTGTGTCACAATTTGCAAGGACGTAGCCAATTACCCGCGGTACGTGTCTGTGCCGCGCACTTTGAATGGCTCCATCTGTATGTCATTTTTAAGCCATTTTTTTGACCACGCACGAATATTCTTTTCTCCATATCTTCGCAATGGAAACTCAGAACGCCTTCAAACCAAATGCATTTTAAAGACCATGACTTATGAAAATTTTCACACTCTCTACATCAAACTATCAGTGAGCCAATTATCTTTTTTTAAACCTCCGATTTTTCAATGATGCATAATTACGCACTAACTGGAACCTGGTGGACCACTCTATACACATGTTCACAATGTGAGAAAGACTGCTCAATACGGTTTTGTGCGAAAAACCTCTATATCACCATAGGAAGCAGAACAGTGCAGTCTCCAATTCCCCAGACTGTAAGCATTGGACCAAAGCTTTGTTTGATTTCTGAAACCCTTTCTTTGTATCCTGTTTTCATTCAGGTAAGGGTCAACTATAAACACAATACTGCTGACAGCAGGAAAATTAAAAATATTCTTTACTCAGCAGCATATTAAAAACAGCTCCCATGATGTACCAACCGATTTTTTACACAGAAGGCTGACACAGCTTTGCGTTCTGAATCTCTTTTTCTCGTGCTTTTATTTAATGTGGCACTATGCACTGGGATAGGGGAATGCTGTTCAGAAGACAATAGCATTCAAACCACAGCACCCACAATGCTGCAAGTAAGTGTTTTACACACTAAGCAGGTCCTCTGACCTTTCCAAGCCTTGCTTTGGCTTGTGAAACCTTTTTGTTTTATATTGGCACCATGAGACATGAAATACACTGGGATAGTGGGGTCTTCTTCATGACTCAATTTCTTTTTAAGCACAACACCCACTTTGCTGCAGTTAAGTGTTTCACATACTAGGCCGGTCCTCTGACCTTTCCCAGCTTTGTTTTGGGTTGTGAAACTTTTCTTTATTTTTTAATGATTTTTTGAATATAGCACTACAGGTAATATACTGAAATAAGGGGGTCTTCTTTAAAATGCATCTGGTTTGAAGGCGTTCTGTGTTTCCATTGTGTTGATATGGACAAGAGAATATTAGTGAGTTGTCAAAAAAATGTCATAAAAACGACAAAGTGAAGGCTGTGAAAACAGTCACAATGTACTTTATACACAAAGCAAGTGTTCTCGTAACCCTAGGAGGTTTCGTGAAAACGCTACTGGCATGCCAAAATCGTTATCGAACTTTACCCTGGTGCATGCCGGGAGGAATTCATGCACTACAGATGAAAGGGGGCAGGCACGTACAGTTCACATTGAAGCCACAAGTACTCTTCTCGGATGTTGCACAAACAAATCCTAATGTCCTGAAAGCATTGCAGCATGTTTGTGTCTCTCTTCCTGTAGCTGCAGGACGACTGAAACGAATGGACAATCACAATCTGTGGCGTTTAGCGTGACATAGTCTTGCAGGCATCGTGCTGTCTCACTGCAATACTATACCACTCGAGGAAACAGTCCATCTGGCCATGAAACTCATTTGAACGTCTAGCTACAGTTACTAACAATATCATGATTTATTCACAATATGTGGAATCAGCACGTCCCAGAGACAGCTTCCGATATCGTGAGCATTCTCTGATGGTGTGCTGCATGGCTTCTGGGTGTGTACATTGGTGGTATAGTGGTGAGCAAAGCTGCCTTCTAAGCAGTTGACCCAGGTTTGATTCCCAGCCAACACGTTGGTGAATATTTTCAAATGCTGTGATGAACCTAGGAATGCAACTAGCAAAGCCCAACCTTTTGAAAGAGCTAAAGCACTGCAAAACTGAATTGGGGAGAATCTTACTGGGGATTCTGAGCGATGACTTTGTAACCAGGTGGTTATGGAGGGGATATTTGAAATCTGACACTGAAATTGGTAGCTGTCTCTTTAAGACATGCACGTATGAGTGACATCAGCATGCCAGTAATTGTGGGAGTGGACATCGTACAGTTGAGCGTGGTCTGTGGCTACGCATGATGTGAATGCAAAGAGCATGTTAAAATAAGACTGATGTTCTGTGCATCTTGGATTAGGCGAGATCAAAGAGGAAATTGCCACAACCATATTTTTTGCTTTGTCTTTGTTATTATAGTATATATAATAACAAAGAGCTATAGTAGCTCTTTGTGCATCCTGGTGTGTGTATATCTCCAGGTATATCTATGTGAAGCTTTTGAGTTAAAGGTTATACTGCATCCAATCTAAGTTCTGTAACAGAAAATAATACAACCCCTCATTTTTATGATTTCATGCAGATCCAGAATTAAAAAATCCCCATTTAAATTCATTGTAGTACGGTGTGTATTAATTTTGGTACCAGAAATGGGGTATTCTGAGCATTTAGATGAAACTTTGGATGCCGTATAAGGTAAAATAAATAAAAAAATACGGTAGTGGTGAAGAGCTGCACTGCGGGTGTCTGGTCTCCCCAGAGAGGTGGGGGAAGGGACGTCCGGAGCAGGGACCCAGGAGAGGATCGCCAGCAGAACCAGCATTCTGGACTGTTCTAGTGCACGTTGGCAGATACTTTAGTGCTATTTATCACTTTCTGTAGTCAGTCACTGAGTTTGAGTTTGTAGGCATCCTCTCGTGAGGCACCAATAAATGTAGGGGTTTTGTGCATTACAGGGACAATTATTAATTGTAGCAGTAAGTCACAAAATGATTCTTTGATGGCTATTAGAAAAACAACCTTGCGGGATAACACACACACACACGGATACTATTACACGACAATACATTTATTAAGGCATAAAATGTGTATATAAACATAACAGATCTTATAGCGAGGGTTAGCAGAATACAAAAGGTATATATTCGATCACGAAGAGTTACAAACAAAGAGGGACATACATTCAGTATACCATTCATTTATACCATTTCGTTAATGAGCTTTGATTTCAGCTTCTACACTAGATACTCAAAAGCAAGTACATCACTCATAGGAATTAAACTGATATCAACTGGGGTTGAGGTAACAATTGAATTCTCGAGCTGTAACTCAGAATGTTGAATACTCATCCAATCTGTGTGGATTCAGATCTCCCGCGGACACAAAGAAACAGTGGCAGGCTTGTTGCTGTGTCCAATCAGCATTCTCTGGCCTAGTGTCAGGCAGTGCTGGTTTGGCATGAGGGAAGTGGGAGAGATTCCTGCTGCGACGCTCTGGTAGTAGGCTCTCTGAAGACCGGCTAGTTAGTTCTGGCTTACTAGTGAGAGTTTGTGCACATGAGAAAAGCGACTGCGGGTCCAAGCAGGTCACACTCTTTAGACAGGAAGAAGACCGGTTCGTTCCTGATGTATTGCTAGTTCTGAATCCATACAAGAACGATTCTATAAAACGCTCACCAGATTACGTTTTAAGAAGGAACTGCAGCTCAGGTTCAGCCAAGATCTAAACTCGGATGGCAGGATTCAGAGTCCAGAGTGCGGACTGATGGCGCACGGAGGGTCCATATAGATCCCTCAGTGATCTTCCGCGTGTTTAAACCGCCAACGTGTGACTACCCTGTCCATGTGACCTCATTGCTCTGCTCTCGCCTCTGTGCAGCCAAGCCCGACTCATGGTAAAGTGAAAAAAAAAATGCCCTCAACGTGTGATTTTCTCTGGAGCGAGGATAGATGTTACCTTTATATCACTGAACAGAATGTATGAGATGTGGCGGCTAGGTTCAATTTTTTATCCTCTTTAAAAGATTAAGGACTGGGGTGAGCGTGATTCACCACCCTAAGAGCCCGATGTGTGAACCAATTAAGCTGCATAGACTTGGTCATTTAACTATTCTCCATTCGCAGGGTTAAGGTTAATGAGAAAACATTGCTGACTTTTTTTTGCCAGCCACGAGCGCAGAGTAGCAAGGTTTGTATTTCATCTTTTGCAAGTTGCATCCATTTAAAAAAAAGTCGTTCAAGACAGGAAATTAATACTTGCATTTAATTAAGTCTAGCCGTAGGAGGTTATCCATAATGACCAGTTCTGTACGAGAAGACAGAAAAACAAAAAGGCACCGCTGGGATTCAGACCCAGGATCTCCTGTTTACGAAGCAGGCGCTTTAACCAACTAAGCCACAGCACCCCTGGAGTGCTGTCCTTTTACAACCACTTGGACACACCGCTCTGAGACATCTGCATTCGGTGCGCGCTCCGCCTGCTCGCTGAGCAAGTTGCCACCTTTACATACAAAAGCAACATCGACACCAAGAAAAAGGATGACAAATGGCTTTTTTCTGGAACTTTTCATGTCCAAGGAGCTCAATGTGCTTTCCATGTACAACAGGGCCACTGAACTCCACACCGGCCACTGAAGCACAGCAGTGGCTTGGTGGCTTGACATCTCCCAAAGAAAATGTTGAAAGCGCATGTGGAACAGAAAAATGACCCTTCGAGTACAAGGGAAAAAAAAAGATCATCTGGAGCACGCCAACACATGTACGGATAGCCCAGTTTTCTTGACGAGGTGGCCAAGTGGTTAAGGCAATGGACTGCTAATCCATTGGGCTTTGCATGCATGGGTTTGAATCCCATCCTTGTCACATTCAGCATCTGACACATGTGCCCATTCAAAGTTGGCCTTGCTTTCTTTTGCTCCGGTACTAGAGCAGTACATTTTCTAGCTGTGGCTGAAGATGGTATAGTAGGCTAACATCGGTATCGAGCAGTGACAGTAACAGTATTTACTGAGAGAGAGAGAGGCAGCTCAGAAGATGAGCTCCTAATTTCTTTGAGATTTTATTGTTTTCTGTAACTGAACAAATAGTCTAGGAATAAGGCAACATCTAACACAAACTAAAGAAAACCAAAGAAGTAAAGAAATAATTTATCATTGAAAGAAAAACAACAAAGCAAACATCTGAAAATCTGAAGACCAACTATAAGACACAGCTACACCTGAAGATAAAGGACCTGAGGAAAAACTTCAAAGAGAAAAATCTTCAAGAAATGAAGAGGAACAAACAGAAAAAAAGGAACAATTAAAACAAGGAAATAGAATAAGAAGACAAGAAAGAAAGAAAAAGTACACCAAAGGAAACAAGAAGGAAAGGGAAAATACAAGCAGCATCAAGAGAAGCCAAGAACTCAGCCATAAGCACGAAAAACAACTGGTAAGCCCTGATCTTTCTTCTCCTTATTTGAAGAGGCCTCTAAAATTGAACTGATTTACTAAATAAAAGTAAAAAAAAAGTCTTTAGAAAAAGTTACCTTAAAGTTTAAACTAAACCAAATACCACTTGGGCCCATTAAACTCAAAAGGCCAAAGTTGAAGAACCTGTTCCCAAGCAACAGTGGGGCTGATTGTATTCAAAACGCCCTAGCCAGGCTGTCTTTTTGCTCTTCTCACCTGAGCCGATTGTATTTAAAAGAAGCAAGATGAGTACAGAGCAGAAGACAGCCCCACTGGACCAGCCCTGCCCTCTCAGCACAGTACTCCAATACCCTGAGGACGTGAAAACCGTTAAGACCAGGAAACAGTACAAAGACACATGGATGAAGGAAAATCCAGAGACCCTTATCGCTGACTACTGCCAGGCAGGAGAAAAACACATTAAAACGTGCTCTTCTTTACTGAGCACCCAAATGCCTGGCACACAGCTGTGTGCAAGACATATACAAACACCACGAGAAGGGGCATCAGCAAAGGCAGGCAAATCTCCATAGGGGGTGACAGCGAGCTAGAAGACACTGCCCTGACCGTCAACACTTACCACAATGGTACAGTGATGATAAAGGGCAGTGAGGCTGCTCTGGAGCTATTTGAGGAAAAGTTCACCGACCTGAAATCACAGGCTGACCTGGAGAAACCTCCCCCAGAAACAGGAGAGAGACCCAGTAGCCTGATGCCTACCACACCGGAGAGTTCAGCTCCACCTGACTCTGAGCCCATGAACACAGCCACAGCTACAGAACAGATCAGCGAGAGTGTAGCCCTAGGCAACACTGAATCACACCACCCAGACACACACGGCCCACACCAACCCCCCTATGACCACAGCACAGCACGCCTCCTGAGAGAGAAACTCTCTGCTCTGGAGCTGGACTTCACTAAGTCCAAGCAACTGATGCTGGGGAGACTCACAGAGGGGCAGACAGCACAACAGCTAAGAGACGAGGTTAACAAACACAGGAACGAATGCAAAACCTCCAACAAACAGCTCAGGGCACAGATGGAAGAGTTGCTGCAGGACAACAGTAAGCTGCAGTCGGAAGTAGCAGAGCTGAGAGAGGAGGTGCAGCTCGCGGAGAGGACAAGCAAGACCCTCAAAGAACAGCTGAGGAAACTCACTACTTCCCACTGCAGCCCCAACTGCAACAGAATAGCCCTGAGGCCCAGAACACACAACACACAACACCCACCCCCAACCCGCAAAGACACACCGACCCCCACACAACCTGACATCCCTACAACCCCCACCACCAACTCCCACTTACCCAGTACCCCCACCGTAGCAAACACCATACCCACTGCACCCCCCGGCATCCCAGATCCACTCACAACATCACTGCCCAAAAGCACATCCACCTTGCCAAACACTCAGGGTGACCCACACACACACCCAGCCCCAGAGACGGCCCCACCCAACACCTCCACCTCACACACTGCACCCCCCATGCAGCCCCCCACCTGGCAGCACACCAGACACCAGAGGCAGATGCACGGAAGTAGCCCTTCTCATTGACTCCAACGGGAAGTACATCGATGAGCACAGGCTCTTCCCAGGACTACAAACAGCAAAGCTCTGGTGTCCGACGACGGAGAAGGCCCTGCAGCTGCTGTCCAGGTCTGTCCTGGGAGCCCCACGGCACATCATCATCCACACCGGCACCAACGATCTGAGGACCTGGAGGGAGCAGGTGGCCCAGTCCATTAGGAGAGTGGCAGAGAGGGCCATACAGGAGTTCCCTCGCGCCCAATTGTCATCTCCACCCTGCTGTCAAGACAGGATGAGCAGCACCACACCATCCAGAGAATCAAAGCTGAGATCTCACAGTGCTGTGCCCTGCTCCCAAACGTCTACCTGGCCCATCACCCCACCCTTGGATCACAGCATCTACATGACCATAAACACCTCAAAAAACAGACCATCGGACTCTTCACAAACTCTCTGAAAGACACTACACTGGGCAGACACCCAAACAACACCCCAGAGAGAAACAGCAGGACTACCAGAGGAACACCCCAAAACCCACACCCCCACCCCAGACCAGCTCAACCCACAAAGAACAGAACCAGCCCCATCCTACAGCCTTCCAACCCAGACCAACGACCGAACGGGACCAGAACCAGCGCCTCACCCCACGCCCCTCAGCCAGACCAGCAGCTGAACCAGGCCAATCCACAAACCCCCACCCAGCACAACAGCAGAGCTGGACCGAGCCCCTCCTGCACAGCTACGCCGCAGCCCTGGCCAGACCAGCAGTCCCGAGCGGTTTGGAGCTGGGAGAAATCTGGCAGCTCCTGAACCTCATCTGCACCCGGCTTATGAGCTAAACTACCACCACCCACAGCGACAAACAATACTGTTTTTGTTGATGATGTAAATGTCCGACACAAATTTGTTACAGTTCCAGAAAGCAAAAACAAACTGCAAAGATAATTCAAACGATAACAATGAGATCTCTAACGATAAGTATATGGAACATTTAGGGTCTGGGCTCGTCAGCATTTGGGCTGAAGAACACTGATCCTGACTTTATCAAGAATGTAAAGGAGACAGACATCATGATCCTACAGGAGACATGGTGTCGGGGAGACTTGGCTACCCACTGTCCCCCCGGCTACAAGGAGATCATGGTGCCCTTTGTCAAAAAAAATCACCTGGGGCAGAGACTCTGGGGGGATCATTGTGTGGTACAGAGTGGAGCTCAGTCACTCCATACAATTAGTTAAGAGAGAAGAGTCACAAGTTTGGCTTAAAATCAAAAGATATACCATATGTACAGAAAATGAGGTTTTTCTGTGTGCTGTCTACATCCCACCCTCAGAATCCCCTTACTACAGTGAGGGAATTCTCCCCAGTCTCCACACGGAGATCGGTCATTTCCAGGGCCAGGGAAACGTGCTGCTCTGTGGTGACCTCAATGCACGAACAGGCACACTGGCAGACTTTACTAACACACAGGGAAACACTCATGTATTCGGACAATCCCCTCTGTACCACACACCAGTCACCTCACACAGGTGCAGCCATGACTCCACGGTCAACAGCACCGGGCGCGAGCTGCTCCAGCTGTCAAGGGCTGTGCCTGTACATCATCAAAGGCAGCACTAGAGGGGACTCTCTAGGCAGGTTCACCTTCAGCTCAGCTCTGGGCAGCAGTGTGGTGGACTACGCCATCACCGACCTGGACCCCTCCTGTATCAGTGCCTTCACTATCAGGCCACAAACTCCTCTCTCCGACCATAGCCAGATCACACTCTACATGAAGAGAGCACACCAGCACAGAGACACACTGACACAGCCCAGCCAGCTGTACGACCTCAACCAGGTGTACAGATGGGACACAAACAGCCTAGACAGATACCAAACTGTACTGGGCGATGAAGAAATTCACATTCCTAAACACTCCGTATCAAACCAACAAATTAGGCATAAACTTGGCCACACAAAAACTAAATCACCTATTTCACAAACTGGCATCAAAATCTAAACTAAAAACAACTAAATCAAAAAACTACCAAAAAACAAAAGCAAAAGAAAAGTGGTTTGATAGGGAGTGCAAAAACATCAGAAATGCACTACGAAAACTCTCAAATCAAAAACACAGACAACCACACAACACAAAACTACACCTCAGCTACTGTGATACGGTAAAACTTTACAAACACACGCTGAAAAAGAAAAGAAACACATACATAAACAAACAACTTGCAGAAATTGAGAAGTCACTAAATCAGAACTGTTTCTGGGAGAAGTGGAACAATTTAAACAAATCAAAACCAGAAGAATTGGCCATCCAAAATGGAACAATCTGGCAAACATACTTTGAAAATCACTATCAAAGGCTCCCAAATACAAATCAATCAGACCAAAACACCATTTATGAAAAACTCGAAATTTTTGAATTGGCTATCAAAGACAACCAAAACCCCTTAGACTCCCCTATCACTGAGCAGGAGCTACTGGACAAACTCCAGGCCCTCAGACCACGCAAAGCCTGGGGCCAAGATGGAGTCATAAATGAGATGCTGAGACACAGCAGCCCAAAGTTGCAACAAGCCCTGCTCAAACTCCTCAATCTTATCATGACAGCCGGATGTTTCCCCGAGGCCTGGAACCAAGGACTGGTCACGCCCATCTATAAGAGTGGAGATACTCTATCCCAACAACTATCGGGGCATCTGTGTGAACAGTAACCTGGGGAAGGTATTCTGCAGTATCCTAAATACACAAATAGTGGCCTTCCTTACCGAACACAATGTCCTGAGCAAGACTCAGATTGGCTTCTTACCAGATCACCGCACATCTGATCACATTTACACCCTACACACACTGATAGACAAACACGTCCACCAAAAACACAAAGGAAAATTTTTTGCCTGCTTTGTCGATTTCAAAAAAGCATTTGACTCGATTTGGCATAAAAGATTGTTTTATAAACTACTCCAAAGTGGCATAGGAGGCAATGTGTACGACATAATTAAATCAATGTATTCAGAGAGCAAATGTGCAGTGAAAATTGGAAACAAAAGGACCAAATTCTTCACCCAATGCCGTGGGGTGAGACAGGGCTGCAGCCTGAGACCAACACTGTTCAATATCTATATCAACGAATTAGCAGGAATGTTGGAAAAGTCTGCAGTTCCTGGTCTCACACTACACGACACAGAAACCATGTTCCTGCTCTATGCAGATGACCTGGTCCTGCTGTCGCCCACAGAACAGGGGCTGCAGCAGAACCAGGCACTGCTAGAGCAGTACTGTCAGACCTGGGCACTGACAGTCAATCTGGACAAGACCAGAGTTATGGTTTTCCAGAAGAAAGCCAGACCTCAGGGAAACAGGTACAAATTCACATTCAACAGCAACACATTGGAGCATACATCCAGCTACACATATCTCGGTCTCACCATCAGCTCATCTGGGAGTTTTGACCTGGCAGTGAAAGCACTGAGGGAGAAGGCTCGAACCCGGGACTTCCGCGTCTCTCTGCAGTGACCTAGCCCCGTGAGCTAAAGAGAGATCTCTCCACAGCCCAGTAGCTGTGGTCCTGCTATCACAGGGAAGGGCGGTGACGTCACCTGCTCTGGTACGCCGGCTCTTACACAGTACCTGTCGGCCGTAAGCGTTACAATATTTTATGACATGTCTCTGTTGTAAGTGTCTGTTATATGTCTGTAGATTTTATTTTATGTTTTGTTCTATGTTAATTTTATTATTTTATTTGCTTTGGCAACACTGATTGTACCCATCGGTCATGCTAATAAAGCACCTTGAATTGAATTGAATTGAACAGTATTTACGTGCCACTGCTCCCAAGTGGCTCTGGGTTAAGACCGCGCTTTCACTTACTTGCAACGCAAACGGAGAAAGCAATTTTTGACAGTCTCTCGAGAGACTGCGCTAGGTGTTTAGAGATAGACTTTGTCAGTTCCCCCTGGAATGATGGCCTCTCAAATAGTTTGTGATTCCTCTAGACGTTATACAGTACAATCAAAAGCGCAACAAAAGTGTTTTCCGTGGAGCAGGTTTCAGACCCGTAGACCAGTTTTATTTGTACAGCAGGACGCATTCCCAAATGCGAATCTCCTGTTTTAGAAATGCTTTGGGCGGCGTGAAATGAAAATAAGAAATCAATTCCAGATGCACATGGAAGCAATCAAGTGTTTCATCCGAACTGTTTCAAAGACTGCTCAAGAGCTTTCCTTTCATAAACACGCAACGATTAATGATGGGGGTGCACCCTTCAATGCGCCTTACATCTCTAGGTAGTGATTGAGACGATTCGTAGCGTGTGCTCATTTCCATATATGCCCCGTGTTGCAGTGGTAGGATGACATAAAATACTGCTTCGACACGTAACGGCATTATATTCAACTGCAGGAGCTGAGGTCTTTCATAAGCGCGTAAATCAAAGGCAATTCCCGCGTCTAACACTAATGTAAATGCTTTTCAAAGTGCAGTGTGGTGCAGCTTGTAAAATCCTTGTCCACATTTCTCATTTGTTGATGTTTTTTCTGTCTGCCAAAGTTGCATTTTGACATCCGGACGGGGAGACTTGATCATTCGAACGTGAAGCTGCCCTTAAACCCTCTGAGGCGTATCTGTCTGCCGGCATGTATTTTGTCAAAGATTTTTTTTTGAACGGAGAGCGACTTTGAAAAGGTTTCCGCAGCCACCTCGCACTCCATGTTAGATTGTAGGAGGAATGCAGCGGCAGCAGAGCTTGCTGTAGTCGTAGCCGAGTGGCTAAGGCGATAAACTAAAAATCTGTTGGGGACTCCCCGCGCAGTTTTGAATCCTGCCGACTACGGCGTCTGCCGTACGTCACCGTATGCCTGCGCGGCAAAGGCAAAGTGCCGCTTCCCCTTTTTCTGGTACTATAAAAACGCTAAATCGCTTGGACCCTCTGCCATGGAAATCAATTCTTCAGATAACAACACGTTTTGTGTTCGCACGACCGGTGTTCTACTTATGCCTTTGAAAACCTAATAAAGCTGAAACAACCGAAACGATAGGTTCTTGTAAAGCACGCCTGTAAAGAACTGTTAACATCAAAGGGTTTCAGTGTATTAACTGAGGAGAAGGCCTGATCGCTACTTGTTGACTTTTTATTTGGTGTGAGAAACACTCTCACTGCGCATGAAGTGCAACAAATGTAGCCGCAGAAATTGCATAACGCTTTCATTTATGCTATTGCAGACACCAACGTTGCCTAGATAGAAAACCGAAATAGCCATGGGTTTGCTTGCTGGTCTGAAGGATCTCTCTTCGAATCTCTATCATTTGTCAATGGAAGTAAAAGGCGCTGCAATCCGATACATGTTCAGATTCAAACCCGCAGCTGTTCTTCGAGTTTATTTTTTGACTAATTACAACTGAGTGTCGCATGAGAAGTTACATAAACTTATCTGGCATATTTTAACACAAATGCCGTTCTTAAATTAATACTAACAGTACATTGGCATGGACATTCAGTTACATACAAACAAGAGACAGACAAGAGAATATTTCTACCTTTCATGTGGACTACAGATGCAGCCATTCAAAGTGCGCGGCACTGACACGTACCGGAGGTAATTGGCTACGGCCTCGTGGATCGTGACGCGCGATGACGCAATATACCGCGGTACGTGATTGGTTGACCGACAGGGGCACCTGTGGTGCGTTGGTCGGTCGTAGAAAGATTTAAATGTCTTTACTGTGCCCGTTTTAGTATTGAATATTTATATGGAATTTTACCACTGAAGGGAAATCTTAGTAGCTGAGCATAAAAAGAATAGGAGCATACTGTAACGCGTGTGAAGGCCATGAACGATATTAATTTTGGAACATAAACATACAGTATATGGCTGGTCTCGGTACTTTAAAGAAAAAATACACACCAGTATTCCATTTCTCCCTAAACATTTTAAGCATCGAAGACTTTAACTAACGTGATACCGGAGGCAACAAGCATACTTTTAGAATTTAATTAAAAGGGAATATACAGATGCAGCCATTCAAAACAAGTGGGGTATGCTGCGGTATAACACGGTGGGCGTGTCACAGTAAACCGCATCATACCGTATGCAAATTAGATTATGTTAATAGTATCCGGAATCACCTTGTAAAACCGCCAGGTGGAGCTAATAAAGGTTAACCTCTCCTGTACAGCATTTGAGCTGTCACCAGAAAACGTCAGTTTCGAATCACTGCTGAGGGACAATCTTTATTCAATTAAGAATTTAAGTTGTATACTCTTTAGATTTTTAAATTTAAACAGTGTATTACAGCATGTTAATCATAAACATTAAAAAGGTGGTATATTTTATAAAAGCAAGATTGTTCTTTTGGACAAAAGTACACAACCTACCACCTTTATCGTAAATATTTTAATTATGCAGGAATATTTTATGCATCAAAGTCTTTACCGAAGATATTACTAATAGTATTAATAATGAATGACCTTGGACAAGCTGTAAGCTCAAAATATTACCCTGGTCCACATTCTTTGTAACCATCTTTGTAAACGAAAAGAGTTTATTTTTTCATTGACAAAAAGTAACACCACAGCATTTAGTTGATCCGATCACGCATTCGTTTCCAATCATACAAAGTAATCCTTGAGAATCTCCGATTCACCATGCCTTTCACATGCTCATAAACGATATTAATTTAGGAACATAAACATATTACTGTATGTAAACTGCACTGTATATTGCTGGTCTTGGTAGTTTAAAGAAAAAATACACACCAGTATTCCATTTCTCCCTAAACATTTTAAGCATCAAAGTCTTACATGTTGTTATTTGGGAAACGTTTTTACGTGCTCCTTCTGACCATATTAGGATTATATACTTTGTGAAAAGTGATAGTCTTTTAACCTTTTCTGTGAATTCGCTTGTTATCTAACAAATGCATACTTTTAGAATTTGATTAACAGGGAATATAATATGGAATTGCGTATCTAAACAAATTAATAATGATATAATTATATTCATGTACTGTCTGGTGGAATAAACTGAAGAGGTTAGTTAATGCGACACAGAATTATTAAGAATTATCACCTCTTTTTACACTTGAGAACAAATGAGAACATTCCACTCAGTGGGCGGTGCATTGTTATCTCAATCACCTGCTAATTCGTTTTACACCACTGGACTACAGGAGAATGTGACTGTACTGTATCTGTACAGAATGTGTGTTTCAATCAATACAGTAATTGATTACAATCGCAATCACTAGTTTAATTAAATGCCTTTTTTGATTCACAATCTGAAAATGAAAACCGCGGTAAAGTCACCTTGAATTTAAAAAAACGATTTTGGCACGCCTGTAGCATTTTCACGAAACCTCCAAGAGTTGTGAGAACACTTGCTTTGTGTATAAAGTACATTGTGAATGTTTTCACAGCCTTCACTTTGTCGTTTTTATGCCATTTTTTTGACCACGCACGAATATTCCTATGTCTGTAGGGAATCAGTGCGAATTTTAATACTAATTAAATGACCGCGGGCACTTTCCACCCCCTCTACATTCTCAGAGTAGAACAGACTAACCTTCTAATGAAAGACGGTCCACCCCCCCACGGACAGGAAAAGTGCCCACAGGCACTTAAACTTAATATGGTCAGTAACAGTAAACAGTAACATGGTCAGAAGGAGCACGTACAAACGTTTCCGAAATAACCACATGTAAGACTCTGATGCTTAAAATGTTTAGGGAGAAAGTGGAATACTGGTGTGTATTTTTTCTTTAAACTACCAATACCAGCCATATACAGTCTGTAACGTAGGGATTTCTATATGTCTTTATTTAGTGGTTACATTAGTGACAAAGGCTAAACTTTTAGCTTCAGTAACGCGTACGCCGTATGGCATACATGTTTGTTTTGGGTTTTGCTTGTTCACATATCTTCCCTTTTTATAAAAAGACATGGTTGAAAACTGTTCCAGAGCCACTGTTTATTCATCAGTGAAAAGTACATCATGAAATGCCTCTCCCTGTTCAATCCACTGGAAAAAAGAAAAGGAGCATAAAGCGTCTGATGGTCATAAACGATATTCATTTAGGAACAGCATCAGAGATATGTTTTTAACTGTACTGCATCGGAGAGAATACCACAGTGTGTTTTTTTTTTTACTCCCTGGCGGAAACTGGCTTCCATAAGAAATTAAATAAAACTTCACTCGCACCAAACAAATGTATATTTCTAAATATCACAACATGATCGAATTTAAGTCATTTTAATAACAATGAATAGTCACCTATGCGTTACAATATAAACATTTATATTGATTTAAATTGCGTTTAAATCGCCTTTATTTAAAACCCATAAATAAAGCTGATACTGTTTAGACTTTTAATTATTTAAAACTGTATTACAGCAGCACAATGCACAATGCAACGTAAATCGCTATCTTTGTCTTCTGTGTAATAATGTTCACCTCTCTGTCCAGCAAATTAACAATAGTAATAATAATGAACTTTATTGTATATGGCGCCTTTAAAGGTGGCTCCTCAAAGCGCTTTACAGGTTAAAAACAATAACAACAATACTGTTAGGCTGGGCAAACGATTTTTTTTTAAGAAATACAAAATGAGATATAATGATGTGTTCCGGCTTAGACATTAACGAAGAGCATAACACATGGGCGGCGTAGCGGTCGGCTCTGGCTTTCCCATCTACTGTATACCGATACACTGCAAGTACAACCCCCCTCTCTGCGGGAGTGCTGGCTGTGACGAATTAAACCGGTTTCACAGGTATTTTCAAAGTAGAAGGGGGCGAGATTTCCAGCGAAAGACACCTCCCCCCCTCAAAAACCCAGTAAGTACAGTACTTACTAGTTAAGAAAGCTAGGCTCCTCAATGAAATCGCTTTAACATGCTAATACGTTGGTGTAACAGTCCGGGCATGGCAAGCTTCTAATGTCTCCCAACTACGGCGAAAGGAACATTTCTTTCATTGAAAGACAATGAACATATTCTAGCCCTAAATGAATTAATAGCAAACATGGTTTACATAAAAGACATTTTTCCAAGAAAGTTTAGCCTTTGTCACTAATGAAACCACTAAATAAAGACATAAATATAGAAATCTTAAGATTTTTAAAATACATGACTTTGCTTAAATTTATTTAAAAATAAAAACGATTACAAACGCCAGCGGAGAGAGAGAACAGGGGAGGGATATTGGTTTTGCATAAGGGGTGGGGAAATGAGGTCTATTTGGGAATGTGGAGTTACATGTTCTGGCTGTTTGTGAATTATCGTTGTTGAGTATGGAGTGTTGAGGTATTGATTTTGTGTAATGCTTTATGTTGAAAATTAAGGTGGATTTTGTTTATGATAAAGAGGATAAACTGGGATGGGAGGAGGGTTTGGTTTTGCATAAGGGGCGGGGTTATGATAATTGGAGGAATTTGAGAGAGTTTAATGGTTTGATATATTTGATTTTGTATTGTGGTTGTTATCTATGTTTTTGGTTGGTATTATGTTTATATGGTTGTTTTTGTTGGTTGGTCGTTATTATCGTTATTAATAATACGATCTATAGTTGAAATCTGAGCCTAAATAAAAAGAAAAGGCATTTTCAGAGAGCAATTACGCTGTGTTTATGTAGAATAAGTGATTAGGTTTATGAGCGATCTAAATACTTATTCGTTTAAAACGCTATATAAAATAAAGTTTATTATTAATTTGCTGGACAGAGTGGTGAACATAATTATGCATAAGACAAAGATAACGATTTACGTTAAAAGACATTTAATTAAACACGGGTTTGTGATTTAAATGGGAATGGGGGTGACGGGAACTCTTAATCTAAATAAAATTAAAATAAATAAAACAGGTTTCGATAGTTAATAACCACTTTTTATGGACGAAACACGGGTGATTTTTCTTCCTCCTGATCAGTTTAGAAATCTGTGTACGCTGTAAGGTTTTTACTTCTTAATTAAACTTTTAAAATACACGATTCGAATAGAAAGAAATCCTCTTCCTGGTACAGTATGTATAGCAAACCAGCACGTCTTTTTTCTCCAATCAGAGGGGTGTCAGATGGTGTCAGCCAATCACCATTCTAAAGCCCTACCATAATCTCTGGTATAGGGAGAACCCAGAATTCTGTCCCAAAGTTTAAGTAGATAGATGATAGATAATTTTATTGATCCGGTGAGGGAAATAAAGTAAATCATTTTCATTTTAGGAAATTATTAAACGCTCGGTTAAAAGCAAAGGAGATTGTCTGTTATAGTGGACATAAAACAAGAGTTTGCTGCGGCGTTATTGGAAACCCAAATTTAACAAAAAATCGCTGGCATTATATCCTAGAAGACACAGACCGGCACCAGACCGGGAGAATGCCCGCAGCGTAAAAGAAAATGCCTGATGAACTAGGGATTGGACAGTTTTCAAGTGCTTGTACAATCGATGGAAATGTTCAAATAAAAGTGCAAAAGAAATAAACAAAATAATCATTTATTTCTTTATCATATTGGCTAGCTAATGTCCTCTCTTTGCTAGTTAGTGGCTGTGTTTCTGCGTTGATTAGCAACGGGTGACTGTTCTCAGGCGGAAGATGTAAACAGCTTAATTTTCGTGTTAAATAATTTTTAAATAATTTTAAATTAAAATTCATTCTATACATCAATAGCATATTTGGGTACCATTTCATAACACTTTCATGCTTAAAATGTTTATGGAGAAATGGAAGACTGGTGTGTATTTTTTCTTTAAACTACCAAGACCAGCCATACACAGTACAGTTTACGTACATATAGTAATGTTTATGTTCCTAAATTAATATCGTTTATGACCTTCAGATGCGTTATGCTCCTCTTCTTTTTATGCTCAGCTACTAAAATTTCCCTTTAGTGGTAAAATTCCATATCAATATTCAATACTAAGCGGATTAAAATGTGCACAGTAAAGAGATTAAATTATTAAATCTTTTCACTACCAACCAAATGCACCACGAGGGCCCCTGTCAGTCATTTTGGCCAGCCAATCACTTACCGCGGTGCCCTGCGGTGGCTTGTGGGTAGTTTACTGTACCGCGGGTTTGTACCGTGCATTTTGAATGGCTGCATCTGTAATATGGAATCGCGTATCTAAAGAAATTAATAACGATATAATTATATTCATGTACCACAACACAAGAATAGTACACGCTGTACAATGTCTGTTGATACTGTTTCTGTAGGGCTTTTTCAAAACTCCTCATGTGACCTTGCCAGTGGCGCTGTGGGTTAGGTTCCTGACTTCATCGCACGTTGTGTGTTCAAAGCCAGCCGCAGCCATGACTTTTTTTTTTTAACAAACATTTCTTTGAAAAAATAAAACTTTTCCCTAGGTCAGAGATTAAATAAAACTTCACTCGCACCAAACAAATTACCACACACTGAACACTGAACATGTTAACCCAAATATGTCTCACAATACTTTTATGGTACATTACTTTGCTAAAATGTATTTAAAAATAAAAACGATTACAAACGCCAGCAGAGAGAGAGACACACACACACACAGTTCTTCATTGTCAAAAAGTAAGTGTTTTTTACTTTGTCAGCACCCAGACAAACGCAAACGCAAACGCGTTATTAATGAAATGCTTTTATTCATTCTTAATCTAACTCACAAGTTGTCATCTGTTGTTGAAGCTCTGTGAGACTAGACTCACACATGGCTAGACTTGACTATTTAACCATGAGATTATGTTTATGTTTTGTGGCGTCTCCGGGGGAATAGATAAATGTAATAAGTACGAAAGTACTCACACCACAAACTCTTCTTTTATTTTCGCGAGGTTTCTTCCTTTTCTTTCGTTCTTCTGTCTTCCAAACCAGTCCGCAATCTGTTTTCTCTGTCCTTGTTCAGTCCGTGTTCCAAAAGTTCGTAAAATCCAACAAATCCGCGTCGAGTCCAAATCACAAGCCGTATACCGTTATCCTTTATTTATTCCGAAATCCGTTGTCCTTAAATCTTTATTCACTCCAACCAAACTCCCCTATCTTCTCCAACACGCATTCACCTACTGGCTTCCGCGCCGGTTCACTGTTTCCGGGGCATATATATTTTGTTTCCTGATGAGACCCACCTGCGTCTCGTTGTCTTTCAGCCTGAGCCCTTTCCATCTGCGGGTCAGCTGGTTTCTCTTAGCGGCCATCTTGGTCAGCTCTAAGTCAAGTACAGTGAGCAGATCGTTCCTAAAATACCTGTCCTGGATGACCCTCCCTCTGGTCCTCTTACATACCCTCCCCCTGAGATCAGCCCCGTCCTCGGGCTGTCTGGAAAAGAAACAATGCATTCGGGAGAGGGCATCGACATTACCTTGTTTTCTTCCTGGTCTATAAACCGTTTGGAACTGAAACCTCTGGAGACTAAGGCCCCATCGCGTAATCTGATCATTTTTGTCCATGTTCCTTAACAACCAGGTTAGTGGCGCATGTTCAGTATACAAGATGAATCGTCTTCCCAATAAATAATATTTTGAATAATCCAGGGCCCATTTGATCGCAAGACACTCCTTTTCGATTGTGGAATAATGTTTCTCCGCAGGGCTTAATTTACGGCTAATATACAAAATGGGGTCCTCTGATCCTTCAATTTCCTGCGACAGTATGGCTCCAATCCCAGTGTCCGATGCATCAGTTTGTACCATGAATGTTTTGTTAAAATTAGGTACCTGTAAGACCGGCTGCGATGACAAAGTCGTTTTTAGTTCTTGAAAGGCCCTCTCTTCCCTTTCTGTCCATTTTATTTTTTTCAGGGCAACTCGTCTTTGTTAAGTCGTGCAATGGGGCGGCAATGGCGGCAAATCCTGAAATGAATCGACGATAGTAGCTTGCTAATCCCAAAAATGTTCTTATTTGCTTTTTTGTAGAAGGTCTAGGCCAGTTTCTAATTAACTGTACCTTCTGTTCTTGTGGCATGATCATTCCCCTCCCAATCGTATAACCGAGATAATTGGCTTCCTGGGTCCCTAGACAACATTTTTTTGGATTAGCAGTTAATCCTGCTTTCCGCAAAGCTCCGGTTACTGCTCCCAAGTGTAGTAGGTGTTGTTCCCAAGTCGTGCTATGAATTACGACGTCATCTAGGTAGGCAGCCGCAAAATCTCGATGAGGTCTGAGTATGCGGTCCATTAATCGCTGAAACGTAGCAGGAGCGCCGTTTAAACCAAACGGAAGGACCCGATACTGGTATAGCCCCTCCGGGGTGGCAAACGCGGTTTTGGCTTTAGCTTCTTCGGCTAGGGGTACTTGCCAATATCCCTTCGTAAGGTCTAGCGTACTGATATATCGGGCGTTACCTAATGGCTCGATTAGCTCATCTATACGAGGCATAGGGTATGCGTCAAACAACGAAATCTCATTTAATCTTTTGAAGTTATTACAGAACCTAATAGTTCCATCTGGCTTGGGTATCAGTACTATGGGACTAGCCCACTCGCTATGGGATTCTTCTATTATCCCCATTCTTAACATTTTTTCTACTTCTTCCTTAAATAGTTTCCTTTTTGCTTCAGGTACTCGATAGGGGGCCAACCTTACCCTTTTTCCTGGTTCCGTGATAATCTTATGTTGAATGAGGTGGGTTCAGCCAGTACTTTGGGAAAAAATATCGTTGTTTTGCGACAGGAACTCTTGTAATTCTTGCTTCTGCACCGGAGCCAGGTCCCCCACGGCGACAGCACCTGTTTCTTCTTCCAAAGGATCAGGGGAGAAGTGGGTGAGCAAAACTTCTGCACCATGCCATCTCTTTAGTAAATTCACATGGTAGATTTGATGCTGTCGTCGTTTTTCAGGTTGCTTAACTTTATAAGTGACTGGACCCATTTTTTCCACCACCTCATAAGACCCCTGCCAGGAGGCCAGGGATTTACATTCCGGGGTCGGGACCAATAGCAATACTTTGTCCCCTGGCTGAAATTCTCGCACTATAGCTCCCCTATCATAAATTTGCTGTTGCTGCGCCTGGGCCTTCTCCAGATTTTCCCTCACAATGGGAACAACAATGTTTATTCTTTCCCTCATTTGTTCCACATGTTCAATGACAGTCTGTAATGGTGAAGGCTGATGCTCCCAGGACTCTTTGACCAGGTCTAATAATCCCCGTGGTCTCCGAGCGTATAATAACTCAAAAGGAGAGAACCCAGTCGAGGCTTGCGGTACTTCTCGGATAGCAAACATTAGATAAGGGAGCAATTGATCCCAATTTTTGCCATCCTTTTGCATGGCCTTCCTCAGCATGCTCTTCAGGGTTTTATTGAAGCGCTCCACTTGTCCGTCTGTTTGTGGGTGATAAACAGAGGTTCTGATTTGATGAATACCCAAAAGCTTACTTAGGTCTTGCATGACCTTTGACATAAAAGGAGTCCCTTGATCTGTTAAGATCTTCTTAAGGATTCCCACTCTAGAGAAAACGTGCACTAGCTCTCTAGCTATGTTTTTGGCCGTAGCTGCCCTCAGAGGAATGGCTTCGGGGTATCACCAGTATATACTGATGTCCCTTTGTAGTTTTAATCAGGGGTCCCACTAAGTCCATACCAATCCGCTCAAAAGGAGTATCTATTATTGGGAGGGGAATCAGAGGGTTTTTATAATAAGGTTGTGGGGCAGTTTTCTGACAGGTTGGGCATTCCCGACAATATCTTTCGATGGCCTTGTATATTCCGGGCCAGAAAAATCGAGAAAGTAGCCTTTCAGCCATTTTCTTCACGCCCAGGTGTCCTCCCAGGAGGTGGCTATGGGCCAAGCTGAGGAGTTTCGACTGGTAGGCTCGGGGAATGAGAAGTTGCTCCACTTCTTCTTGTCCTCTCTTCTGGACCTGATAGAGGAGATTGTTTTTTACCATAAAGTAGGGGTAATTCAGGGGACTATTATTATTACATAACTCCCCCTCAATTTTTCTCACATGTCCCCATGCATGTCTTAAATTCCCATCTTCCAGCTGGGCCGTTCCGAACCTACCTCGATGTTCGGGTGGCTCCCAGTCTGGTAAATCCATATTTAAGAACTCATCTCCAAGTTCCGAGCCTTCTCCTGGCTGGTTCGCCTCTCCAGGGGAATCTGTGTTATCATCTGAATCTCCTGGACAGGGGAGTGGTTCATGCCTAGCCAACTGGACAGTATTCAAAATTTGAAGAAAGTGGGGACAGTCACGACCCAACACCACAGGGTAAGGCAATTGTTCAACCACCCCTACAGTCGAACTATACATTCCCATTTCTGTAGTAATGGAACTTTCACAGATGGATACATCTTAGTTTCCCCATGAATGCACGTAATATGTATCCCCACCACTTGCCTGACCTTGGTTCCTTCGGGTAGGGCTGAAGAGGTCACCAGGGTCACCATACTTCCAGAGTCTAACAGGGCCTCGACAGGCTTTTCCCCTATCTTAATTTTAGCGATGTGGGGCGCCTCACAGGACGGAACGCTCGCCGTGAGGTAGTTGCATTTGGCTTCCTCTCTGGTGTCCACTTGCATAGGTTCACCCCAGTTGGGACACTTACTGGCCAAATGTCCCTCTTTATGGCACTTAAAACACCTACGGGACTCTTTCCATGGTCGGGGCCTTTGAACCGATCTTTCCTGAAAAGATGTTGTAAATTGAGGAGGATCTCGATGGTCCCGGTACTTCAGTGACCTCGTTCCATTCCCTGAACTCTCAGGTTTCCTCCTCTCCTCTTCCTTAATCAAGGCTTCTGTGGCATGCTGTTGCTCCACTAAATCAACAGCCTGGTCTAAGGTCTGGGAATCCCCATCACTCACTTTTCTTTTCAAGTGAACAGGCAGACTCTTCACAAAGTGGTCCAATACTACTCTTTCTACCACTTGCCCCGAGTTTAGTTTTTCTGGCTGAAGCCATTTCTTCGCCAGATGAACCAGGTCAAACATCTGAGATCTGGCGGGCTTGTCCATTTGATACTTTCAGTTATGGAACCGGACTGCTCTTATCGCCATGGTTACCCCTAATCTCGCCAAAATCTCCTTTTTTAGAGTTTCATAGTTCTCCGCATCCTCTTCTTTTAAATTGTAATAAGCCTTCTGGACTTCCCCAATTAAATAAGGCGCTACTCTCCCTGCCCATTGCTCTCTGGGCCATGCATTCCTGGCAGCTGTTCTCTCAAAGGTGGTTAAATATGCTTCTACATCATCGAGCTCCGACATCTTTTGAAGCCCAATTTCTTCCATCTTACGGGGTTCTCCCCCTGTTACCGAGGACCGTCTAATTTCTTCTCCTAATCTTTGCAATTCCTCTCTCACCAAATTCTGCTCTTCTATAATTCGTTGATTCGTCTCCGTTTGAATCTTATTAGCCTCCTGCTGTGCCTGTATGGCTTCTTGTTGTGTCTTTAAAGCGTGGAACTGAGTTAGGGTGGCTTGGGACAATTGTTGTATTAATTGTTCCATTGTTCTTAGAGAGAGTTCTTACCCAAACCGAGAGAAGAAGAGGAAAAAAAATAAGTCAACTTTTTATTTCCACAAGTCTTAGTCACGATCAGCGGTTGCCCGCATCCTCCACCAATTGTGGCGTCTCCGGGGGAATAGATAAATGTAATAAGTACGAAAGTACTCACACCACAAACTCTTCTTTTATTTTCGTGAGGTTTCTTCCTTTTCTTTCGTTCGTCCGTCTTCCAAACCAGTCCGCAATCCGTTTTCTCTGTCCTTGTTCAGTCCGTGTTCCAAAAGTTCGTAAAATCCAACAAATCCGCGTCGAGTCCAAATCACAAGCCGTATACCGTTATCCTTTATTTATTCCGAAAATCCGTTGTCCTTAAATCTTTATTCACTCCAACCAAACTCCCCTATCTTCTCCAACACGCATTCACCTACTGGCTTCCGTGCCGGTTCACTGTTTCCGGGGCATATATATTTTGTTTCCTGATGAGACCCACCTGCGTCTCGTTGTCTTTCAGCCTGAGCCCTTTCCATCTGCGGGTCAGCTGGTTTCTCTTAGCGGCCATCTTGGTCAGGTCTTAGTCAAGTACAGTGAGCAGATCGTTCCTAAAATACCTGTCCTGGATGACCCTCCCTCTGGTCCTCTTACAGTGTATTAATCTTCCTTGTTATGCACAGAATGATAAGCACCCCAAACACGAGGGCAACGTAGCGGTCGGCTCTGACTTTCCCATCTATACCGATTCACTGCAAGTACAACCCCCCCTCCTTCTCTTGAGTGATGGGCAACAGTTGGATATCTGGGAGAATTGTTTGTTCCACTGGCGTCTGTGAATTCCGCAGATTTTTATCGTCATTAATTTTGTTACATTATACATTTTAGAAACGTTTCATCTATACAAACACCACAAAACTATTTTCGATTGTATTTCTGAATGTTATGTTACACTTACAGTAGTTCACTGTTTTAAATACATCTAATTAAGAAAGTTAGGTGTTAGCATAAACTATTAGTAATCAATAATATTGAATTTAGCACTGTAATAAGTTGTTGCACTTTCCCCCGCATCTTGTAAAAATATATTTTCATTGTTCAAATATACATTAAATCTGACTATCATATAATAAGTTAAATACAAAACCAAAGAAAAAACAGGGTAAAATATAATTCAAAATATTTTGCTAACAATGTTAACTGTTTATAAATAATCAATTGTATTAACTAAGGAGTAGGATGGCACAGTTATTAGTATACTTTTTGTTTTGTTTCTTTTTCATAAATACAACAGCAGTACCTGATGTCTCAGTGGCTTTCAAAATTAAATTTTGCATGCAAACCTGTGAACTGGCCTGTGATACTGGCCATGTAATATCCTGCATTGTGGAATAATAGTTTATTTTAAAGGATAGAGAAAGCACAGAAAACAGGCAGTTAGATTGATCAGATTAGTATGAAAAGCCATTTAGCAAAGAGGGAATGAGAAGAGTGACAAACTAGTATACTTTAGATCTTTTTTTCTGAACCAGGGAAAATCTGATCGTGTTTCTCTATAACAATAATAAAAAAAACTTTATTTTACATATCACCTTTAAAAGTGGGATCTCAAAGCAATACAGTAGATGTAAAAACAGTTAAAAGAACCACAGATTACAAAGTAAATACCCAACACTGATTGTACCCATCTGCCATGCTAATAAAGCACCTTGAATTGAATTGAATTGAGAGAGAGAGGGGAGGGCGAGCGAGAGAGCACAGCCAGGACAGGCAAATAAGATACACTCCACAGACATTCACAACAGCGACATATCATTAAACTTTTGCACATATTGTTAAATTATTACTTGTTTTTCAGGAAGTTAAAAAAACACTTGAATTACTTATCCAGGTTCTCGAAATAAAATTATTTTTCAAGCAATGCAACTAACGTCGGGCAACGTGTTTTCTTTAACCCAACATTGACAGCCACATCTTAAATCTTTTCAGTCAGCTCTTTTTTCTCTATTTGAATTGTGGCGATTCAAACAACTTGGGATAACAAGTGGTCTCAAAGTCACCGAGCTCACAGAGCTTCAACAACAGATGACAATTTCCTTAGTCCTTCCTTAGTCTTCCTGAAATTGTCAGATTATGAGTGAATAAAAGCATTTTATTAAAAACACGTTTGCGTTTGTTTGGGAGCTATATTATGTATTTTTCATATGTTAGATATAATGATGTGTTCCTGCTTACACATTGCACGACTTTAAAAGCTAGAAAAACAGGTTTTGATTTACATTATCTCGCCCACCCCCTCTCTCTCTCTCTCTCTCTCTCTCGCTTGCCCTAAACAGACAATACACAGGGGGGAGGGCAAGCGAGAGAGAGAGAGAGAGAGAGTTTTTTGCCCTCTGTCAAAAAGTAACTGTACTTACTGGGCTTTGGAGGGGGGGGACATGTCTTTCGCTGTGAATACCTGTGAAACCGGTTTAATTCGTCACAGCCAGCACTCCCGCAGAGAGGGGGGTTGTACTTGCAGTGCATCGGTATAGAAAGCCAGAGCCGACCGCTACGCCGCTCTCGTGTTTGGGGTGCTTATCATTCTCAGTGCATAACAAGGAAGATTAATAAACATAAATAATCTCATGGTTAAATAGTCAAGTCTAGCCATGTGTGAGTCTAGTCTCACAGAGCTTCAACAGCAGATGGCAACTTGTGAGTTCGATTAAGAATGAATAAAAGCATTAAATTAATAACGCATTTGTGTTTGTCTGGGTGCTGACAAAGTAAAAAACAATTACTTTTTGACAATGAAGAACTGTGTGTGTGTCTCTCTCTATGCTGGCGTTTGTAATCGTTTTTATTTTTAAATACATTTTAGCAAAGTAATGTACCATAAAAGTATTGTGAGACATATTTGGGTTAACATGTTCAGTGTTCAGTGTGTGGTAATTTGTTTGGTACGAGTGAAGTTTTATTTAATCTCTGACCCAGGGAAAAGTGTGGTGTGGACGGCTGAGGTGAGAATGTAGGCTCGCGCTGTTTCCGTTATTCTTTTTGTCTTCTTCTGGCTTGGTCGGATAGTTTTTGTTTTTGTTTTATCAATAAAGTTTGATAATCGGCCAGTGAAAGCTCTGTTGTCCTTCACATGAATGCCTGAAACGTTGTGCCGAACCCAAGATTTTACAGTATTTTTTCTTTAAAATACCAATAACAGCAACATACAGTTTACATAATATGTTGATGTTCCAAAATTAATATCGTTTATGACCTTTATGACCTTCGTTATGCTCTTCGTTAATGTCTAAGCCGGAACACATCATTATATCTCATTTTGTATTTCTTTTTAAAAAAAAATAAAAATCGTTTGCCCAGCCTAACAGTATTGTTGTTATTGTTTTTATCCTGTAAAGCGCTTTGAGGAGCCGCCTTAAAGGCGCCATATACAATAAAGTTCATTATTATTACTATTGTTAATTTGCTGGACAGAGAGGTGAACATTATTACGCAGAAGACAAAGATAGCGATTTACGTTGCATTGTGCATTGTGCTGCTGTAATACAGTTTTAAATAATTAAAAGTCTAAACGGTATCAGCTTTATTTATGGGTTGTAATTTAAAAAAAGTCAAAAACCGCACTCAAAATACAATTTAGAGCTTTCTGGCAAGAGGAAACACCCAAATTAATAATGTAACATGCCACTGTTTGTTCATGAATAAGGTTATACTGCTATTTCCTTAGATATGCGATTCCATGGGTTTTTTTTTTAATCCCCGGCGGAACCGGGCATCCATAAGAATCAAGTAATAGGTTTAATAGGTTGTCCAAGGTCAATCATTATTAATACTATTAGTAATATCTTCGTTAAAGACTTTAATGGCGACAGCTCAAACATGAGAGGTTGAGCTTTATTATCTCCACCTTGCGGAAATTCCTGATACTATTATTTTACTTGCGGTACCACATGGTATTATGAGGTACTATACGAGATTTTACGGTAACTCGCGGTAGACTGCGTCAAGAGCACCACAAAATAATGCGGTATTGCCTGCTTGTTTTGAATGGCTGCATCTGTACTTGTTGATTTACTGATCGGAATAATTGAAAAGTTCGGGTTCATAGCTGATGCAGTGCGTGCTAATTAGAACGACAGCAACGCTGAGCTCTCAGCACCGTACTGAGCTCAGGTGTTTTTCTAAAGCTGTCAGGTGCAGTTTATTTACATGAAGGAAATCTCTTACTGGATACGATTACAATACAGTAAGTAGAACAGGCTACGTAGTGTGTAGCCTGATGCGTTTAAAAGCAACAGGAGCCAGGCAGGAGTCAAACCTATAACCTCCTAATCCATAGTCAAACACATTAACCATTGCGCCACTAGCTCTGGTGTTACACTGCTGGACTGTAACACAGTGAGCTCAGCACTGCTACTAGCACAATATTACCCCCGGTCCATTTTTTTCCAAAAGTGAGAAACACCTGTTTTCTACATTTTGTCTGTTTTAAAACCATATATCTTTAAACCAAACCAAGACTTTGTCCTTTGCACTGATATTCTGATTCATTTTGATTTCAAAGAAAAAAAAATTACCACCCTTTCAGTTAAGAACCCGATGTGCGGACCGATTAAGCTGCATGGACTCAATCGTTTAACTCTTCTCCATTTGCAAGGTTAAGGTTAATGAAAAAACATTGTTGACTTTGTTTGCCAGCCACGAGTGCTGATTAGCAAGATTTGTATTTCATCTTTTGCAAGTTGCATCCATTTTAAGAAAAACAAGTCGCTTAAGACAGGAAATGAATACTTGCATTTAATTAAGGCTAGCCGTAGGCGATTGTCCATAATGACCAGTTCTGCTCGAGAAGACAGAAAAAAACAGCCACTGGTGGGATTCGGACCCAGGAACTCCTATTTACTAAACAGGCATTTTAACCAACTAAGCCACACTACCCCCTGTGCTTCCCCTTTTTATAGCCACTGCCTTGGGACATCCTTGTTGTGAAAGGCACTATATAGAAATACATTGAATTGAATTGAATTGACAGTGTAAAATGTCGTGTGTGTTGTTTGTTAAATAAGACTGTCTTTATTGATTATTACGCCTCAGATGAAGATCAGATCACATTTTAGGAGCCATTCATGTAGAAATCCAGATCATTCCAAAGGGTTCACAAACGTTTTCTCGCAAGTGTGCAACATTCACTCCACAAAGAAAACGGGTCATGAAAGCCGACAGATTTTTCAAAGATTTCAGTACTGATGTCACTCCATGTAACTTTAATAACAGTGCAATGATCGAGGAACAAAGTGGGATCGCGGTGGTTTATCAGACCGGTTGGAGCTAGTGGCACACGTCAGGATGGCTGAGCGGTCCAAGGTGCTGTGTTTAGGTAGCAGTCTCCCCTGCAGATGTGGGTTCAAATCCCACTCCTAACAAAGAGCTCGATCGGTCTTCTTTTCTTTGAGCTTTTTCGAAACAAATCAACACTAATCAAACACACTGGCAGGTTTTCGAAAAGCATCGAGGAGTGGACAGGATGCCCCTTTGGAATAGGGCTCAGAAAATGACGGAGAAGGGAAATTCCGTAAGATCCCACACATTGGAATCTGATTGGAAAAAAGCTACGTCGTCTCCCGCGTGAAAGGCGGGGATACTCACCACTATACTATTTTTAATGGAGAATGACTTTGAAAAAGGTTTCCGCCGGCGCCTCGCGATCCATGTGAGATTGTAGCAAGAACGCAGCAACAACAGCGCTTGCTGTAGTCGTGGCCGAGTGGTTAAGGCGATGGACTTGAAATCCATTGGGGTCTCCCCGCGCAGGTTCGAATCCTGTCGACTACGGTGTCCTCCTCACGTTGTGGTGTGCCGGCGCAAGCAAGGAAAAGTGCCTTTCTGCTTTTCCTGGTGGTTTAAAAACGCGAGATCGCTTGTACCCGCTGCCTTGGAAAGAAATGCTTCAGCGTCCGCAAACGGCATTTTGCAGCTGGAAGCAGATGGCGACGCTTTTTGCGGTCGCGTGTCTTGTGCCCCATTTCCGGCCTTTAACATTGAATCAATAAAGCTGTTAGAACCGACACCATAGGTGCTTTTCTTACAACTTTTGATCTGACTCAGTTTCGGAATGCAATTCCTGAACACTGCGAAAGACAACCTAGGCTGCCAAAAGTCTCCGAAACCAAATTTTGATAGCAGAAAATTCTCACTCGTCCAGAAGTTCCCTTGGGACCCAACATCCAGCACAGAGTGGTAAAAAAGCGTCTTTTTTGGAACCCTTTGCAGCGTGCATTGGTGGTTCAGTGGTAGAATTCTCGCCTGCCACGCGGGAGGCCCGGGTTCGATTCCCGGCCAATGCAGTGGTTTTTTCAGTGAGCGGCTCCATCACTTGCATCCTCTTTCAACTCGCAACTGAAAACCCACTGAAGCTTAGAAGCTGTGAGCCAGGTCAGTACCCGGATGAGGGTGACCTACAGGGAAAAGCAAAGCTTACAGCTGTAAATGGTGTTAATGGAGCCAGCGGTGGGGCGCTCCCCCTGAGGTCTGTGCGTGTCCCGATGCCCCAGTATAGTGACGGAGACGCTGTGTGGTAAAAAGGCGCCGTCTTTTGGATGAGATGTAAAACCGAGTCATAGCTCTCTGTGGTCATTAAAAGTGACCACCAAAACCTTTGACAAAAGCTCTTGGTAATTGATGGTCTTCAATAATGCTTCTCCTTTAGGTACATTTGAAATCAGCTGAAAATGCTGTGAAATGGGGGGGCACTTCAGGCCAGTGTAGGATTTGGGTTACAAGAACCATTAAACAGTACGAGAAAGCCCGTACACTGAATCGCTGGGCTT